>NC_135486.1:367946-688722 GCF_052094955.1 Ictidomys tridecemlineatus | reverse complement strand
CGAGGGTGCAGGGCCAGTGCACAGCTGGCAGCCCAGTCCCTCGGGAAGAGGACAGGACAGTCGTTCCACATGGAAGGAGGAGTGGAGCCACCTGCCTGGTGTTCCGGGGGAAGACGGGGAAGTCCCCTGGACGGGCTTTTCAAGCCAGGGGCAAAGGAGCAGCAGGGCAGCCAGACCAGCAGGAAGAAGCTAGGCCAGAGCCCAGAGGAGGCGCCCTTCGCAGTGTGGGTGGGCTCAGCGGCACAAGGCCAGGGGAGCGCGGGTGGGTGGGCCGCCTCCTGGGCTTGCAGGCCAGAGAGGCCGTGGCGACCCAGGAGCAGGGTGGGCAGAAAGCGGAGCGCGGGCAGCGTCAGGCAGCTGCGCCAACACCACGGCCCTTTCTCCTCATGAGCGCGTCCACCCTGTGGGCGTCAAACGTGAGGAATCCATTTTATGACCCTACTTCCCAACTGTGGATGTCACATGCTTTCCAAGAAAAGAGGTTTTATGTCTTCAGGTTTATGCTGTCATTATCAAGAACAAGTACTGAAATGTTCTTTTAACCGCCAGCATCGCTCGTGGAAAAGATCACTGGAAGAGCTTCAGCTAGTATTTACAGCAGTTCTACGACGACTGAACATTTCGTTTATACTAATGAGAAGGCACTTAAATTCATTTGTATAGACCGCTCTTTCCAAGAGATTAGGAATATCGAAAATGTGCTATGAACATATGAGAATGACTGGTTTCATCATTCTTCTGACAGTTATTTCTGACAGCAGGAACGTTCAGACCCAAGTTCAGCCCGATGCCCTGCAGAAGTCACAGCGAGTTCCCCACCAGCGAGGGCCTTTCCCCACGAGGGCCTAAGCAGTTTGCAGGTGGTGAGCCATTAGCAGGTGCGTGCTAAGGCAGCATTCAGAGCGCTCTTCCAGCGTCCAACCTTAGCAAGACCCAAACAGGCCTTCAGGAAGCAAGTTCCCCCCACGGTCCTGTCCTCACCTGGAGAAGGCTCGGCCCTAGAGGAACCTGACTGTCTGCCTCATCTGCGTCTGGGAAAGAGCCATTAAGTGCCGTAGGTTGGAGCCACAGCCAGCAGCTCTGGAGGCCCCCTGGTCACTTCTCCTGCCTGGGCTAAGCCGGCATGGTGGCTTCCAGCCTTCCCCTCACTGGACGCTCCAGCCTCATCAGAGGGTCCTCCTCACTGGCCCACAACCACTGTCACAGACTTACCATCGAGACCACCCTGCAGGCATCCCCCATTTCAAAGTCCACCTCTTCTGCATTTCCTTAACGTCCTTCTGTTTCTCAGGTTGCTGGGCTGCACTGAGACAGCGTTACTCAGTTACTGATGGTCACTAATGGCAGCTCGGTGCTTGTCTGATGGACACCGGGAGCCTGTGTCTGGAGCTGGGCTCAGTGTGATTCTCATTGCCACCAGCTGGGGACGCTCCGGGAAGCCAGTCTTGGGAGCTGAGTGCAGGAGGTGTGCTGGAACACCTTCTCTGTGGGTTTCCTGTGCACCCTGCAGCTGACCTAGGCAAACGGAACACACCAGTGCAGCACTGTGTCCTCGACCCCGGGTCTGGCACAGGGCTGGCCCTCCTGTGCCACCTGCAGCTTTCCTTGGGAGGCTTGTGTTGGTGTGACAGGGATGCTGGTGGCCCTTCTGGGTCATTCTGGACGCTGCAGGTTTCCTTGCCTAGCGAAAGGTTCCAACTCTGGTAATTCAAAAGGCTGGGTGGAGTCCCAGGGCACCTGGGAAGCAGGTGTCGGCAGCAGTCCACGAAGCCAGGAGCCTCTTTCTCCCCGGGGGGCACTTCCTTGTTACTGAAGTAGAAACAGGTTCTCCCCGTCAGAGGTGGACGTTCTCCAAGCCCAGGCGACCAGCCAAGGCACTGACCTACGTGGGTTTCAGGCCCCTGTGTGACCTGGGGCTCTGAGCAGGGGTCCACAGCAAGCCTTGTTGGACTCGGTGGAAAAATAAGGGAGCCCCAAGCGTGGGTGGAAGGGCAGTGGACCAGCTCGAGAGTGAGAGCCAGTCTTGCCAGGAGAGAGGCTCCTTCCAGGGCATCACAGCTGGCAGGACCCCCACTGCTGAGCCCTAAACTTGCCCTCGTGGCCAGCGACGGCCGATGCTTGCAGCTTCTGTCTCCATCTGCTTCAGAAAGAGGTTCAGTGAGGCCGCCTTCTTTCCTGGGCTCACCTCCCAACAGGAGTCCCCAGCTGCCCTGTGCCCTGTCTTAGGACTTAGAACACTTCGCACCCAGCGTTGAAAGCATGGCACTGGTATGAAGCGTGTCCAGAAGCTGTTTGCAGTGGTGCTCATCTCCCGCGGGACGCCAGGAGAACACGGTTTCCAGCTTCCTTCTTGGAGAGGCAGGACAGAAGGCAGCAATCTCCTCGGGAGGGGCCCAGGTTCTGGCTCCAAGCGAAAGCAGCACAGGGTTAGGGTTCACTGGGGGATGCACTTGGGGCCACCGTGTGCTTTGGGGAGAGGCATGGTGCCAGGGCTTGGCACAGTGGCAGGGCCGGGCAGCTCTGAGAGGAGTGGCCACGTTCCCGGCCTGAACAGGACCGTCTCTGGCGTGGCCTCCACTTCTCCTCCAGCAAGGCTCTGGCCCTCTGGGGACCCTCCATCCCTGGGTGGGGCTTCAGGCCTGGGGCCTTTCAGCAGCCTGGTGTCACCCTGTGTGGCCCGGCTGTCCCGTCCTGGGGTGGGAGCTTGGCATGTGCTGAAACAGAAGTTCCGTTCCCGGCTCGTATTCCACCCACCAAGAAACCTTGCTTTTCTTTCTCGTTTCTTTAGTTCTCGTTTCTTTAGTTTTCAACCCATTACCTCTTCCGCCTCGCTCAAACCGCATGAAAATGCCACACGGGTTGGCATCTGTATTCTGGGAAGAAGAATTTGAAAACGGGAGAGCGGTTTGAAGTGCCAATACTGGTGCAGATCCATTTTCTTCAGCTTACATCCTTTTTAATATCAAAACAGACCTGTCTCACACCGTGGCAGTGCCCCCTGCTCCCAGATCAACGGAACGAGGCACAGGGTTTGGGAAACTTGTCCAAAACCTATCGCAGCGCTACTGGACTCACTCACTTTTTAAAGATCTCGGCCTGTAATCATTCCTCTCTGACGCACTGCTGCTCTGCTGGTCTACACTGCACGGGAGAATCAGGATTTCCCAGCATTTCATGTACGTAGGAGCTGAACAGCCCATGTGGCCAGCGAGCACATGGCCAGGCAGAGCCGGGCCTGGACTACCAGGGGTGCCTCCCACGACTGAGGGTGCTGATCTCCCGAAGGACTTCCCCCAACAAGACTCCGGCCTTAGCACCACAGTGCAGCTAAGTGCCCAGGGCCCACCGGGACCCGCCTCTCCCGATGCACATCTTCTTTCTCCCACTGCCCTTGTTAAGCGAGAGAAAAATGTTTGCCTGGCTTATTCACAGAGTCGCCATGTCACAAGCCTCTCCATGGGAGTGCTGCCCGACAACTGCTGCACACACACCGGCATCTCACCCGGTGACGGCGACAAGCTGACCCCTCTCCAGTGCTGACGGCTTCCGGGGAGCTCTGTGACTGGGGTGCTTCTGTGCGCTCTGGCTGGGGCTGTGGGGCTGTGCAGCCCTCTGCACACCTGGGCTTCCGGGGCTGTGGCTGGCAGTAATGCCAGAGCCCTGAGACAGAGATCTCCTCTGTTCTCGACATCGCCTGGGAATCCAAAGACGTTTGGAGAAGCTTCCCTAGTGCTGAGAGGGTCTGCAGGTAAACCAGGAAACTGTGGGATGGAGCACTGCCAGAGAGGTTCTGCAGCCACACCGTCAGGTCAGTGTGTATGGATGAGTGTCGCTAGACGCTCCGTAGTGCGTCTGACTGCAGCCCGCTGTTGGCAGGGGACCCAGCAGTTCAGGGGGTGGGGGGTGGGAGGGAGACTAACAGCTGAGCCAGACCCAGGCTAAGAGCCAACTGGGAGACAAAATGGAGCGCTGAGATTTTAGAAGAGCATTCAATTCTGTAGTTAAAAAGGAAGAAGGCTCGAGAAGTGATTTCAGGGAGCTGAGGAGAAGAGGAAACACCTGCAGATCTCCGGCGTGAGGTCTGGAGAGCTGGTAGTCAGTTTTATTGTTTTAATCTGAGAATGACTCCGCAGGCCTCGGGCAGCGCACCTGTGGCCCTTATCCAGGGGATAGAGATCAGCCTCAGCTGAGGACTTTGGGAAAGGCAGCCGCACATGCCTGCCTCCCTGCCTCAATTGCCATGGGCTCCGTCCCTACCCTTCCATCCCGTGGGTGGGTTTAATTTGTATAGATGGCACACCAGGGACATGGAGGTTGAGGACGATGTGCCGGACGGACGGCTGGTCCAGTCGCTTGGGGTGTCAGTGAGGTGATTCTGCACAGTGTTGGCATCATACACGGACAAGTCGCCCAGCCTGAGTGGGAACCGCCTACCTCCAGAGCCTGCGCAGGGCCAGAGCATGGCGTGGGTGATGCCCTGCTCAGGCTGGGCTGGCCACCACGTCCTGCCCTCCGCCTCCTGGGCTCTAGCCTGCAGCTGGCCTCGCTGGAGCACTGCCGGACAGTCAGGTCCCACAGCCTGTCCTGGGAAAGGCATACCAGCCAAGTGACTGCTCGCTCACTGTGTACTTTGCTCTTTTGTTTTCTCAAAGAACACTGCTGCTCTGCATTACAGTGTGCTTTCATGTGGGATCCCAGATGTTGTGAAGAATGCACTCGGGTTAAAGATACCTGTTGTTTACTTGAAGTGCAAATTTAGTTTGTTGCCAGGATCTTGCTGGGGAATCCTGTGACACCAGCTTTCTGAATAGAGGGCCACAACTATTGTGATGTGATCTGGATGTATCAAAATTTCCAAGTGGCTAAACTAAGGTTCAAACTTTTGAAGTGACCTGGTCAAAGTTCCCACCGTCTCTGCTACCAGTGGTGCTTGTTGAACCCAGCAATGGGCCTGGGACGCTCATCAGCCCAGGCTGAGAGGAGGCTGCACACGGGAGCCAGAGTTCCAGAAATGAATTCCCCAACGAGGTGCACCACATGGCCAGGGGAGCACAGGGAAGAGGAGGAGAGCAGGTCTGACCTGCAGACTGACATTCAGGTCAGGGAGGGTGAGGGTGGAAGTGGTGCCCGTGGGGACCGGCCAGTGTCCAAGGATGGCTACTTGGAGAAGAGGGGCAGGGGTGGTGCAGCTGTGGGTCCATCCTTGGAGAGGAGGCTCAGGGGCTGGTGCACCCCAGGTGCAGCTGTGGGGATGTCCTTAGAGAAAAGGGGCAGGGACTGGCACACACAGGGTGGAGTTGAGGTGTGCTGGGCTTCTGCTCCTCTTTTATAAAATTAAAAAAAAATGGAATTGACCTTTCAGTTAATAAATGCAGCTAAATGAGAAATACATTGTACCAGTGAATATTCATGGTGCAGGAAAGAGAAGCAATTGCATTGGAAAACAGGGAAGATCCCAAGTCTGAAGAGAAGCAGAAGAGAAAGCACCTGAGGGGCTCGCGGGGGGCACTGAGCGTCCCTAAATGTCCTACAGGCCCCGAGTGGGTAAACCGCCATGTGGCAGATCCAACACTCGAGTGAACTTCCAACAGAGCTGAGTGTGCTGAGCAGCGAAGGGGCACAGGGGACATTCAGGGGACGCTCACTACGACACTCCTGGGGACCCGCACTTCTCAGGGGGAGGAGAGCAAGTGGTCAGACTTTCCCCTTCAGGGCTTCAGGTCTACGGCCAGTGCTCACCCCACAGGACCTGGGTCCATCTCCTCTGCTCACTGACACCTCACCTGAGGTCCATCCATACTGCTCCCCACACTGCCCATCCTGGGTCCATCTCCTCTGCTCACAGGCACCTGACCTGAGGTCCATCCATACTGCTCCCCACACTGCCCATCCTGGGGTCCATCTCCTCTTCTCACAGACACCTGACCTGAGGTCCATCCATACTGCTCCCCACACTGCCCATCCTGGGTCCATCTCCTCTGCTCACAGACACCTGACCTGAGGTCCATCCATACTGCTCCCCACACTGCCCATCCTGGGTCCATCTCCTCTGCTCACAGACACCTGACCTGAGGTCCATCCACACTGCTCCCCACACTGCCCATCCTGGGGTCCATCTCCTCTGCTCACTGACACCTGACCTGAGGTCCATCCATACTGCTCCCCACACTGCCCATCCTGGGGTCCATCTCCTCTGCTCACTGACACCTGACCTGAGGTCCATCCATACTGCTCCCCACACTGCCCACCCTGGGGTCCATCTCCTCTGCTCACAGACACCTGACCTGAGGTCCATCCATACTGCTCCCCACACTGCCCATCCTGGAGTCCATCTCCTCTGCTCACTGACACCTGACCTGAGGTCCATCCATACTGCTCCCCACACTGCCCATCCTGGGGTCCATCTCCTCTGCTCACTGACACCTGACCTGAGGTCCATCCATACTGCTCCCCACACTGCCCATCCTGGAGTCCATCTCCTCTGCTCACTGACACCTGACCTGAGGTCCATCCATACTGCTCCCCACACTGCCCATCCTGGGGTCCATCTCCTCTGCTCACTGACACCTGACCTGAGGTCCATCCATACTGCTCCCCACACTGCCCATCCTGGGTCCATCTCCTCTGCTCACAGACACCTGACCTGAGGTCCATCCATACTGCTCCCCACACTGCCCATCCTGGGTCCATCTCCTCTGCTCACAGACACCTGACCTGAGGTCCATCCATACTGCTCCCCACACTGCCCATCCTGGGGTCCATCTCCTCTGCTCACTGACACCTGACCTGAGGTCCATCCATACTGCTCCCCACACTGCCCATCCTGGGGTCCATCTCCTCTGCTCACTGACACCTGACCTGAGGTCCATCCATACTGCTCCCCACACTGCCCATCCTGGGGTCCATCTCCTCTGCTCACTGACACCTGACCTGAGGTCCATCCATACTGCTCCCCACACTTCCCATCCTGGGTCCATCTCCTCTGCTCACAGACACCTGACCTGAGGTCCATCCATACTGCTCCCCACACTGCCCATCCTGGGGTCCATCTCCTCTGCTCACTGACACCTGACCTGCGGCTCTGCGTAGATGGATCTGTGTCACGCTCACTCCTCTGGCCGCTTCTGTCCCGTGTAGCGTTTTGGGTGTGGTTAAGTTCCCTGGGAACCCCATGCGGTTAGTACGTCCATCGCACTTGGTCCTACTGTACAGTGCCCCGCTGTGGGGCTGCGACCACATCTTCTGTTGCTGATAGGAAGTTGGGCTTCATGTTTCTGCATCTTCTGGGTGGATGTAAATATGCCCTTCTGGGGCCTCCAAGTTGCAATGAATTTTCTGCATTGTGGCCATTTGTCTCTTAGGCACAGATGCCCTCAGCCATGCCAAGGTGGTGAGCTGGTTTCCTCCTTCCGCCAGTGAAGGAAGACCCTATTGCTCTGCACTCCCATCGACCTCAGGACTGGTGCTTGTTGGTCTTTGTTTACTTTTTCACTTAAGCCATTCCGTTGGGGTGAACTGGACTCACTGTGGTTTGTTTGCCTTTCTTTGATGACTAATGGAATTCAATACTTGTCCATGTATAACTAGTCACTAGGGTATCTTCTGTGAGAACCCTTCTATCTTCTGTTGATTCTGGGCCTTGTTTTTAATGTATGTATCGTAAGTATATTCTTCCATTACTCCTAGTGGTGTGTATTCCTGAACTGCGATCACGACCCCCCACATGAGACTCACCCTCTTTAGCAACGTTCAGAAGAGGACTGTGGGGTCCCCTGCCAGACCTGTGCTTCCCAGGAGCCTGCCTGCTGTTCTTCAGGGTGGCAGTATGAATCCCTCCCCACCAGCAGGCCAAGGGTTCCCGCGTGCGGCGAGCCTGGCCATCTCCTGTGTGGTTTCCGACAGCAGCCTCCAGCCGGTGTGAGTGTGTCTCACTGGGTGCTGATCTCCCCTTCCCTAGTGATCAGAGAGACTGAGCATCTTTCCACGCCTCTATTGGCATTGGTGCATCTTCTTTTGAGCACACTTTTAATTGAATTGTTGGGGGACTGTTTTGCATTGGTCTGTGGAGGTTGCCCGGGCATTTCGCTCATTAGCCTTCTCAGATAGGTGGGTTGTAAACATCTTCTCCTATCCCATGAGTTGCTTTTCACTCTTGATTATTTCCTTGGCTCTGCAGAGGTTTTTACTTTGATGGAGTCTCACTGGTTTAGATTTGCTCTTATTGCTTATGCTTTTTGTGTGATATCCCCAACCAGCAAACAAAAGCACAGGGTCTGAGTGTAAAACAGACGTGTGTACCAATGGCTCGAGGGAGAGCCCTGAAATAAAACCAGGCCTATGCCCTGCACTGACCCCCACCAGGTGCCAAAAACTCCGTGGAGAAAAGGTCGTTTCAACAGATATTTTCAGAAAACTGAATGCACACATGCGGAAGAGTAAGATTGGATCTGCACCTCACACCAGGCACAAAGTTAAACTGCAGGAGCGCCGATGAGCTGAAGGAAGCTGAAACCGTAAACGCTAGAAGAAAACAGGAAGACTGGGGACGGGAGCCCGAGACGCCACGTCCTGTCTGCATGGATGCCTGATTTGGTAGAATGCACTCTCAGCCTTTCTCTTCGTGGTTCTTCTTCTGTGCCTGTTAGAGCCTCTGCCTACCCCAGGTCAGGAGCACCTTGTTATAGGGTCCTCAAGTAGCCTTTCCCCTTCCCCTGGGCTCGTTGACGGATTTGTGTATACTTCAGGTAATGGACACGATTCTTTTGGGGGGATACCAGGGATTGAACTCTGGGGCACTCAACCACTGATCCTCATCCCCAGCCCTATTTTTTAAGATTTTTTTATTTCATTTAGAGACAGGGTCTCACTGAGTTGCTTAGCACCTCACTTTTGCTGAGGCTGGCTTTGAACCCATGATCCTCCCGTCTCAGCCTCCCGAGTGCTGGGATGACAGGCGTGCACCGCTGCACCTGGCCCAACATTCTTTTTTGTTTGTTCAGTTGAATTAGCATGATTTGTTTAAAGTGTTCTCTTTTCTGCATGGAGATTGGAGGTGGGGTTTATGTTGCTAGACTTTCCTCCTGGTGGCCGGATGGTCCCCTCCTCCCAATCAGCAGAGTCTGGATCACTTCAGCTAACTGTAGAGGTCTCCCTACAGGACCAGGATCAGAGACCGAGTGAGGCTCATGCTCTCCTTGTGGCAACGTCATGGTACTGGGAAAGGCCAGGAGGCAGGGACGCCTGACCTGGGCAGCACTGATGCTTCACACACAAGTTCAGACGTGTTCCACTTCTCAGTTGGACCCTCATGCACAACCACTTCCCGCGTCTGCCATGTGACCAGTGATACCGAAGGACAGAGACAACCAGGTACTGTGGATCCTTTCTGTTTACTTTCTGGTTTCAAGGTGTATGCTCTGTAGATGTCAGTGTCACCCTGAACCCATCTGCATCCAGGGGTTTAATCACTCACAGCACAGCTCAGTCACCCCTTTCTCTGACACTCAATCATCCAATCACGGGGGTCAGCTTCCTCCGACTCCAGCCACCGGATGCTGTGGCGCTCCTTGGTCTCTGATGGCTGCCTGTGGTCTGCTGTTTGGCGTGTTCCCGACTCTGCCCAAACATCGTGCCCAAGAGCTGAATCAGGGTCCTCCCATGTTCTTGGTCTCTCTCAGTGCCAACATTTCCAGACAGTGACCCTCTCTGGCCACTGACCCTCTGAGGAGGCCGGGGTTGGCCAGCCAGCAGCTTGGGGGAGGCGGAGGGAGACTGGCCCACCCATGGCTGGGGTGGCGGGGGTTGGTTTACTGGTTTACTGCCTGGATGGCCATTCATTCTATCCCTTTGTAGCATTTATCATGAGCACATCATCTGGGTGGGGGCACGGGCATTTGAAGACCACATGTCCCCAGCTTCCAGGAGCTGCATGTGGCTAGTGGCCACCGGAATGTGCTGACCAGTTAGGCTCCTTCACCTGATTAGGGCACTTTTCCAGGACGGCCTTGTGTCAACTCAGGAATCGTCACTGTGAGTTCATAATGTGGATACGGTGACCTCGGTAACGAAGGAGACAAATTTGCTCAAGGTCACTTATTAGGAACTGGGGTCAAAGGTGGGCGGTCCCTCTTTCTCTTTTTATTAGTTGTTAATAGATCTTCACAACTGGGGCTGGAACCCAGTGCCTCAAAGATGCTAGGCAAGCACTTTACCACTGAGCCACAGCCCAGCCCACGTCCCTGTCTCTTTTAAATAGCTTTCTTGAGATATAGTTCATAGACATTATCTTCACCCATTTTAAAATGGACAATTTGATGCTTCGGCATATTTACAGATGTTTTGGAAGGCTTTACTCTCCCTCCAAAGTTTGGAAGACTAAAAGGGGTGACAAGTTTTTCTAGATATTAGCACCAGATGGAGAAGAGGATCCAGAATGAAGACTGAACCACCATGTAGAGGTCTGCTGCCCATGTTCCCTGTGACAGCAAGCCAAGCCCCTCGAGAGTCATCTCACTGGACGGCCACTTCCCCATTTTCATTCAACACTGGACAGACACAGCTCAAATCCCACCTGGTCTGCTGTATGCCCAGGGTGCTCTTCCAACACCTGCAGGTGTGCAGCCAAGGAGAAAAGCCAAGCAGATGTGCTTGCCCAGGCCAATGCCTGGACACTGCAGCTAGCCATGCCTCAGTCCTGACCTCTCACTGACCATGCCATCCCTTGAGTTGACCTCTCCATCCCCTAGCCCCTTTTGTCTCTTGTCCTGTGCACCTGGATCACTGAGAGATGACGTAAAGCGAGCAGGGCAAATGCACTGAAAATATTGGTGAGAACCTGAATGACCAAAAATAATCTCTGAAAACTCTACAAAGATGAGAAACCTGAACCTCACCATGGACACTGGGCGGAAAGCCCTCAGAAGTACAGCCCTGGTAATCGACAAGGAGACAGGAGAGCAGGGCAGGGTGGGGTGGGGGCAGTGCCGTGTCTCTCCTGTTGCCCTGCAGGTAGCAATGGCCCATGTGCACTTGGTCACCAGGGCTGGAACTGTCCCTCATGGTTCCAGTTGGGATGGGGCAGGTCACTCAGGGGGAAGGATGTGGCTCTCTCCTCTGGTGCCATTTGCCAGCTTGTTCTGCCTTTGTGACCTCTGCATCCCCATTTAAAACCAGGAGTCGAACAATGCTGGGCAGGGTCTTTTCAAGCTCTGGACCCTTTAGTCCAGGACTCTAAAGAGGTACATCTCTTAGGGTACGTTAGAGCCAGTTTCACCATGTCCTGTGGCAGTGGCTCCACCAGAAACTTGGTCAAAGCTACTGTGGTCAGAATTTTTGATTCTACCTACTCTCATTTCCTTGGAGACCTTTTCCTTAATGCTCTATGGTCCATGGTGGGTGGGAGAAGGAATGCCAGCTAGCAGAGGCACCTACAGCACACAGTGCCCTGGAGTGCAGTGTTCCAAGGAGCCAGGCAGGACACCATGGCTTTCCCTGATGACCATGTGAACTGGCCATGAGGGCTTGACATTCACCTTGTAGTCTATGACACACTGCTGCCTTAGCGTCCCCAGGGAAAAGGATAGAGGACAGACTCCAGAATGAAGAGTGGACCACCAGGTAGAGATACAGGAAGAATATGTAGACCAGGATCCAGAATAAAGACTGGACCACCGTATAGAGACAAAGGGGGAAGATGGAGAAGAGGATCCAGAATGAAGAGAGGACCACCATGTACAGACACAGGAGGAAGATGGAGAAGAGGATCCAGAATGAAGAGCAGACCACCATGTAGAGACACAGGAGGAAGATGGAGAAGAGGATCCAGAATGAAGAGCAGACCACCATGTAGAGACACAGGGAGAAGATGGAGAAGAGATCCAGAATGAAGAGAGGACCACCATGTACAGACACAGGGAGAAGATGGAGAAGAGGATCCAGAATGAAGATTGGACCACCATGTAGAGACACAGGGAGAAGATGGAGAAGAGGATCCAGAATGAAGAGTGAACCACCATGTAGAGACACAGGGGGAAGATGGAGAAGAGGATCCAGAATGAAGAGTGAACCACCATGTAGAGACACAGGGGGAAGATGGAGAAGAGGATCCAGAATGAAGAGTGAACCACCATGTAGAGACACAGGGGGAAGATGGAGAAGAGGATCCAGAATGAAGAGAGGACCACCATGTAGAGACCCAGGGGGAAGATGGAGAAGAGGATCCAGAATAAAGAGAGGACGACCATGTACAGACACAGGGGGAAGATAGAGAAGAGGACCCAGAATGAAGAGAGGACCACCACATAGAGACACAGGGAGAAGATGGAGAAGAGGATCCAGAATAAAGAGAGGACGACCATGTACAGACACAGGGGGAAGATAGAGAAGAGGACCCAGAATGAAGAGAGGACCACCACATAGAGACACAGGGAGAAGATGGAGAAGAGGATCCAGAATGAAGAGCAGACCACCACATAGAGACACAGGGAGAAGATGGAGAAGAGGATCCAGAATGAAGAGAGGACGACCATGTAGAGACACAGGAGGAAGATAGAGAAGAGGATCCAGAATGAAGAGAGGACCACCATGTACAGACACAGGAGGAAGATGGAGAAGAGGATCCAGAATGAAGAGCAGACCACCATGTAGAGACACAGGAGGAAGATGGAGAAGAGGATCCAGAATGAAGAGCAGACCACCATGTAGAGACACAGGGAGAAGATGGAGAAGAGGATCCAGAATGAAGAGAGGACCACCATGTACAGACACAGGGAGAAGATGGAGAAGAGGATCCAGAATGAAGATTGGACCACCATGTAGAGACACAGGGAGAAGATGGAGAAGAGGATCCAGAATGAAGAGTGAACCACCATGTAGAGACACAGGGGGAAGATGGAGAAGAGGATCCAGAATGAAGAGTGAACCACCATGTAGAGACACAGGGGGAAGATGGAGAAGAGGATCCAGAATGAAGAGAGGACCACCATGTAGAGACCCAGGGGGAAGATGGAGAAGAGGATCCAGAATAAAGAGAGGACGACCATGTACAGACACAGGGGGAAGATAGAGAAGAGGACCCAGAATGAAGAGAGGACCACCATGTAGAGACACAGGGAGAAGATGGAGAAGAGGATCCAGAATAAAGAGAGGACGACCATGTACAGACACAGGGGGAAGATAGAGAAGAGGACCCAGAATGAAGAGAGGACCACCACATAGAGACACAGGGAGAAGATGGAGAAGAGGATCCAGAATGAAGAGCAGACCACCACATAGAGACACAGGGAGAAGATGGAGAAGAGGATCCAGAATGAAGAGAGGACGACCATGTAGAGACACAGGAGGAAGATAGAGAAGAGGATCCAGAATGAAGAGAGGACCACCATGTACAGACACAGGAGGAAGATGGAGAAGAGGATCCAGAATGAAGGGAGGACCACCACATAGAGACACAGGGAGAAGATGGAGAAGAGGATCCAGAATAAAGAGAGGACCACCATGTACAGACACAGGAGGAAGATGGAGAAGAGGATCCAGAATGAAGGGAGGACCACCACATAGAGACACAGGGAGAAGATGGAGAAGAGGATCCAGAATGAAGGGAGGACCACCATGTACAGACACAGGAGGAAGATGGAGAGAGGTAGAGGAGGAGTCCAAGGTATCAAATCCCCAACCAGCCAGCTCTCCTCTGACACCCTTGAGTGAGTCTGCGGATTGTCTCTGTCTTCCCCTCTGGCCCCTTTGTGGTCATGAGGAGTTTTGTGTGTGTAACGTAGTTTTAGTTGGAGTTCTCTTGTGCCCTAGCTGTGGCTCCGTAGCTATTTTCTCAGGAAATGAGGAATGCAAAACTGTTATCCACTCACTCACAGTACTTCTGCCATGGTCCACGTAAGCACATACCCTCTGGCAGCTTAGCAGCCTCCACCCCCAACTTGACTTTGTTAGGTCCTTCCGACTTACAGAGCAGTATCGTCCGCAGGTGTTTTGAGAACCGTGGGCATCTGTCTTGCTCTTTCCACCGGTGAGTGCCCTGGACACCTCCACTGCCAAGCAGCCAGGTGCAGGCAGGATCCCCTTCATGCTGTTTCCTGCTCTTGCTTTTTAGAGGGATCAAGGAAGGAGCAGGGACAGGAAAGCCCTCTTTCTAAACCCTTCCATTTGCAGAAGAGCAGGAGTATAGTCCAGATCATGATGAAAATTCACAATGATTTCTTGTATTACTCAGCCATCCGCCTATTTCTAATTGATTTTTCTCATGTTGCTTCTCCAGCCTGTGTACACTGCTCATACCAAATGTTTAAAAAAAACTTTCCCCTTGAAGACGTAATGGAGCCGAGTCTGCATTTGATTACGTGGTTCCGCTGTGCGAGGACCGGGAGGGGGAGCAGGGGAAGGCTTGCTGGACATGCATTATGCATCGGCTGCACTGGTGTGGGCCCGGGCTGAGCTGACATCGTCACCGCATGGCATTTGCTTTGGGCTGCTCGCTCTGTTTGAACGTGCTCTCTCCAGACCGCGAGGGCTTTAACTCCCGAGCCAACCACACACAGCTCCTCATACTACAAATTCCAAGAAAAGTCAAGGAGATTTAGTGCCTGGGTTTGATCTTTAAATGGCCAATAGATTTCGTCTTCCTGTAAAGCAGTTAAAACGCTCTCCTCCTCTTCCCCAGCACATGTGGGTTTCCAGATGAGGACAGCCGTCAGAAGCCGGTGCTGGGGAGGCCTGGTCAGCCTCTGGGGCAACATGAACTGCTAGGTGAGCGGAGCGGGTCTGGGTCCTCTGAATCCCCTGTGTGACCCATGACAGGCCACTCTGCCGTGTGCCCCCTGCCCCACGGATGAGACAAGGCACGGGTACCAGCGCCTCTAGGGGCCCAGCTCTTCTCAGAAGTTCTATAAACATGTAACGGCAGAGCAGCTCCTTTCGTTTCTAGTGACATTTGTGTCGCACATCACAATTTTTTGATATGAGTTTATTGACTTTTAATTAATCTTCTAAGCAGACCTCTAGACATAAATGAATATTTTCCAGATTTGGTAGCAACAATATCTGGGAGTGATACAGATTCAAATTCTGGTTTAAGCTGATTGTTTTTACATATTTGGTTCAAATATGTGAGACTATGTATGTGAGTCGGTTGGACTTTTACCTCCTAGAGATGTCAGGAACGCTGAATGAGGTCTAGAGGAGCGTGGCAGGGCTCCGGGCACGTGTATTGGGGATACTGAGTCTGAATCAGCTTACCTTGGAAGTCTCACGCTTCTTACTTGGAAGCAGGTGAAACACACAGCAAGTGTAGTAAAATGAAATGAAACTGATGTTGCTTCTTGCCTTGGAAGCCACGGGCTTTGGGTTTTCTGCATCTATACCTCTCTTACACCATGTCCTCTCCTCTGAGGCTCCTGGTTCCACTCAACAGGGCAAAACTGACTTTTACAAACAATCTTTAAAAATATTCTTGGGCACAGAAATGAACTTTGGCTTGTTGAATTCTCATTACATCACTCTGCTTTCAAAGCAAAACCTGTCGTGACTTTCTACTGTCAATTCAAGTGCAGATACCTCAACTTAACGTAAGGCTCTTCCAACCTGATCCTTCTGCCACACAGGCCAGTCCCGACCTGAATCCTGGTAATTGCCAGTCAATCACTACGGCATCATTTATTCAGTGCATCTTATAATTGACCACTGATCTGGCTGTTCCTTATCCTGCTTATTACCAAATCTACCCCTCCGAAAGGGCTGGGCCAGCGCCCCTTCCTTCAAGATTCAGGAGACTGGGCCATCCCCAGAGCTCAGGGCTCCCTCCCTGCCCTGGGTTCTCACCTGCTTCTGGTGCCTCCCTTGGGGAAGGAACACCGTGGTTTATAAGATATTTAATGTCAGAGGGCATCTGCTTAAAAGACAATACATGAAAAATCAGAATTTATAAAACAGATTCACTGGGAAATCATTATTTTCAAACCAAGAAGATTCTTAGGTAATAAAAATTAGCTGTGAAGTTCAGTGTAGTCGTGAATACTTTAAACACACTAAGCTGCTTTGCACAGTGGGGCTGAGCAAGGTGCTGGGGACCCCCACCCTTACCTCTGCACACAGTGGGGCTGAGCACAGTGCTGGGGACCCCCACCCTTACCTCTGCACACAGTGGGACTAAGCACAGCGCGGGGGACACCCACCCTTACTTCAGCACACAGTGGGGCTGAGCAAGGTGCTGGGGACCCCCACCCTTACCTCTGCACACAGTGGGACTGAGCAAGGTGCGGGGACAACCACCCTTACCTCGGCACACAGTGGGGCTGAGCAAGGTGCTGGGGACCCCCACCCTTACCTCTGCACACAGTGGGACTGAGCACAGTGCTGGGGAACCCCACCCTTACCTCAGCACACAGTGGGGCTGAGCACAGTGCTGGGGAACCCCACCCTTACCTCAGCACACAGTGGGGCTGAGCACAGTGCTGGGGACCCCCACCCTTACCTCAGCACACAGTGGGGCTGAGCACAGTGCTGGGGACCCCCACCCTTACCTCTGTACACAGTGGGGCTGAGCACAGTGCTGGGGACCCCCACCCTTACCTCTGTACACAGTGGGGCTGAGCACAGTGCTGGGGACCCCCACCCTTACCTCTGCACACAGTGGGACTGAGCACAGTGCTGGGGAACCCCACCCTTACCTCAGCACACAGTGGGGCTGAGCACAGTGCTGGGGAACCCCACCCTTACCTCAGCACACAGTGGGGCTGAGCACAGTGCTGGGGACCCCCACCCTTACCTCAGCACACACTGGAGGTGAGCACAGCGCTGGGGACCCCCACCCTTACCTCTGCAGAAGGTGGGGCTGAGCACAGTGCTGGAGACCCCCACCCTTACCTCAGCACACAGTGGGGATAAGCAAGGTGCTAGGGACCCCCACCCTTACCTCGGCACACAGTGGGGCTGAGCACAGTGCTGGGGACCCACACACTTACCTCTGCACACAGTGGGGCTGAGCAAGATGCTGGGGACCCCCACCCTTACCTCTGCACACAGTAGAACTGAGCAAGGCACTGAGGACCCCCACCCTTACCTCTGCACACAGTGGGACTGAGCAAGGCACTGAGGAGCCCCACCCTTACCTCAGCACTCCGTGGGACTGAGCACAGTGCTGTGGACCCACACACTTACCTCTGCACACAGTGGGGCTGAGCACAGTGCTGGGGACACCCACCCTTACCTCTGCACACAGTGGGGCTGAGCACAGTGCTGGGGACCCACACACTTACCTCTGCACACAGTGGGGCTGAGCACAGTGCTGGGGACCCATACACTTACCTCTGCACACAGTGGGGCTGAGCACAGTGCTGGGGACACCCACCCTTACCTCGGCACACAGTGGGGCTGAGCACAGTGCTGGGGACCCACACACTTACCTCTGCACACAGTGGGGCTGAGCACAGTGCTGGGGACCCACACACTTACCTCTGCACACAGTGGGGCTGAGCACAGTGCTGGGGACCCACACACTTACCTCGGCACACAGTGGGGCTGAGCACAGTGCTGGGGACCCACACACTTACCTCTGCACACAGTGGGGCTGAGCACAGTGCTGAGGACACCCACCCTTACTTTTGCACACAGTGGGGCTCAGCAAGGCGCTGGGGACCCTCACCCTTACCTCTGCACACAGTGGGACTGAGCAAGGTGCTGGGGACAACCACCCTTACCTCTGCACACAGTGGGGCTGAACACAGTGCTGGGGACCCCCACCCTTACCTTGGCACACAGTGGGACTGAGCAAGGCACTGAGGACCCCCATCCTTACCTCTGCACACAGTGGGGCTGAGCACAGTGCTGGGGACCCCCACCCTTCCCTTGGCACACAGTGGGGCTGAGCACAGTGCTGGGGACACCCACCCTTACCTCTGCACACAGTGGGGCTGAGCACAGTGCTGGGGACCCACACACTTACCTCTGCACACAGTGGGGCTGAGCACAGTGCTGGGGACACTCACCCTTACCTCTGCACACAGTGGGACTGAGCAAGGTTCTGGGAACCCCCACCTTTACCTCGGCACACAGTGGGGCTGAGCACAGTGCTGGGGACCCCCACCCTTACCTTGGTACAGCAGGGAAGGGCAGGAACTCACTGTTTAGGAGGTGCAGACCTACAGCCCAGGGAGAGACCGCCCCCTGAACCCTTCACCACCCCAGACCCTTCATGACCCCTGCTCCTGCATGGCCACTGGACACTTCAGGGCAGATGCGTGCAAGGGCAGTAGCTCTCTTAAGATGGTGCCCGGGGTCCACCCACTGCATGGAGCCCTCTGGAGTCCTGTGCAGGGCCACACATGGCTGTGCCTTTGTGACACCGTGGGCCTTACCAGGGAGCACACAGGGCAGGGGACAGCAGCTGCCTTGTCCTGGAGAGGAGCCAGCACATGTGGAGGCCCAGCCCTGGGGAAGTGGCCATCTGGCCGTGAAGTGACTTTCAGCCTGTTTCCTTCCTACTCTTTCCCTCTTCCTTTCTGAATTTCAGAAGAGTGCGATTCCCATAGTATTGGGCTCTTGGTTTTCAGGTGGACCTGGCACTGCATGATGGGAACAAGACTGCAGAGTGACAGGAAGGGAAATCCGGTGTCTCTTGTCCCTCCCTGTGCTCCATCTCTGAGGCTGGGGCTGTGACCACACAGTCCCACCAGGCAGTAGCTTTGTCTATAACTTTAGCTTCTTCCAGGTGGGTAAACAGTGACCTTGGGTTCAGGTGACCTCATCTCCTGCAGCCTCAGCTTCACCTGGTGACACCTGGAGACCTGGGCTCCCGTGACCCCATCTCCTGCAGCCTCACCTTCACCTGGTGACACCTGGTGACCTGGGCTCCCGTGACCCCATCTCCTGCAGCCTCACCTTCACCTGGTGACACCTGGTGACCTGGGTTCTGGTGACCCCATCTCCTGCAGCCTCAGCTTCACCTGGTGACACCTGGTGACCTGGGATCCCGTGACCCCATCTCCTGCAAGCTCAGCTTCACCTGGTGACGCCTGGTGATCTGGGTTCTGGTGACACCATCTCCTGCAGCCTCATCTTCACCTGGTGACGCCTGGTGACCTGGGTTCTGGTGACACCATCACCTGCAGCCTCAGCTTCACCTTGTGACACCTGGTGACCTGGGTTCCCATGACACCATCTCCTGCAGCCTCAGCTTCACCTGGTGACGCCTGGTGACCTGGGTTCCGGTGACCCCATCACCTGCAGCCTCAGCTTTACCTGGTGACGCCTGGTGACCTGGGTTCTGGTGACCACATCTCCTGCAGCCTCAGCTTTACCTGGTGACACCTGGTGACCTGGGTTTTGCTGACACCATCTTCTGTAGCCTCAGCTTCACCTGGTGACACCTGGTGACCTGGGTTCTGGTGACCCCATCTCCTGCAGCCTCAGCTTCACCTGGTGACGCCTGGTGACCTGGGTTCTGGTGACCCCATCTCCTGCAGCCTCAGCTTCACCTGGTGACACCTGGTGACCTGGGTTCTGGTGACCCCATCTCCTGCAGCCTCAGCTTCACCTGGTGACACCTGGTGACCTGGGTTCCGGTGACATCATCTCCGGCAGCCTCAGCTTCACCTGGTGATACCTGGTGACCTGGGTTCCGGTGACATCATCTCCTGCAGCCTCAGCTTCACCTGGTGACACCTGGTGACCTGGGTTCTGGTGACCCCATCTCCTGCAGCCTCAGCTTCACCTGGTGACGCCTGGTGACCTGGGTTCTGGTGACCCCATCTCCTGCAGCCTCAGCTTCACCTGGTGACACCTGGTGACCTGGGATCCCGTGACCCCATCTCCTGCAAGCTCAGCTTCACCTGGTGACGCCTGGTGATCTGGGTTCTGGTGACACCATCTCCTGCAGCCTCATCTTCACCTGGTGACGCCTGGTGACCTGGGATCCCGTGACCCCATCTCCTGCAAGCTCAGCTTCACCTGGTGACGCCTGGTGATCTGGGTTCTGGTGACACCATCTCCTGCAGCCTCATCTTCACCTGGTGACGCCTGGTGACCTGGGTTCTGGTGACACCATCACCTGCAGCCTCAGCTTCACCTTGTGACACCTGGTGACCTGGGTTCCCATGACACCATCTCCTGCAGCCTCAGCTTCACCTGGTGACGCCTGGTGACCTGGGTTCCGGTGACCCCATCACCTGCAGCCTCAGCTTTACCTGGTGACGCCTGGTGACCTGGGTTCTGGTGACCACATCTCCTGCAGCCTCAGCTTTACCTGGTGACACCTGGTGACCTGGGTTTTGCTGACACCATCTTCTGTAGCCTCAGCTTCACCTGGTGACACCTGGTGACCTGGGTTCTGGTGACCCCATCTCCTGCAGCCTCAGCTTCACCTGGTGACGCCTGGTGACCTGGGTTCTGGTGACCCCATCTCCTGCAGCCTCAGCTTCACCTGGTGACACCTGGTGACCTGGGTTCTGGTGACCCCATCTCCTGCAGCCTCAGCTTCACCTGGTGACACCTGGTGACCTGGGTTCCGGTGACATCATCTCCGGCAGCCTCAGCTTCACCTGGTGATACCTGGTGACCTGGGTTCCGGTGACATCATCTCCTGCAGCCTCAGCTTCACCTGGTGACACCTGGTGACCTGGGTTCTGGTGACCCCATCTCCTGCAGCCTCAGCTTCACCTGGTGACGCCTGGTGACCTGGGTTCTGGTGACCCCATCTCCTGCAGCCTCAGCTTCACCTGGTGACACCTGGTGACCTGGGATCCCGTGACCCCATCTCCTGCAAGCTCAGCTTCACCTGGTGACGCCTGGTGATCTGGGTTCTGGTGACACCATCTCCTGCAGCCTCATCTTCACCTGGTGACGCCTGGTGACCTGGGTTCCCTTGACACCATCTCCTGCAGCCTCAACTTCACCTGGTGAAACCTGGTGACCTGGGTTCCCGTGACACCATCTCCTACAGCCTCAGCTTCATCTGATGACGCCTGGTGACCTGGGTTCTGGTGACACCATCACCTGCAGCCTCAGCTTCACCTTGTGACACCTGGTGACCTGGGTTCCCGTGACACCATCTCCTGCAGCCTCAGCTTCACCTGGTGACGCCTGGTGACCTGGGTTCCCTTGACACCATCTCCTGCAGCCTCAGCTTCACCTTGTGACACCTGGTGACCTGGGTTCCCGTGACACCATCTCCTACAGCCTCAGCTTCACCTGGTGACACCTGGTGACCTGGGTTCTGGTGACCCCATCTCCTGCCGCCTCAGCTTCACCTGGTGACACCTGGTGACCTGGGTTCCCGTGACACCATCTCCTACAGCCTCAGCTTTACCTGGTGACACCTGGTGGCCTGGGTTCTGCTGGTACCATCTCCTGTAGCCTCAGCTTCACCTGGTGACACCTGGTGACCTGGGTTCCCATGACACCATCTCCTGCAGCCTCAGCTTCACCTGGTGACGCCTGGTGACCTGGGTTCCGGTGACCCCATCACCTGCAGCCTCAGCTTTACCTGGTGACGCCTGGTGACCTGGGTTCTGGTGACCACATCTCCTGCAGCCTCAGCTTTACCTGGTGACACCTGGTGACCTGGGTTTTGCTGACACCATCTTCTGTAGCCTCAGCTTCACCTGGTGACACCTGGTGACCTGGGTTCTGGTGACCCCATCTCCTGCAGCCTCAGCTTCACCTGGTGACGCCTGGTGACCTGGGTTCTGGTGACCCCATCTCCTGCAGCCTCAGCTTCACCTGGTGACACCTGGTGACCTGGGTTCTGGTGACCCCATCTCCTGCAGCCTCAGCTTCACCTGGTGACGCCTGGTGACCTGGGTTCTGGTGACCCCATCTCCTGCAGCCTCAGCTTCACCTGGTGACGCCTGGTGACCTGGGTTCTGGTGACCCCATCTCCTGCAGCCTCAGCTTCACCTGGTGACACCTGGTGACCTGGGTTCCGGTGACATCATCTCCTGCAGCCTCAGCTTCACCTGGTGATACCTGGTGACCTGGGTTCCGGTGACATCATCTCCTGCAGCCTCAGCTTCACCTGGTGACACCTGGTGACCTGGGTTCTGGTGACCCCATCTCCTGCAGCCTCAGCTTCACCTGGTGACGCCTGGTGACCTGGGTTCCCTTGACACCATCTCCTGCAGCCTCACCTTCACCTGGTGACGCCTGGAGACCTGGGCTCCCGTGACCCCATCTCCTGCAGCCTCACCTTCACCTGGTGACACCTGGTGACCTGGGCTCCCGTGACCCCATCTCCTGCAGCCTCAGCTTCACCTGGTGACACCTGGTGACCTGGGTTCTGGTGACCCCATCTCCTGCAGCCTCACCTTCACCTGGTGACACCTGGTGACCTGGGATCCCGTGACCCCATCTCCTGCAAGCTCAGCTTCACCTGGTGACGCCTGGTGATCTGGGTTCTGGTGACACCATCTCCTGCAGCCTCATCTTCACCTGGTGACGCCTGGTGACCTGGGTTCCCTTGACACCATCTCCTGCAGCCTCAACTTCACCTGGTGAAACCTGGTGACCTGGGTTCCCGTGACCCCATCTCCTACAGCCTCAGCTTCATCTGATGACGCCTGGTGACCTGGGTTCTGGTGACACCATCACCTGCAGCCTCAGCTTCACCTTGTGACACCTGGTGACCTGGGTTCCCGTGACACCATCTCCTACAGCCTCAGCTTCACCTGGTGACACCTGGTGACCTGGGTTCTGGTGACCCCATCTCCTGCCGCCTCAGCTTCACCTGGTGACACCTGGTGACCTGGGTTCCCGTGACACCATCTCCTACAGCCTCAGCTTTACCTGGTGACACCTGGTGGCCTGGGTTCTGCTGGTACCATCTCCTGTAGCCTCAGCTTCACCTGGTGACACCTGGTGACCTGGGTTCCCATGACACCATCTCCTGCAGCCTCAGCTTCACCTGGTGACGCCTGGTGACCTGGGTTCCGGTGACCCCATCACCTGCAGCCTCAGCTTTACCTGGTGACGCCTGGTGACCTGGGTTCTGGTGACCACATCTCCTGCAGCCTCAGCTTTACCTGGTGACACCTGGTGACCTGGGTTTTGCTGACACCATCTTCTGTAGCCTCAGCTTCACCTGGTGACACCTGGTGACCTGGGTTCTGGTGACCCCATCTCCTGCAGCCTCAGCTTCACCTGGTGACGCCTGGTGACCTGGGTTCTGGTGACCCCATCTCCTGCAGCCTCAGCTTCACCTGGTGACACCTGGTGACCTGGGTTCTGGTGACCCCATCTCCTGCAGCCTCAGCTTCACCTGGTGACGCCTGGTGACCTGGGTTCTGGTGACCCCATCTCCTGCAGCCTCAGCTTCACCTGGTGACGCCTGGTGACCTGGGTTCTGGTGACCCCATCTCCTGCAGCCTCAGCTTCACCTGGTGACACCTGGTGACCTGGGTTCCGGTGACATCATCTCCTGCAGCCTCAGCTTCACCTGGTGATACCTGGTGACCTGGGTTCCGGTGACATCATCTCCTGCAGCCTCAGCTTCACCTGGTGACACCTGGTGACCTGGGTTCTGGTGACCCCATCTCCTGCAGCCTCAGCTTCACCTGGTGACGCCTGGTGACCTGGGTTCTGGTGACCCCATCTCCTGCAGCCTCAGCTTCACCTGGTGACACCTGGTGACCTGGGATCCCGTGACCCCATCTCCTGCAAGCTCAGCTTCACCTGGTGACGCCTGGTGATCTGGGTTCTGGTGACACCATCTCCTGCAGCCTCATCTTCACCTGGTGACGCCTGGTGACCTGGGTTCCCTTGACACCATCTCCTGCAGCCTCAACTTCACCTGGTGAAACCTGGTGACCTGGGTTCCCGTGACACCATCTCCTACAGCCTCAGCTTCATCTGATGACGCCTGGTGACCTGGGTTCTGGTGACACCATCACCTGCAGCCTCAGCTTCACCTTGTGACACCTGGTGACCTGGGTTCCCGTGACACCATCTCCTGCAGCCTCAGCTTCACCTGGTGACGCCTGGTGACCTGGGTTCCCTTGACACCATCTCCTGCAGCCTCAGCTTCACCTTGTGACACCTGGTGACCTGGGTTCCCGTGACACCATCTCCTACAGCCTCAGCTTCACCTGGTGACACCTGGTGACCTGGGTTCTGGTGACCCCATCTCCTGCCGCCTCAGCTTCACCTGGTGACACCTGGTGACCTGGGTTCCCGTGACACCATCTCCTACAGCCTCAGCTTTACCTGGTGACACCTGGTGGCCTGGGTTCTGCTGGTACCATCTCCTGTAGCCTCAGCTTCACCTGGTGACACCTGGTGACCTGGGTTCCCATGACACCATCTCCTGCAGCCTCAGCTTCACCTGGTGACGCCTGGTGACCTGGGTTCCGGTGACCCCATCACCTGCAGCCTCAGCTTTACCTGGTGACGCCTGGTGACCTGGGTTCTGGTGACCACATCTCCTGCAGCCTCAGCTTTACCTGGTGACACCTGGTGACCTGGGTTTTGCTGACACCATCTTCTGTAGCCTCAGCTTCACCTGGTGACACCTGGTGACCTGGGTTCTGGTGACCCCATCTCCTGCAGCCTCAGCTTCACCTGGTGACGCCTGGTGACCTGGGTTCTGGTGACCCCATCTCCTGCAGCCTCAGCTTCACCTGGTGACACCTGGTGACCTGGGTTCTGGTGACCCCATCTCCTGCAGCCTCAGCTTCACCTGGTGACGCCTGGTGACCTGGGTTCTGGTGACCCCATCTCCTGCAGCCTCAGCTTCACCTGGTGACGCCTGGTGACCTGGGTTCTGGTGACCCCATCTCCTGCAGCCTCAGCTTCACCTGGTGACACCTGGTGACCTGGGATCCCGTGACCCCATCTCCTGCAAGCTCAGCTTCACCTGGTGACGCCTGGTGATCTGGGTTCTGGTGACACCATCTCCTGCAGCCTCATCTTCACCTGGTGACGCCTGGTGACCTGGGTTCCCTTGACACCATCTCCTGCAGCCTCAACTTCACCTGGTGAAACCTGGTGACCTGGGTTCCCGTGACACCATCTCCTACAGCCTCAGCTTCATCTGATGACGCCTGGTGACCTGGGTTCTGGTGACACCATCACCTGCAGCCTCAGCTTCACCTTGTGACACCTGGTGACCTGGGTTCCCGTGACACCATCTCCTGCAGCCTCAGCTTCACCTGGTGACGCCTGGTGACCTGGGTTCCCTTGACACCATCTCCTGCAGCCTCAGCTTCACCTTGTGACACCTGGTGACCTGGGTTCCCGTGACACCATCTCCTACAGCCTCAGCTTCACCTGGTGACACCTGGTGACCTGGGTTCTGGTGACCCCATCTCCTGCCGCCTCAGCTTCACCTGGTGACACCTGGTGACCTGGGTTCCCGTGACACCATCTCCTACAGCCTCAGCTTTACCTGGTGACACCTGGTGGCCTGGGTTCTGCTGGCACCATCTCCTGTAGCCTCAGCTTCACCTGGTGACACCTGGTGACCTGGGTTCCCATGACACCATCTCCTGCAGCCTCAGCTTCACCTGGTGACGCCTGGTGACCTGGGTTCCGGTGACCCCATCACCTGCAGCCTCAGCTTTACCTGGTGACGCCTGGTGACCTGGGTTCTGGTGACCACATCTCCTGCAGCCTCAGCTTTACCTGGTGACACCTGGTGACCTGGGTTTTGCTGACACCATCTTCTGTAGCCTCAGCTTCACCTGGTGACACCTGGTGACCTGGGTTCTGGTGACCCCATCTCCTGCAGCCTCAGCTTCACCTGGTGACGCCTGGTGACCTGGGTTCTGGTGACCCCATCTCCTGCAGCCTCAGCTTCACCTGGTGACACCTGGTGACCTGGGTTCTGGTGACCCCATCTCCTGCAGCCTCAGCTTCACCTGGTGACACCTGGTGACCTGGGTTCTGGTGACCCCATCTCCTGCAGCCTCAGCTTCACCTGGTGACGCCTGGTGACCTGGGTTCTGGTGACCCCATCTCCTGCAGCCTCAGCTTCACCTGGTGACACCTGGTGACCTGGGTTCCGGTGACATCATCTCCTGCAGCCTCAGCTTCACCTGGTGATACCTGGTGACCTGGGTTCCGGTGACATCATCTCCTGCAGCCTCAGCTTCACCTGGTGACACCTGGTGACCTGGGTTCTGGTGACCCCATCTCCTGCAGCCTCAGCTTCACCTGGTGACGCCTGGTGACCTGGGTTCCCTTGACACCATCTCCTGCAGCCTCACCTTCACCTGGTGACGCCTGGTGACCTGGGTTCTGGTGACCCCATCTCCTGCAGCCTCAGCTTCACCTGGTGACGCCTGGTGACCTGGGTTCCCTTGACACCATCTCCTGCAGCCTCAGCTTCACCTGGTGACACCTGGTGACCTGGGTTCTGCTGACACCATCTCCTGCAGCCTCTGCTTTACCTGGTGACGCCTGGTGACCTGGGTTCCAGTGACCCCATCTCCTGCAGCCTCAGCTTCACCTGGTGACGCCTGGTGACCTGGGTTCTGGCGACCCCATCTCCTGTAGCCTCAGCTTCACCTGGTGACACCTTGTGACCTGGGTTCCGGTGACATCATCTCCTGCAGCCTCAGCTTCACCTGGTGACACCTGGTGACCTGAGTTCTGCTGACACCATTTCCTGCAGCCTCAGCTTCACCTGGTGACGCCTGGTTACCCCATGTCCTGCAGCCTCAGCTTCACCTGGTGATGCCTGGTGACCTGGGTTCTGGTGACCCCATCTCCTGCAGCCTCACCTTCACCTGGTGACGCCTCATGACCTGGGTTTCGGTGACATCATCTCTTGCAGCCTCTGCTTCACCTGGTGACACCTGGTGACCTGGGTTCCGGTGACATCATCTCCTGCAGCCTGTTTTTTGCAAGGACAGCTATCTCTAACATGTCCTCTGTCTCTCAGCTCTTGGACCGTCAGACCCACGGAACCTGTTCCTCCGTCGCACCCTCTGCTGAAGCGTGTGGTGTCCCCTCTCTGACTGGATCCTGCTGACAGAGACCCCTGTCCTGACTCCTCTCTACTGAAAGAGAACAGAGTCCTGCCTTCTCTGGGCACCTGTAGAGTCCCTACCCCATGCCCTTGGGCCGGCGTTTCAGATTCATGGATCTGGGGGGATCTGAGTCTAGACTCCTGTTCATGCATTGCCGTGTCCGCCTCATTCACGGGGACCAGAGGTCGGTGTGCACCCTCCTTGCAGTGCCTGGGTCCTCCTGTGGCTGCCCAGTGAGTCAGGTGTGGGATTTTCCTTTGTGGCATCTTGTTGGCACTGAAAAGGCTCTGGATTTCGGGGAAGTTTGGATTTCAGGTTTCATTTCAGACTCGGGATGCTCACCCTATATGGTACAGGGAGCCTGCCGGAGACCTGCAGGAGAGAGGCCGTGGCTGGAAATGAAAGTTCAAAACCTGCCTGAGGATGGGACCCCCCGCAGGTCAGAGACATGTTGGCCCTTGCTTTTCTGCCTCCTGTTCCCTGGGTGGACACGGGCTGCTCTGGAGGGATGAGAAGTGGGAATCGTGGGAAGTTTGCACAGCATTCCTTCACTCCCGAATTAACTCATGGGTTTATGTCCCATTAGTCACAGAAAACTCCGTTATGAGGAATGGCCGGAGAAAGTAAGTTGGAAGCAGCTTGACTTCCAGATGGAGGCACGGTTGTCTTCGCTTTTCCTGGGAATGCTGCCGCAGTTCTTTGCTTAGGATGAAGCATGCAGGTCACCTGGTGTGTCATCATGGTGACCGCAGACTTCAGCGTCCAGGAGGGCAGTGACCACCACAGGCGATGGCAGCCTGGAGACTGGGAAGGGCAAAGCAGGAGGACCACCCTCCCTTTCCCTTTCCCTTCCTCCAGGAGGTTACTCTGACCCTCTCCCTACCTTCTCCTCTGAATTCCTTCTGTGACAGGTATCCTGCCCTGACCCAGCAAGAATGGCACCCAGAGCTTCCAGGGGGCCACCTCCCAGATTGTCACCACCAGAGAGCAGCCTGGGCCTCCACCGACCCACCAGACAGCGGCCTGGGCCTGCAATGCTCCCGGCCCCTTGGCCTCTGGTCTTGGTTTCTGAAGCCATCTTTCCAGGACTGCACAGACATCTGTGTGCCTCCTCTTCTTCATCCGCCTTCGTCACCAAGGTCGCAGTCAGGAGCCTTGAAAGATGTCGCTGTCCCTTCTCTTCTGATACATCTTTTCTGCTCTTGAACTGCAAGGACACCAGGGAGAATTCAACAAACACACACACACTTCCATTTCCAAAAGGTGATTCGGGGTCGATCCTTTGCCCTGTGCATTATAGTGTGGCGCTCCTGAGTATGCACGTTTGCTAAAGAGCCTACAGGAGCCATTCAGTCCAGTGGGGCAAAGGTCCACTAGGAAAAGTGAGTACCATATCACCACAAGAAAGGAGAGGTACCCAAGGCCCTCCAGTTCCAAGAAACCAGAGCCCACCATTGCAATAAGTGCCTCATTTCCACATCCCCCAAGTGCTCCTTCAATAACATTCTGCATCTCTCCTCCTCGTCTCTCACCTCCTCCTGGGTGTCTCCTGCTAGTCTCTCACCTCCTCCTGGGTGTCTCCTCCTCGTCTCTCACCTCCTCCTGTGTGTCTCCTCCTAGTCTCTCACCTCCTCCTGGGTGTCTCCTCCTCGTCTCTCACCTCCTCCTGGGTGTCTCCTCCTAGTCTCTCACCTCCTCCTGGGTGTCTCCTCCTAGTCCCTCACCTCCTCCTGGGTGTCTCCTCTTAGTCTCTCACCTCCTCCTGGGTGTCTCCTGCTAGTCTCTCACCTCCTCCTGTGCCTTACCTCCTGGCCTGTCACTTCCTCCTGCCTCCATGGGTCTGGGTGGCCTCTCAGTCTTTCTGGCAGAGTCTGTGGCTGCGGCTCTCTCCTTGGCCACACCCTTTCCTCCATACCTGTCTGCTCTGAAGACCCCTGGCTTTCTGCAGTGAGCAGACCCACACTCACACAATCACCCCAACTCTAGCTGTTCTCTCCCAACTCAGGAGCTCAGTACCTTCTAGACCATGAAGCTCTGGGAATCTGAGCCAAGAGTCAAACACTGGGGCCATCAAAGCAAGTGCTGGAGGGGATGGAAGATACGCAGATGGAGGTTCGTGGCTGGCTGAGAGGGGCCCAGGGGGCAAGCCCTGGACACCTGTGACGGGGGTGAACTGTCAGGAACCTGTGGCCTGGTTCTTTGGCCCTGGGTGGCAGGTGGTGGTGAAAGCCCAGGTCACAGAAACTCGCACAGAGTGGGTGACTTCACAAATCCAGCTGACACTGTCGGATGGGGCTCTTCCTGCTGGGAAGCGGGAGGGGGTTTGAGGTGTCAGGTGGTCTTATCCCAGAGGACATTCAAGCCTGGAGGTTTGGCAGGGATCGCCTGCACCTAGGACACAGTTCCTGACGTTGGATTTTGGCACCTACGAAGTTTTTGCTTCGTGTAAAGGCAGGAGAGTTGGCTCTAAAATCATATTTGATTCCTGCAGCTTCGTGAACCCCACACGGGTGCTTCCTGCTCCGGTCTTCTTCCACGGCTTCTCTCCTCCCCGCCCAGCCTCTCCAGGGAACAGCATGTGACTTCCCAGGCTGCTCTTACCGGTGCCCGCATGCTGGCTTTCTGGATGGCGTATGTCTGCACAGTTACAAGGGCAACCTGCACGGGAGTCCTTTCCTCGGGCGTGCTGGGGCCTCTGAGCCACCTGCAGCCACAGCCTGTTCTGTAAGGCAGGCAAAGCTCTCGCTGCGACTCTCCCAGCGCACCGCTGACCTGTCATCGGGACCACGTACCTGCTCCAGGGCCAGGGGTGTGCAGGTGTGGCACAGAACGGCTGGCCCTGAGGCCTGCGGTGTCTGGGGTCTGGCCCTGGCGGAAACCCTCGCCAATTCTTTAAGCTCGCAGCTGCGGACGCCGGCACTGCTCTGGGCTGAGTGCTCACGGCCACTTCACGGCACAGGCTTCTGTTTCTGATGAAGACACAGACCCCTGCCCAGCAGCACAGTCCGCGTGTCCTGCGTATTCAGAGGGCCTGATGCCTGGAGTGGGCTGAGCGGCCTCCAGACCCCGAGCCCCCGGGCAGACAGGGAGAAGGGCCAGACTCAGGCCCAGGTCAACCTGGAGGCGGCTGCCTGGTGGGGCTGTCGCAGGTGGGTTCCTTCTAGTCTGCCTGTCCCTCTTTCCTCACGTGGTCCACCCGGGGAAGGCGAGGCTGGCCACACCCATGTCGCAGGAGGACCGCTGGCTCAGGTCTGTCCACTGCTCTGCACGCTGCCCACTGAGTGTGTGGAGCATCGTGATGGAGGTTCCACTCTCTCCTTCCACTAATTAAGCCCAGGCTTCATTTTTCTAAGTGAGCATCAATGTCACAGTGATTTTCCACAGAAGAGCCGACGACCAGCACCATCTCCCTTAAAACAGATAGATTTTTCATTGAAATCAACATATCTTTCTGAATCGAATAGGTTTTCATGGGGCCAATAAATTTCTTCAAAACAATGCATTTTTATTACAACATATTTTTGTTCAAACCAATACTTTTTGACAACCAGATATTAATGACCTGGCCAGAACTATAAATTTACCCCAAACTATGTGTTTTCTCAGCAGAAAATAATTTTTCTTATACAAACACATTTTTATTTGAATCAATCCTTTTCTGAAATCAGATATATTTCTGCAGGGGACACTGGGAACCTCTTTACTAAGAAATGTCATTCTGTTTAAAGGGACAGGGCCTGGGCTCCGAGCTTCCCCGTGGCCTACTTTAAATATCTTTCTTCAAACAGGAGATCAACCTGGTAAAGAAGAGCTGTTTTGTACAATGTAGTCAGCTGGAAAAGCAGGGGCAGCAGCAGCAAGCTCTCCAAGAGCCTCCGAGACCGGCAGCCTCCAGCCACAGCACACCTCTGCTGGGAGTGGCAGGCACAGGGTCCCTCGGCCTTGGGGACACCCCGTGGGAGTGCCTCAGAGCCATGGGACCAGCGCCTGGCAACACTGACCACAGGGCCGCCCGGCCTTCTGGAGGACAGCCCCCTGGCAGGGTTGGACTTTGTTATGTGGGTCTGGAGGCCAGGAGATAGGTCCCCGAGGAAAAGGTGTCAGGCCCCCGGGGGCCTCTGCACATGGCCATGTGTGGATCTCTCCTTTGTGCACGGAGGTCAGACACGGAGCCCTAACCTCTGACTTGGGGCTGCAGGAGCCTGTGGCACCCCGTCCTTATGCAGGTCACCCGTGGGGCACCATCATAATGACACTTTCAGGGTCTCCTACTTTCTGTCCTGCTCTTCTCGGTGGCAGCTGTGTGCCCCGTTGATCATCTCGGGCCTCAACAAAGGGTCATCAATTCTGGGCCACCTGGGGACCACCACGTTTGTCTCCACTGCCCTGAATTTATGTGGCTGTTTCTCGCTGCCAGTGTGAGCACATTCATTCTTCCATCCCTCGCTCATTTTCATAAAATAACAAGAGGGAAGCACAAAGGGAATGTTCCGCCATCTGCACTCCAGGCAGGCTCTTGGCTGGCGGGCTGCTGAGCCTCTTGCACAGTCAATTCCCCGGACGTAGAAAGGCCCCGTGCTGCAGGACATGGAGAGGTGGCCGCACTGTAAGACCTCCAGCCCATGAATAGGAGGAGAGCCCGGGTGCCGGGCGCTGGCCTGTAGGGTAGAAAGCACAGCAGGCTCAGCTCACTGTGCAAGCCCTGCACGTCCTTCCTTGCTCCCACTTTGGGGGGACTGAGACGCGGGTCTCCTCCTCCCAGAGTGAGCTGCAGAAACAACCAAGAGACAGAGAAGCTGGCGGCCCAAGCCCTGGGGCGGTGAGCAGAATGGATTCAGATCTGGGCCCTGTGCAGCGGCTGCTGTCCACACCAGGCCACTGGCCTCGCCCTTGCTCCTGAGCTCAGTTCTCTTATTTACATAACCTGGTCACGACCTGCCTCCCAGTGCATCATGAGACCCAGATGACTGAGTGGAACATTCTGGAAGCAAGAGATTGAGTAGAAATGCACAGAGCAGCCCTGGGTAAGCTGAGTCGACTCCCAAGCGTGGTGTGCAGGACACGACTAGAGATGCTGGGGGTCTCCGACTGACTGCTGCACTTCTGAAAGCGTTTGTATGAGGCCCCAGGTGGCTGATGGGCCGGAGGAGGAGCCTGTGTTTCCAGAGGCCGTGACTGGACACTGGAGATGGACCCGGTTCCATGATGCCGAAGACTCACAAGGCAATGACATGAGCTATTACAGTGGCCTTCCAAGCCTTCACTGGAACTTCCTCTTCCAAATGGCAAAACGTCTTATTAAAAGATTCCTTTGACCTTCACCGTAGTGCCAGGGAGGCAGGGTGCTTGGTGACACCAACCTTCAGAAAGAAGTGGTCCCTTCAAGGACAGGCAGTTAAGCCACTGGTGGAGCAGGCCATTGGCCACACAGGGCAGTGCTCCAGGAGTGGCAGGACCGACCCCCGCAGTACTGGGGTGAGGGGCACGCTCCTGCCGCTGTCCCTAGGTGACGCGGTTTTAGTTTTTCACCTGTGACTTAAGGAGGGCCAGCCACCTGCTCGGCACTGTTCAGGCCACTGCTGACCAACCAGGATGGGGGCAGGCTGCCTTTTCCTGGCCCAGGACGTCTGCAGGGGCCCTTCCCGAGGAGGCGGGCTGGCTGAGGGGCAGCGCGTGGGGCTGGGGGCTTGCTGGGGTCCCTGCAGGCCTCCTGCACCAGAGGTCTCCAGGAAGAACAGGGAACAGGGAGCCTGCAAATCCATCCTGAAGCTGCTGCTCAGAAGAACCCAGCAGGTGAGGCACAAAGGAGACCTGCTGTCCATGGGCGAGGTGCTGGTGGGGTAGGGGATCTGCTGCCTGTGGACGAGGCACAGGGGGGGACCCGCTGCCCGAGGGAGAGGCACAGGGGAGACCTGCTGTCCATGGGCGAGGTGCTGGTGGGGTGGGGGATCTGCTGCCTGTGGACGAGGCACAGGGGGGACCCGCTTCCCTGTGGGTGAGGCACAGGGGAGACCTGCTGTGCATGGTTAGATGCTGGTGGGGTAGGGGATCTGCTGCCTGTGGACGAGGCACTGGGGGGACCCGCTGCCCGAGGGAGAGGCACAGGGGAGACCTGCTGTCCATGGGCGAGGTGCTGGTGGGGTGGGGGATCTGCTGCCTGTGGACGCGGCACAGGGGGGACCCGCTTCCCTGTGGGTGAGGCACAGGGGCAGAACAGAGGAAGACAGAGTCCAAGGTGGAGGAACCAAGGATGCCAGCCAGTTCCAAGGAACACCAAGATTGGTATGGAAAGGAGTCCCCTCCTGCCAGTCGGTACAAGGGAGAGCCCAGGGACAGTCCAGGTGCCATGGTCAGATAACTAGGAACCAGAAATAGTGCAGCAGACCCAATGCCTCTGGTCCTGTTTCCTCACCTAGAAAGTAAGTGGAATGATGCGGTGATTTTCAGAGGCCTGTGTGTCCCACTTCCCCACGTCACCTGTACTCTGGTGGCCACAAAGGTGGCTCAGCAGTGACAGGCCCTTCCACTCTCAGGTGCCAACAGAGGAGCTGGCAGGGGCTCCTGGTGCCGAGGCCCTGGTCCCTCCACCACGCAGCAGCACCCAGGAGCACCTGCGCCGCTCGGCCAGGCCCACTTGTCTGCAGGCAGCCTGGCCACCAGGGCCCCGCGGTAAGAGACGTGGATCTCTGGGTCCAGAGAGCAGCCTCTCAGTCTGGGCTCCCTCCTTCCCTGAGCTCCCGTCTCCTGCGCACTCTGGGACCCGAATGCCGGATTCCTGATCCCTTTCGGGTGTCTGCTGGGCTGGTCCATAATTCCTGGCGTGAGTCCACCCAGTGGGAAGTTCCCCGTGGAACAGGGTTTACAGAGGAGCTGCAGTATGGAACGGATACCCTTCCTGAGGCCCTTGCTTCTGTGCCAGGAGAGGGCACTGAGCTTCTCCTGGCACACAGGTGGCAGCCAGTGTGGCTCTGGACATGGCCCCCCAACACACGGGCCAGTCCTCCCCCCCTCCTCCTGGGGGTGCAGCCACAGGCGCTCACCACCCTCCTGCATCCCGACTCCTAAGATGGTTGGATGAGCTTTTGTGAGGCAGGAAGAGAGGCACCGTGCCTCCGTGGTACCCCTGGGGGCTGCTCCTGGGCCACCCTGGGAAGGCTGGCTGCCCTGGGCAGGGCCCTGCTGGGTCTCCATGGTCTCCGCCCAGGCCCACGGGGATTTGAGGGTCTCCCTGCCTGTCCACGAGGGGAGGGAAAGCAGCCCCCAGCAAGGGGGAGAGCAGAGGAGCCTGAAGACCCACCAGAAAGGGGGAAAAGAAAACAGGGAGGATCTCAGGGGTGAAAGGAGAAGAGGGTGTGGGAGGGTGGAGCCACGGGAAGTGGAACTCGGTGGAAGGGGACATCTCCCTGAGCGTTTCCTGTCATGCCAGTGTGACCCGGGGTGGCAGCCAGGCCAGCAGGACGGGCGGGGAGAGCCACAGGGCCAGGAGCAGGCCAGCACTGCGATGCGTCGGTTCTTTACCTTAAATAGCAGATTTGGACACTCACTACGTCAGGGAACGTTGTAGGAACCCGTTTTATCCTGGCACCGACAGTTTCTAAGCTGTTTGGGAAAACGAGACATCAAATCACAGCATAGACTCAGGGAAATTTCACAGAGGGATTTAACCTGAAGTACAAGATGAGTGGTGTGAACAGCCGTGGCCCAGTTCACGGGAAGACGGTCCCGCGGGTGATTAGGAAGGCCGCGTTGGAGAGCGGAGCTGGTGAGGGCTGGCCCTCAGTGGAGGCGGGGCCACCCCAGACCAGGGAGCGGGTCTGCACACAGAGGCCGTGAGCTGAGGGAGGCCACGGTTCTCAGATCACAGCTGGGTGGACAAGGGTCGTCACAGAAGTGGGCGTGGACCTGTGGGAAGGCTGTGGAGGGGAGCAGGCCTGAGGGAGCCCGCAGTCCAGGTGACCTGGATGGGGAGGGGGGCAGGGTCGGGGGCCACGAGGCCTCTGTGGAAGGACCCTCAGCAGCCGCCCTGCAGGGTCCAGCAGGGAGGACCAGGAGTGACCTGCTGGTGCACACCCTGAGGGCCTGCTGGGGCTGGGGTCTGCTCTTGGTCTGCGCGGCTCCCGTTCTTCTGATTGCCCTGCAGCTTCTCTGTGCCTGTCCTGCCCCCTCCTCCGACTTCCCCAGGGGCGGCCCTCCTGTGTGCCCACTGGGACCTGCCCCACCTCCCGAGTGTCCCACCGCCCACAGGGCGCGTCCTGGCCTCCTCCTTCCTCCGTCCTGCTCTAATGACCAGGTCTTGGGGTCTGCTAAACGGTCCCTGAGGGGCACTGTCTCCCTCCTCTCTCGCCTCCTGGCCCAGCTGGCTCCCACCAAGTCACTGCAAATGCCCGCAGCGAGGGGTCCCACGTCAACACTGTTGGCAGACAATTTCCTCTTAAACCTCTGGGATCCATGAGGCCACACGTTTCTTCCTGTAGAGGATGTCCCACGATTTGTCATTTGTGAGTCTGTTTCACGTCCTGCCACTTGGCCTCAGACCCAAGATGTGACCCCGCCCGAGGCTCCCTGGCTTCAGGGAGCCTGCCCACTGTGCCCACTGTGCCCTCGCCCAACACTGGCTTCACTTCCCTGGGCTCCCGTTCCTCCTCCTCCCAGGCTTGCAGCTTGGCCGCTCAGGTGACCTGCTGACGGGCTTCGCCCACAATGACATGTGTCACCTCTGGTTCCCGTCACTGTGCGGCTTCTGTGAACACCAGGGCTGTATCCGCCCTGCCCACCATCGTATCTCCAGCAGAGTGCCTGGAACGCAGTAGGTGCTCAATCAGTGACTTCGGAGCCACTGTGAAATACACCTGCTCCTATTGTACTACAGTCGCTGGGAGACGGCCCAGTGAGCAAGTGCACGCAGAGCAAGGGAGTGCCCAGGAATCCGTTCCCTTCTCCTTCCCTTCTCCTTCCTGTGTCCCTGGGAGAAGCCAGTCCTGCCCAAAAGAAAAAAAAAAACAACACCGGTAGAGCCGGTCAAAGTTGACCCCGTGCTGGCCTCCTTTAAACCCCATATTAACACAGCGAGCATGAAGTTATCATCGTGAATATCAAACTCGGGTGGGACTGAAGGAAGAAAACGTGCTGCTGGTGAGACCCGACCCTGAGAACCTGGCTGGGCTGAATCAGTGCCCAAACCGGAAGGCGAGGCCCCTTGGGCCCCTGCACTGACGCGGCTGGACACGTTGACGTGCTCCAGCAGGTGCCACACCAGCGTCACGGCGCTTTCTCCCAGCCTGCTGCCTGTGCTCTGAGGTTGCACGCCAGCAGGAGGGCGAGCAGGATCCCACCCAAAAAGACGCCGACAGCTGGGCGGAGCCACCCACTCCGCCGGGGCCCAGCAGCGGCTTTTGTTCATTCTGCTGTGGGAGGACGTTCCGGGCCTGTCACCACGCCCTCTGAGACACAGGAGTGAATTAAAAGTGGATTTAGAGAGCACCAGTGATGACAAAGTGCAGTCCTGAGAGGAATAAATTCACCCTGCACCTCCGCGGGCTGCCGAGCGAGGCCCAGGGAGGTGGAGTCGCCTCCCACTGCAGACAAACCAGACGGCATCTTGATCTTCTCGCTGCATCACAAATAATCCCCAGAACAGGAGCAAAGGCCTGGCCTGACCCCCTGCTGCTCCAAGGTCCAACGAAGGTGCAGAACGGGACCCTCCACATGACAGAGCGCTCTGGGACTCAGCCTGTCCTGGAGACCTGGGGGTGACACTGCCCCTGCACGTCCTCCAGCACGCAGCCCTGCGGGGAGCGAGCTCTGGACGGCCAGGCTGTGCGAGGAGCATCGAGAGGCCTGCAGTGAGCTGGCCGGGGCCGTGTGGTGGCTCTTCTGCAAAGAACCACAGGAGCATTGGGACTGTGAGCCCCTCTCCCGCAGCAGAGCAGGATGACTCACGACCGGCGGCTGTGGATTTGTTTTCACTTTGTCTGGTCTTACTTTGACCCAATATCTCGGAGCTTTCTGCCCTAGTGGCCCAGGGACAGGCCTCCAGAAACTCGTGTCTTCTGCAGAAGGGGACGTCGTGCCACCTGACCACAGTGCATCTGGATTTTGTTTTGATTCTTTGCGTATTTATTGATCTTAATGGAACAGACTTCACGTGAACGTTCGTTAAGCCCATGTCCATCTGCAACTTCACATTTCTTGTGTGGATGAAGAGTGAAGTCACGGAACAAATGTCATCCACTGTAAAAAAATAACTCAGGGCCACCGCCAGCCCTGGGCACTCTGCAGTCCCTCTCTCCACCTGGCTGGGTCAGCCCCAGCCGGGTGTGAGGGCTCCCAGGCCCCTGCTGCTCCACCCTTTGCAGTCCTGCACCATCGGGGAAGAGCCGCTGAGTGCCCGCCGGTCCGGTCTCCGACACCAACAGGCCCGCACAGTCTCCTTCCTGCCCCGGTCCCTCCCGCGCAGCCCTGCGTCGCGTGGACCCAAAGCAATGACCGACCGTGAAGAGCCGATGCCCCTGAGGTGTCGAGGTCTGTCCTGGTCTCTTCCTTCTGTTTTAGTGAACTTTCCCCCAAATCCTTGTGAGCTTTCAGTGTACAGTGAGCTCTGAGTCTGTGGGTTCCAAGCCTGGAGATGAGCACTCAGGAAAGCCCCGCGCCTGTCCCCGTTAGCATTTCCTGACGGAGCAGCACATGCAGGTCGCGAGGGGCTGCGCCTGGTCAGGGTGTCTCCACAGAGGGACTAGAGCACCCCTGGGCTTTGGCGTCCACAGGGTCCTGCAGCCCATCCCCTGCAGATGCTGGTGACCCCACGCTGCACCCCGAGCCTTGGCCCTGTCCTCTCTGCTCACAGGCACGCAGGGGACCGTGGGGCGGATTTCACCGCCTGCCTCGGAGCAGAGTGTCCTGAGCAGGCCCTGCCACCTCCGAGACTCCTCTTCTGCAGACACAGGGAGAGGCACCGCTGGCCAGAGGTCACTCTTAACAGGAGGCTGAGGGATGCCTAGTGGGCAGCGCGGGCAGCACTCGATTCCTCAGGTCCTCAGCGGGCCAGAGTGATGGAGACCCTCCAGGGCCCAGCTCAGGCTTCATGTGCAGGTGGGCGGCCCGCGAGTGCCCGCCTTACCCAGAAAGCCCTGTCTGGAGCAAGCAGGGCAGGGTGAGGAAGAGGACAGTGTTCAGGCAGGCCTCTCCGCCAGAGAGAGGAGACCCGGGGGCACTGCTCTCCCTGCGCCACCCTGGGTCGGGGACAGGCCTGAGGGTCCGGCAGCAGCAACAGCCTTCAGCCCCTCACGTCTGCCAGGTCTGCAGCTGCCCACAGGCAGGCGAGGGGGTGGCCTGCGTGAGGCCCCTCCCCAGAAGGTGGTTCTCCCCCAACGGGGCCCCAGGGCAGGGGAAGTGGCCTTCTGACCACAGACAGTCCCCACTGGGCCCAGGACTCCACACATCCCGCCCCGGCTGGCTCCCACCTTCCCCTGGGGAAAGGAGCCCGTGGTGGAGAGCTGTGGCCAGGACCCAGCGCCTGCGCTGAGCAGGGGCAAGCCGCCAGCCGGGACCTCAGGTGAGGACGGCTGTGCTTTCTGACTGCTCCTCGCAGTGCAGCCTCATGTGGATGAAGAAACAGTGACGGGAAAGGAGCCAGAGCTGGAGCCACGGGGAAGGGCCGTCCCACCTCAGCGGGACGGCACAGCTGCCCAGGGCTGACTCTGCCACACAGCGTGTTAGGAGACAGAGGCTGCGCAGCGGCCCTCAGAGCCCGGAGCTGTATAAACAGCCCAGGCCACTTTTCTTTTTAAAAGAGAATTAAATGGATGCTGACTGTTTGCTTTACTAACACAGCGTGACCTTTATTGCTAGTGATTCTTTTTCTTCCTGCAAATGCTGGGCCCTTGAGGCCACAGGGAACCCCAATGTGGAGCCGCTTGGAATTTGCACTGGGGGTCCTAGAAAACCATGGTGGTCCCGGGCAGCCTCTGCAGCCAGAGAAGGGCTGGGTGCCCGCAGGTGGTCCCCATTCCCAGGATCAGGCCCTTGACATGAATGATTGATCACCACCGCGGACGCCAAGAGCAAGGAAGGAGTCGAGAGGGGAACACGGGCCAGGCTGGGTGCCCTCCCACAGCTGTGGGGGTTCCCGTCCCTCCGCCGCCCCGAGCTTCCCATGGATCCTTCACCTGGGGCTCCTCCTGTTCCGACTCCTCTCCCCTTTCTCTTCTAACTCCGCTTCTCTCAGTCTCACCTGCACAACCCCCCTCCTTCCCCTGGGCCCATCTGTTACGGTTTGGGTGTGAGGTGTCCCCCGAAAGCTCACACGTGAGACAATGCGAGGAGGTTGGGAGGAAAAATGACTGGGCCTAGCCTTGGCCTGACCAGTGAGGCCATCCCTGGGGGGATTGCCTGAAGTGTGGGGTGTGGCTGGAGGAGGTGGAATTGGGGCCTGGCTTTGGGGTGTATATATTTGTATCTGGAGAGTGGACTCTCCTGTGAGCTGCTTTCCTCTGCCACCCTCTCCCACCATGATGTCCACCTCACCTAGAGCCCCAAGGAATGGAACCGGCCTTCTGTGGACTCAGACCTCTGAAACAGTGAGCCCCCAAATAAACTCTTCCTCCTCTAGAGTAGTTCTGCCAGATCCTTTAGTCACAGCGGCAAAAAAGCTGCCTAAATCACCAAAACACCGTCCTGCTGGCAGGGCCCCTCTCCCCCCCCCCCCGTCTCCTCTGGGGACATCTTGGGCGACCCTGCAGGTGTGCCCGCCACAGCCACAGGTCCAAGTGCAAGGGGGAGGAGGCAGCCCTCAGAGGTGGGGGTGAAGAGCTCAGACCAAACTCCAGCCTCCCGCAGCGTGAGGTGCCCCAAGGGGACAGGTCCCTGCACACAGACGCTGCAGAGGGATTGCTGCCCGTGGGAGTGGACTCGGGGAGACTCCATGTCTGCCGTGTCAATGATAGAATCATGTTTCCCTGGCAATCATTTGGATTTGAGAAAGCCACAGGCTGTGACTTCCCTCACACGTTCTGGCACGTTGCCGGCCTGCAGTGAGAACTCAGGGTCTCACTCCCTCGCTGGATTCCTGACTTGCACTGCCCACTTGCCACCCGAGATTCATGTTCTCAACTGTCGGCTTCCTCAGAAACACTGGGGACCTCGTGAAGCTGCAGGCTGCTGCTCCCGACCCCAAGGCTCCATATGGTAGGTCTGGAACGAAGTCCAGAATCATCTTCCACAAGCTCATCCTGCCACTGCTGCTGGGAATCCCACTTAGAACCGTGCCCTTGGACAAGGCCATGCTGTTTGCTTCTGGCTCCCTTCGCACTTGTGAAAGTAGGCAAGGTCTGTGGCCTAGCATGCTAATTCAGAAAATGTAAGATAAGAGAGTAAGTGCCAACACCAAAAGTGACCGTATATCACAAAGGAGCATAATGTAGGCAGGAAGATCTTCTAAGTCAAAGCTTCAAGCTGTGTCCAGATCTCCAAGGAAGGTCTTCTAAGACAAACCTCCAAGCTGTGTCTCCAGATCTCCAAGGAAGGTCTTCCAAGACAAAGCTCCAAGCTGTGTCTCCAGATCTCCAAGGAAGGTCTTCCAAGACAAACCTCCAAGCTGTGTCCAGATCTCCAAGGAAGGTCTTCCAAGACAAATCTCCAAGCTGTGTCTCCAGATCTCCAAGGAAGGTCTTCCAAGACAAACCTCCAAGCTGTATCTCCAGATATACAAGGAAGGTCTTCCAAGACAAAGCTCCAACCTGTGTCTCCAGATCTCCAAGGAAGGTCTTCCAAGACAAAGCTCCAAGCTGTATCTCCAGATCTACAAGGAAGGTCTTCCAAGACAAAGCTCCAAGCTGTGTCCAGATCTCCAAGGAAGGTCTTCTAAGACAAAGCTCCAAGCTGTGTCTCCAGGTCTCCAAGGAAGGTCTTCCAAGACAAACCTCCAAGCTGTATCTCCAGATATACAAGGAAGGTCTTCCAAGACAAAGCTCCAACCTGTGTCTCCAGATCTCCAAGGAAGGTCTTCCAAGACAAAGCTCCAAGCTGTATCTCCAGATCTACAAGGAAGGTCTTCCAAGACAAAGCTCCAAGCTGTGTCCAGATCTCCAAGGAAGGTCTTCTAAGACAAAGCTCCAAGCTGTGTCTCCAGGTCTCCAAGGAAGGTCTTTCAAGACAAAGCTCTAACCTGTATCTCCAGATATACAAGGAAGGTCTTCCAAGACAAAGCTCCAAGCTGTGTCCATATCTCCAAGGAAGGTCATCTAAGACAAAGCTCCAATCTATATCTCCAGATCTCCAAGGAAGGTCTTCTAAGACAAACCTCCAAGCTGCATCTCCAGATCTCCAAGGAAGGTCTTCCAAGACAAAGCTCCAAGCTGTGTCCAGATCTCCAAGGAAGGTCATCCAAGACAAACCTCCAAGCTGTGTCTCCAGATCTCCAAGGAAGGTCTTCCAAGACAAAGCTCCCACCTGTGTCCAGATCTCCAAGGAAGGTCTTCCAAGACAAACCTCCAAGCTGTCTCCAGATCTCCAAGGAAGATCATCTAAGTCAAATTCCAAGCTGTCTCTAGATGTCCAGAATCTCTTCCCACAAGCTTTTGTTAATAGAGCTCCTCTTTCCTGTCCAAGCCTGATGCATATCTCCGTATCCAATCCTTTCTCTGGGTTTTCATTGTCACTCCTTTGTGTCCAAGACGCTGGCTCGGTGAACACATAGCCCTGGGTCCTGGGGATGTTGCTCACGTGACAATTTCAAGTGATGTGAAACTACAAGCAACGTTTTTAGCCAAGGCAAACAAACCCGCAGGCTGGAAGGACCTCCACCTGCCCGAGTGGCAGTGCAGCTGCCTGCCGACAGGCACCCTCCCCTCAAGATGGCCTCAGTTAGTGCCTGTTCTCAGAAACGAATGTCGTTAATTATATAAATTTGGGCTGTTCAAATTTGATTTCACTAAAGCTATGTTATGAAATCAGGGTTATTAAAAATAATTGCCAGGAAAAGGAAAATTGGAGTGAACAAAATCCTGAGAGCACTTGCCTCCCGTTGGACACCAGTACAATGGTCGGTCTTCTCCGTTACTCTGTCACCCTTCCATGGTGCCCACGTGAATTCTGTGTGTGTGACAACAACTGCAAAGCGTGAAGCCTCATCAGCATTGTGAGAACAGCTCCGAGGGCTGTCCTGTCTGTGGGACGGGCTCTGCTCATGGTCAGCCCCTTGAAGCCAAAGGTTCCCATCCCAGGCTGCCATTTCTGATGCTGGTCCCACAGGCCCGAGGCCGCTGGACTGGCCTCCTGTAAACTCACATGGAGCGGCTCCCTGCACACCACTGACTCTGACTGCTGTGCAGCTGGCCCTGTGGGAGAAACGGTCTCAACACCCTGGAGTGTCCACCTCCCACATGAAGAAGAGGGGAGACCAGAGAAGAGGAAGGGAGAAGGGGGCGTTGACGAGGAAGCCCGGAGCCTGTGGAAGGTGATTGCCGTTAGACACGCGGTCCCCAGAAGCCGAGCTGTCACGCTTAGCTAATGGATGCAGGCCGAGCACACCGGAAGTACCAGGCTTCACATTTTTCCAGTAACATTGATTCACTTACCCTGTACATAATTTTTTTAGATCACTCATTAAGCTGTTGAAACAGCTTTATATCGAATATGAGAAATGGGGCTGCCTGAACGTGACGAAGAGTCTCTCAGGCTCCTGTCTCTGAAGCCCCTCTCTTTAAGGATGAATTTGTACCTGAGCACTTTATTAACACGGCTTTTTGCATATGATTTCCCTAGTGATTCTCTTTTTGTTTTAGAAGAAAGTCTGACTGGAGCAAAGGAACTGCAGTGTTTAATAGTGTGTATTAAATACTCCACCGATCGGGCGGCTGAGGGGTGGACGCCAGGGAAGGGCAGCTGCCCTTCTGCTCCTACTGCTGTGGACCGCGGGTGTCTTCACCAGGGGACCTGGACTGACTCAGGTGGGGAGCTGTGAGCCGGTGCTGTGACCCTGCCCCCTACCCTAGGGCAGCCCACAGCAGCCCTCTGCCACAGGCCACAAGGGACACCTGCGTTACTGGGGCGAGAGGGCCTGGGAGCAGAGGCTGAGCAGATCTGACCAAAGCCCTGGGTGTGCCTCTGTGTGCCCAGGGACAGAACTGTGCTGCCCGAGCACACAGAAGGTCCAGCTCTGCTTTTGCCGGTTCCTCTGGGCATCTGACTTTTATGTTCCCAGGAGACCTCTCTCCTCCCAAAAGGGCCTGCCTCCTTCCACGTGGTGGGTGGAAACCGCCGTCACGGGTCTCGTTCAGGCCCAGACTGGCCTCCTGGACTTGGGGGATGGCTGGTACTGGGCAGTGGCCTCTGTTTTCCTGGTGTTTCTGTCTGACTCTGTGCATCGATCCTCAGCTCTAATATTTCTTTGGGATTTTCATCCCTTTGTCCTTCTTCTCCTCTTTATTTCTTAGTTTTTTGGAGGCGATTTTTGCCCTAAAGTCCCTCTCTATAGAACACTGCCTTATTTGATTTGTGCAATCCATATCTACTTGGATTTTAATTGTAAGATTTTTCTTCTAGAGTTTTCTTTCTGTCTTTCTTCCTATTTGTATATTTGTCTCTAATTTTCATGTTAAATGCTTTCCCCCAAATGCCTGGGGATTCTGGGCTATCCCTGTGCTTACAGGAGGGAGAGTAAGACCCTGGTTGTCCGGGAGGCGGCCAGCAGCCTGGCAGACGGTGATAGTGCCCTTTAAGGCGGAGATCCCCTTCCGACCAGTCTCTCTCTTGCCTTAGTTTCCTTAGGTGAATTCTGATTCTTTACAACAAGGTCCTTGGCAATAAAATGATATTGACGTCTATAAATATTTCACTGCTGTTGTTTAGTTTTACTGTCATCTTGAAGTAGCAGGTCTTTACAGGTTCGTTTTGAAACCATGATGGGGACATCTCAGATGGAGAATGGACAGGAGGCTGCAGGGTGTCGAAGCCTCCGAGCAGAGACTCGGCCGAGCAGTGCTGGTCACAGGACACGGTTCCTTCTCGCTTGAGGCATCTGGCAGCTCCTGTCTGCCCTGCTCCCCTTGAAGTGTGAGGGACAAGGTCGAGGGTCCTGCTGGTCCTGGAGTGAGCCGGTGCAGGGACCTGCAGACAGGCCAAGCCGTGCCTCACTAAGTCCCCTCAGTGGTCACCCCAGCTCCTTCCTGGGGCCACAGTGCTGGTGCTCCTGCAGGAGAACCTGAGGGACGCCCCAGGTCCGCAGTGCATGCCTCTGCAGAGATGGGAGCCAAGCCCACGCAGGGCCCTCAGCCTGGAAGGTGCCTGGTTGTCAGTGCCCTCCTGGCCTCACCCAGAGGACCCTCATGGGAAAGAAAAGACCTGTGCCCTCTCTCCTCACCCTGGCTACTGGCCCGAGATGGACACCTGCGTTCCTGCCTTCCCTGGGGTTCAGGAAATGCCTGGTGGGGCTTCAGTAGTGGAGGATCCAAGGCCCTGTGACTCCCAACAGTCAGAATGATGAAAGACTGACCGTGGGACATCGTCCCCAGCAAGGGCATCCAGTGGATGTGAGGAGCAGGTGTCCCACTCACAGTGAGACTGAGTCACACTGTCCTGGTCCCCCATGGGAGGTGGAGAAAGTTTGTGTCACACCCTCCCCACGGAAGCAGAGATAGTGCCTGTGCCACAAATCTCTTGCCCTCACGTCTCTGCCCTGAGTGGAATACACTGCAAACTGGTCCAGGCCAGAGGATTCAGGAAAACACAAGGAAGGCGGACAGGAAACTCTCCCTGTCACCACTGTGTGCACACCGCACTGTCCACAGCCGTAACAGGGAAACAACTGCTCTCGACGCGGCTAGAAGGTTCTCGGAGAGGGCGGACGCCTGTCTGCTTGGGACACATGACGATGGTGGGGAGCTCCTCACTACAGGGGGACCTTCTTCGAGCTTTCTGGAGTCCCTCCAGTCTTGCTCGATGGCTTCCAGACTAGTAGCTGAATCCGTCCTGGAGGGTCAGGTGGAGGGAGCCGGCATGCACACCTCCAACCAGGCGGAAATCAATGAGCAAAAGCAGGTGATTAATAATTTGCAGAACTGGAAATTAGGAAATCGCGTGCAAGAATCTTTGTGTGTGTCCTCCAAAACCAACTGCCGTGTTTGGTGAGCCTCCTCCCCAGCACCCAAGGCTGGAGTGTGTGCGTCTTGCAGTGCTCGCTGGAGGGACGCGCCCCGGCTTCTTTCTGAGCTGACACAAGAAGTTCTAGCACCTTCTCATCTCATAACTAAGAAAATGAAAACACTCGGAGCAAGAGAAGGTTTGTGTGTAGCTGGGTGGAGGAGCACCGACGGGATTACCCACGGTTCCACAATAGAGATTTTAAAACAAAATTTACCATTTTGCTATTTCTTCATTTCATGTAAGAGGGCATTCAATAAATCCACAATATCGGCTCAAAATAAAATCTTTTGCTTTAGATCAAAACAAGTTTAAAATAAACTATATGGGCATGTATGTATGAGGCATGTATTTATGTGTGTAACATGTGCACACATGTGTGCTGTGCACATGCGTACTACGTGTGTATACGGGACATATAATGTGTCACATGTTCGTATGTGAATCAAGTACACGTGTGTTATGTGTGTGCCGTGTACTCATGTATGATATGTGTTATGCACGCAGTGCATCGTCTGTATTTACGTGTGACATGTGCATGCATGTTATATGTGCCTGTTGTGTGTCTACATGAGTGCACAGCTTGTATTTATGTGTGGTGTGTGCATATGTGTGGTGTGTACATGTGTGTTATGTATGTGTGTTGCATGCAACTATGTATGGTGCATACATGCATGTGGTGTGTATTTTGGCTTCTACATGTGTGTTACATTGTGTGGCACGCAGTTATGTGTATTACTGCACTGTGTTGTATATACATGCGTGTGATATGTATTAGTGTGTTTTATGTATATGTGTAATGTGTTACATGTATATGTGTGACATGTATCTCTGTGTGACATGTACATGCATGTGCTGTGAGACATGTAAATGTGTATGTTGTGTGTGTGTGTATGTGTGTGACGTGTGCTTGTGTGTGATCCATGTATGTGGGTGTGGAGTGGGCATGTGTGTTATGTGTGCATGTGACGTGTGTTTATATGTGATATGTGTACATGTGCTGTGTGTGCATTGTATTTATGTTTGTGGTATGTAAGTGTGTGTCATGTGTGTGTGTTGTATGTGTGTGTGCCTTCACTGCCTGGTGTTGAGCAATCTGATTTTGGAGTGTGCGGGTGGACACCTTGGGAGGCAGCAGACACTGAGGAAGCTCGAGCCGTGGACCCGACGTGGCCTGAAATGGAAGTCCTTCCCTTTACCCAGGGAAGCCGAGTGCAGGAGTGTTCAGAAAGCACCTGCTCAGTCCTGGCTTTGAGCTGAGGAGTGGAGACTGGCCCTGGGGAGTGGCCAGCTCCAGGTGCTGGATGGTGGGGTCTGCCCTGCTGCCTGCGCTCTGGCATCGTGGGGCTCCTGGCTCTGCCCGTTGCCACGTCCCTGCCTGGCTGCTCACCTCTGGGCACAGGTGTGCAGCGTGTGCAGGCTCCCAGGAGTGTTTTGGATGAGAGTTTCATTCTTGAGAACCAGTTGCTGGGCCCCTGCTAGGAGCGATCCCCGGGCGGGGGGTGTGAGGAAGACTGTTTCACCAGCTGTGCATGAGCAGTGTGTGCTTGAAGGCAGGCTAAGTGCAGCTGAGGACCCTGGCCCTGCCTTCAGGGGCAGGTGCAGACCCTGCACCAAAGGGCCTGGGGCGGGCAGGACCCCGGTTTCTAACAAACACGCATCAGAAGCATGTGGCTGTGTGTAGTTTGGGGTTTAAGCCTAGAATTTGTGTCTGAGTAGGAGCTCGGAAGATGGAGGCTTGCTGGCCCTCCCAAGTCTGAGTGGCTCACCACTGAGCTTTGGTTCCTGCAGGACAGAGGTGTGTGGTGGAGTAGGGGAGGTGCAGGCGGATGAGCAGAGGAGTACACAGACTTCCCTTCTGGCTAAGCGATGCGAGCTGCACTGTTAAGTAGCTCTTGACCTTGAGGGACCACGTCTAGAGCGCGCTTCTCATTTGCTGGCCTCTCCCTGGGCTTCTGAGTCAGGCCTCCGCTCAGACGGGGTCTGTTCTTAATGGGTTTATGGGAAAGGACCGGCCTGCCCTTCCATCTGCACCTTCTGCTGGCCTGCTCTGGGCACGCCGGCTTGCCACACAATGTTCCCCTGAATTATTTAGGCTGGTAAATCTTCCTGCACCTCGCGCCTGCGGTCCATCTGTTAGCCGGAGCGGCCTGTGCAGCAGTGCCCTGTTTGCATGCCGGCATCTGCCAGCCCCACGCTTCCCTCTTTATTCATGAGCTTCCTCGGGAGCCGCTCCAGCAGCAATCCTGCGCCGGCTCGCATCTCATTGTGGTGGAGATGACATGACGGTGGAGGTTTACTGCCTGCTCCACACGCCCCCGCTCCCCACCTGGCAGCCCTCACCAGGGGCTGGGAGGTGCTGGTCCTGCAGCTGCTGCCCGGATGCACGGGAAGCCCACTCTCCTCTAAGGAAAGATAAGAGGTCACAGGAAAGGAAAGCAGGCAGCGAGTGGAGGCCGGGGAAGGCGAAGGCCCAACCTCCGTCCCCCGCAGATGCACAGTGGAGCCGCCTTCAGCAAGCACTTTGATATGGCAGACGTCACTGTGGAGGCCACATCCTGGTGGCACGGTCCCCCCGAAAACCATGCTCCTGAATGTGCACGTTTACAATCCCTCCAAGCCCGCACCCAGGTGTCCTTTTAATACTGGAGAAACGTTCACAATAACCCACATTCTAGTTTAAGTGCAGCCTTAATGACAATGTCAATGGTGACCTAAAAGGTCAACTTCAGTCAGTCAGGCCGTGTGCCTGATGCCGGGAGCAGTCCTGTTTGGGCCTCTCTGGGAAGTGATCCCCAACCTCCTCTCCACTCACAGCAGGGCTGGTTTGGTGACAAGTTTCGGTCACCCTGGGGCCAGGCCCTGTGGCCCACCGCTCCACTCCCACAGTTGCTAGTCAGATCTCGGGCGGCAGCCATGCCTCTGCCCTCCTGGGGCGCCGGGTGCTGCTGCCCTGGGATGGAGCTGACGGCAAGGAGCCCGGTGAGGACCGGGACAGTATGTGCACTTGGAGGTGCCCCCTCACTGGAGTCTCTTCAATACAGCATTCACCCCTCATTTCATAAGTACTTAGTGAGCACCAACGGCGTGCGTACACTTCTGTGAATTCTGGATCAAGTGTAAACCCGACGGCTGTCTTTGCTCCCACGGGGCCCACGTTCCCGGGCGATGTCCAGGGCTGTGCTCTGGGGGAGGGCCTCAATGCCCAGCGCACACATGCACAGTGATCTCCCGGCCAGCGAGAGCTCAGAGCGCCTTCTAACGGGGCAGACAAAGAAGCAGAGAGGCCAACAAGAGGAGAGAGGGTCAGCGGGGCAGGCCAGCAGGAGGGACGCAGATGGCCACGCTCTGCAGGGAGGAGGGGACTGAGGTGCTGACCTTCCCAGGGGAATTCTCAGGTGTTTTACTGGAAGAAAACGTCTGGGAGGGCCCCACAGCTGGACCCGTGGGACGTCCAGGGAGACCAGGGAGCCGGGCACGTCTGGATTTGGAGTTCCAGTTTACTGAACACTTTCTCGATTTCACCTTCCGACTCCCACTGAATTTCCCGTTTTTTAAGATTGTATTCTTTTATTTTTTAGAGCTCTTTCTCTGATTCTTGATTTTTAATACCATCCTGTCTGAAGTTCACAAATGCAGCGTCATCTCGTCTCTCTGAGGACATTGACACTCCTGTGAGTCTTTTTCTCCTGCTTGATGATTCTGGTCTTGTCTTTAAGGCTAGACGCTTCTTATAAAATATAAGCTGACTGTGGACAGTCACTTTCGAGGCAGAGTTACTAGGAAGCCTGTTGTGATTCCTGAGTGCCCGGGCGGGCTTGGTGACACTTAGGACTCACTGCACTGTGATCCCAGGATCCAAAGGTTTCATTACAAGATCCCAAATGTCAGTCTCCTGCATCGTTCCCCTCTGACCCGTTTCCTGAGAGTGGCAGCCTCCCTCTGCCTGGGGCTCTGAGCTGTCGGCACTCCAGGGCCCAGAAGAGCCTCTGCTGAGAGGGGACCTTCCGCTCAGCCCTTCCCAGTGTCCCTGGCATTGCTCTGAGTCGACCAACCTTCCCTGCCCCAAGCTTCCTGCCAGGACAGAGAAAGCCATCGCCAGAGAGAAGAGTGAAGCAGGCCTCCAGGACTGGCCTGAGACAGGGCTCCCTCCGAGCCCTCTGCCCCTGGCCCATGGCATCCCCCTGTCCAGGGCTGGGCACCTCCAATCCCCAAGCCTTTCTTTCAGAGCACTCTTTATGGGCCTCCAACCTGAACAGGGCCTGCCCTGATGCATGGGGTGGCTGCCCCCTGGGCCTTCTCAGGTCCTGTCACCGTGCCCCCCAGCACCCTGCCCTGATGCATGGGGTGGCTGCCACCTGGGCCTTCTCAGGTCCTGTCACTGTGCCCCCCATCACCCTGCCCTGATGCATGGGGTGGCTGCCCCCTGGGCCTTCTGAGGTCCTGTCACTGTGCCCCCCAGCACCCTGCCCTGATGTATGGGGTGGCTGCCCCCTGGGCCTTCTCAGGTCCTGTCACTGTGCCCCCCAGCACCCTGCCCTGATGTATGGGGTGGCTGCCACCTGGGCCTTCTCAGGTCCTGTCACTGTGCCCCCCAGCACCCTGCCCTGATGTATGGGGTGGCTGCCACCTGGGCCTTCTCAGGTCCTGTCACTGTGCCCCCCAGCACCCTGCCCTGATGCATGGGGTGGCTGCCACCTGGGCCTTCTCAGGTCCTGTCACTGTGCCCTCCAGCACCCTGCCCTGATGCATGGGGTGGCTGCCACCTGGGCCTTCTCAGCTCCTGTCACTGTGCCCCCCAGCACCCTGCCCTGATGCATGGGGTGGTTGCCACCTGGGCCTTCTCAGGTCCTGTCACTGTGCCCCCCAGCACCCTGCCCTGATGCATGGGGTGGCTGCCCCCTGGGCCTTCTCAGGTCCTGTCACTGTGCCCCCCAGCACCCTGCCCTGATGCATGGGGTGGCTGCCACCTGGGCCTTCTCAGGTCCTGTCACTGTGCCCCCCAGCACCCTGCCCTTATGTATGAGGTGGCTGCCACCTGGGCCTTCTCAGGTCCTGTCACTGTGCCCCCCAGCACCCTGCCCTGATGCATGGGGTGGCTGCCCCCTGGGCCTTCTCAGGTCCTGTCACTGTGCCCCCCAGCACCCTGCCCTGATGCATGGGGTGGCTGCCACCTGGGCCTTCTCAGGTCCTGTCACTGTGCCCCCCAGCACCCTGCCCTGATGCATGGGGTGGCTGCCACCTGGGCCTTCTCAGGTCCTGTTGCTGAGGGCCATTACCAAGTAGGAATGACGCATCGAAATTTCCTTGCCAAGCGTACCCCATGCTGCTTAGAGGACATTTGATGGAACATTGCATGCATGCTTTAATAAGGTGACCTTGCTCAAGGACCAAGGCGGATTCGGGTTTAGAGCTGATCAGGTTTGAGGAAGTAACCGGCTCCTTGAGTTTAAGGCGTTGCCAGTTTAAGATAATGGGTTTTAGGGAAGTTGGAAGTTGAAGATTATTGCTGGGATTAGGGTGTTCCTGCTGCTTGTTCCCATTGAGTTCTCGTGAGATTAAAATGGGATTTGGAGAGAGCCTCGTGGAGTAGGTGGTTGGTGCGGGAGACAGCAGAACGTGTTTGCCCCTGGACCTGTGTGGAGGCGGTGTGAGAGCGGGAATAAAGAATTGCTGTTTGAACCTACAAAGCTGGGAGTGCCTCGTGATTCTGGTGCCAAGCCGAGACATTGGCCTTGGCATTTTGGTGGCCCGTACGCGGAACGTCTGAAATTTGGAGGTGAGTAAAATCGCTCCCCCCTGAGGGAAGGCGAGAGAATGGGTGACCATTTCAAAAAACAATGTGTTCTTGTTTTGATTTATTTCATTTTTGTTTCAAGCTGCCTATCCCTAGAAATTTCTCAGGCAAACTGGGAAAAATGGTTGGCTCAAGGTTTGAAGTTTGTTAGCCCTGAGAAAGAGAAAATTGATACAGTGAATTTTTATTCAGTTTTTGTTTCATTCAGTTGTGGTTTTGTTTTGTGTTATCTTATTGGATTGCGTTATCTTTATAGAAGATTAGAAATTATTAAAAAAGAAGCCGAAAAAGTGTTAAGTAAATTGTTAGAGATTCAGACCATGGAGGAAGACATTTTAGATCAAGCAAAAGAGAAGGTCTCTCGAGCTAGTCAGAGAAAGGGAGAAAATTTAAAGGAAAAGGGGTTATTAGGAAAAAGGCCACAACAAGAGGCTGTTACTAACTCCGTTTTACCAGAGGGTGTAATTCAACCAACAGCCCGGCCGATGGAGACAGCTGAGTGGCCCTCAAACCCCGTAGTTGATAGATGGGATCCTGAGACAGGACCTCAAAGATTAGCATGCCCTGTATTTGAACAGGCAGGAGGGCGGCGAATTCACCGTATTTTAGAATTTAAAACAGTGAAGCAGTTAAAGGAGGCTGTAACAACCTATGGTCCTCAAGCCCCCTTCACGGTAAGCATGGTGGAGTCCATTACTAACTTGGACATGACGCCAGCAGATTGGGCTAGCATGTGTAAATCTGTGCTAAATGGAGGACAATATTTGTTATGGAAGGTTGCCAATGAGGAATTTTGCATGGAGACAGCTAGGCGAAATGCAGCAGCCGGTTACCCTCAAAGAAGTCTTGAAATGTTATTAGGAAGGGGACCTTATGAGGGTCAGCGGCAACAAATGGAATATGATCCTGCTGTATATGTACAGATTGCTGCAGACGCAGTTAGGGCATGGAAGACTTTACAAGGACATGGAGATTTACAAGGTCAGCTATCTAAGGTAATACAGAGACCTAATGAACCTTACGCTGACTTTGTAGATAGGCTTATTCAAACGGCTGCCAAAATTTTTGGTGACACAGAACAAGCAATGCCATTAATAAAACAACTGGCTTATGACCAAGCAAATCATTGCTGCAGAGAGGTTATTAGACCATGGAGACATGAAGATTTAAACACATATATTAAATTATGTAGAGATGTTAATGAACAAGGGCAAGTCTTGGCAGCTGCAGTACAACAGGCTTTAGATGCCAGGCTAGAAACATGCTATAATTGTGAACAAACAGGACATTTTAAAAGGAGTTGCCCCATAAGAGGAGGGTTTAACAAAACTAGAAATCAAAGGAATAGAATACCGGGTATTTGCCCACGATGCCGTAGAGGGAGACATTGGGCTAATGAATGCCGTTCTCAAACCACCATAGAAGGTACTCCCTTATCAAAAAACGGACAAGGATCAGGTATTTACCCACGATATCGTGGAGAAAGGCACCAAGCTTCATTGCCAAAAAACGGACCGGGGGGCCCAATGCTCCGGGGCCCACAACCACAAATATACGGGGCAGTGGAGGAACCCAGAAACCCCATCAGGGTGGTGCCCAGGACACATTGTCCATTAAATCCCTCATCAGACAAACCCGAGGGAGCACAGGGTTGGACATCTGCGCCTCTGCCAGAGCAGTATTAACTCCAGAGATGGGAGTTCAAATCATTCCCACAGGAGTAAAAGGACCTCTTCCCCAAGGAACAGTAGGCTTATTGTTGGGACGTAGTTCATCTACATTAAAAGGACTTATGATAAGTCCTGGGGTAATTGATCCCGATTATGTAGGTGAAATAAAAATTATAGCTAGTTCTCCAGGAGGTATATCAGTAATTTCACCTGGAGATAGAATAGCACAGTTGTTAATACTACCCAGCCTACATAATAAGTTCTCTAGTCTTAATGTAGAAAGAGGTTCCAAGGGATTAGGCTCCACAGGTGTAGATTGGGCTATGTTGTCTTTAAATTTAGATTCTCGCCCAATGTTAAAACTAAATATTCAGGGTCGTGACTTTAATGGACTGCTGGACACAGGTGCTGACCTTAGCATCATATCTCTTCAAGAATGGCCAAAACATTGGCCATTACAACAAGCCACTCAAATGCTTCGAGGCCTAGGAGTGGCGACTAATCCCCATAGAAGTGCTATGGTATTAGATTGGAAGGATCCTGAAGGATGTGAAGGAACTATACAGCCATATGTTTTGGATCACCTTCCTATTAATTTATGGGGACGAGATGTCCTAGATCAATTAGGTTTGATGTTAACAAATAACATCAATCCTAATGTGCCCACTACTAGGGCTAGACAAGGTATCAGGAAAGAAAAAAGATTAGGAAAACAAGAACAAGGTATAGCAGCGCCAATTCAAATAGATCAAGGAACAGACAGACATGGGTTGGATTTTCAGAAAGGGCCACTGAGACAATCAAAATTACTTGGAAATCAGAAAGACCAGTGTGGGTTCCTCAGTGGCCCCTGACTAAAGAAAAGATACAAGTAGCCCATGATCTGGTCAAACAACAATTAGCGGAAGGACATTTACAACCTTCCGTATCTCCCCATAATACTCCCATTTTTGTTATCAAAAAGAAATCGGGTAAATGGAGATTATTACAAGATTTAAGAGCAATTAATAATGAAATGGTCATTATGGGACCTGCTCAATCAGGGATTCCTCAATTGTCTGCTTTACCAAAAACGTGGCATGTTTTAGCTATAGACATTAAAGATTGCTTTTTTTCGATTCCAATTCATTCCGAGGATAGTCCACGTTTTGCATTTACTATCCCTGCATTAAATCATGAAGGTCCTGATGAGAGATATGAATGGAAAGTACTCCCTCAAGGAATGGCTAACAGTCCAACTATGTGTCAAATATATGTTAATAAAGCAATCCAGCCACTTAGAAATCAAAATCCTGAACTAAAAATATTTCACTATATGGATGATGTATTATTGGCACATAAAGATAAAAACACATTGCTGGAATGTTATGCCACACTTACAAACTTGTTAAAAAATTATAATCTAGAGATAGGAATAGACAAAGTACAATTAAATTTTCCAATTAATTATTTAGGAGTTCTATTATCCTCAACCATGGTCCGTCCACCTAAAATTCAAATACGAGTAGATCAACTCAAATCACTTAATGACTTTCAAAAGTTGTTGGGAGATATAAATTGGATAAGGCCTTATCTAGGCATACCAACAGGAGAGTTGGGACCTTTATTTGATATTCTAAAAGGTCCATCAGATCCAAATTCACCCCGAATGTTAACTCCTAAAGCTAGAAAGGCATTAAAAATTATTGAGACATATATGGAAAATATGCATTTAGATAGAATTGATATAAGTTTGCCTTTATTATTTATTGTACTACCAACAAGAAATATTCCTACAGGAGTATTTTGGCAGGAAGGTCCATTATTGTGGATACATTTATCTTATTCTCCTAACACTATTCTTACTAGGTATCCTGAGGCTGTAGGACAATTAATACTCAAAGGTATAAGAGCAGCAAAGACAGTGTTTGGAATTTCTCCCAATAAAATTATTACTCCATATACTATGGAGCAAATTGATGAGTTAGCTAATGAATTAAATACTTGGGCAATAATCATGTGTAAATCGAATGTTTCATTTGATAATCATTTACCATCTAATCCTTTGTTGTCTTTTTGGTCTAAGCATCCTGTAGTTTTTCCTAAAATGACAAGAAAAACACCTATCATGAATGCTCCAAATATATTCACTGATGGGTCTAATAATGGTACAGCTGCAGTAGTTACCCCTGATCAAACTTTTACATTTTTAGTTCCCAAACAGTCAGCTCAAAAGGTAGAGCTTAATGCAGTTCTACAAGCTTTTGTGATGTTCAAAGATTCTGTATTTAATTTATTCTCTGATAGCCAGTATGTAGTTAATGCTATAACATCCCTTGAAGATGCTGGTAGGATTTCCCCTTCCTCTACTGTTTTCTCTTTGTTTTCCACTATACAAAGTCTAATCTGGGATAGAAAAGATCCATTCTTCATAGGACATATCAGGGCACATACAGGATTGCCTGGAGCCCTTAGTTTGGGCAATGATTTAGCAGATAAAACTACACATGATATACATATTTTTTCTACTGTAGAAGAAGCTACAAATTTTCATAAAAGGTTTCATGTTAATGCTAATACTTTACAAAAGCATTTTAAAATAACTAAGGAACAAGCCAGGCATATAATAAAACAATGTCAAAATTGTGTGACCTTTTTACCACAAGTTAATCTTGGAGTCAATCCTAGAGGATTGATACCTAACCATATTTGGCAGATGGATGTCACACACTTGCCAGAATTTGGAAAATTAAAATATTTACATGTTACAGTTGATACTTCTTCCGGATTTTTGATGGGCTCCCTTCATGCCGGAGAAAAAACTAAAGATGTTATAGCTCATTGCTTACAAAATTTTGCCACTGTGGGTGTTCCTAAACAGTTAAAAACTGATAACGGTCCTGGTTATACGTCTAAATCTTTTAAACAATTTTGCTCATCATTTGGTATTACTCATATAACAGGAATCCCATACAATCCACAGGGACAAGGCATAGTTGAAAGAGCTCATCAAACTATTAAAACGTACCTATTAAAGCAAAAAGAGGGAATTGGAAAGGGGTATATATCCCCCAAAGATAAACTTAAAATAACCCTTTTTACTCTAAACTTTCTAAATTTGGATTCATCAGGACTTAGTGCTGCGGAAAGACATATGTATCCGAAAAATGTACATAAGCCTAAGGTACTTTGGAAAGATATTCTAACAGGACAATGGAAAGGTCCCGACCCAGTTATTGTCTGGAGTCGGGGTTCCATTTGTGTGTTCCCACAGGGAGAACAGCAGCCGATTTGGATTCCAGAGAGGTTAACCAAAACAATTTCTACAGAAAAAGAAGATGATTTGACTGAAATCCATAACAGCTGAAATCCAGAGCTCCAGCTTGGCTATTCTTACATCTGCGACAGTGATTAACCACGGTGCCTTTTTTTTTCAATATCTATTTTATTATTGCATTTTTCCCACATCGTAGTTCTATTTTATTTTTGAGCTCATACAAACCTAGGTTAATGTTTTTCTGATCAGTTTTGTTTTTTGACTGTTTTTTATTTTTTGACTGTGGAGTTTTTAAACATTGCAATGGAGATTTTACCTAGGTAAAGCTACAAGGCTGTTATTATTCTTATATGTTGTATGTTATGTGTGCCCTGTTTTGTGTTGCATGTCAGTATGTGTGTATGTCCATATTTTTATATGAGGAGCGCTCATGAAAAAATGGATCCGAATTTTTTTTTATTCACGTGATTTAAGTGGTTTAATCTAATTAGGTAAACAGCTGTTAATGATTGTTTTCAAAGGTGGTTAATAGATCTGTTTGCTTACTATTGTTTTTAAAGGTGATTAACAGATCTGTTTGTTTACTTTCACTTTTCCTTTTCATTATATTTAATAATTCTGTTCAGGATAATGTCTCTTTAACATCATTACCAGAATTCCCATCTCCATCCCAGTGCCGGTGAAGACTAAGAAAACCAAACTACAGCTTCTATGATAGCTACCACAGTAAACTGTATAAACTGATGCATCAATGAATATAACTCAACAAGTAATGCTCAATCAAGGATTTGATTTACTTTGTGAGGAAATGGACATATTGATAGACTCTTCCACTTTGAACTGCCTGCAGAACCTGACTGGACTATTTATCAGTTGCATGCATTGTGATCTATCGTCTGGTGCAGCGAATGGTGGTAATGCTGGCATATTTTTGCTGATGGTGTCACCAGTGATGCAATTTCCTTGCCAGCGCACCCCATGTTAATTGTGGTAATGCTGGCATCTTTGCTGATGGTGTCACCAGTGATGCAATTTTTCCAAAGGAGCCGTCAATTGGCTTGGTGTCGTGGCATTTCTGTATCTTCCTCCCTTCTACTAGTGATGGTCTAAAATTTGGGGGCCAACAGAGGTGAGGCAAGAACCTCACCCCCCCACTGGCACCAAGGTTAAATTTGGGGGCCAACAGAGGTGAGGCAAGAACCTCACCCCCCCACTGGTGCTTAGGCCTATCCACAAGCATGGCTGAATGCTGGACCGGTAGTCAGCGACGGGTTGATCTGATTGCAGTGGATTCAACCTAAGACAGGGGACTGACGCCTAGAGGTCAGTTCATCCGATGACGGGTAAGAACCATATGTTGAATTGGACAACCTACCAGGCACGGTCCTAAGCCGCATTGCTTGTTGTTTAATTAATCAGAAGGGGGGAGATGCTGAGGGCCATTACCAAGTAGGAATGACGCATCGAAATTTCCTTGCCAAGTGTACCCCATGCTGCTTAGAGGACATTTGATGGAACATTGCATGCATGCTTTAATAAGGTGACCTTGCTCAAGGACCAAGGCGGATTCGGGTTTAGAGCTGATCAGGTTTGAGGAAGTAACCAGCTCCTTGAGTTTAAGGCGTTGCCAGTTTAAGATAATGGGTTTTAGGGAAGTTGGAAGTTGAAGATTATTGCTGGGATTAGGGTGTTCCTGCTGCTTGTTCCCATTGAGTTCTCGTGAGATTAAAATGGGATTTGGAGAGAGCCTCGTGGAGTAGGTGGTTGGTGCGGGAGACAGCAGAACGGTTTTGCCCCTGGACCTGTGTGGAGGCGGTGTGAGAGCGGGAATAAAGAATTGCTGTTTGAACTTACAAAGCTGGGAGTGCCTCGTGATTCTGGTGCCAAGCCGAGACATTGGCCTTGGCATCCTGTCACTGTGCCCCCCAGCACCCTGCCCTTATGTATGAGGTGGCTGCCACCTGGGCCTTCTCAGGTCCTGTCACTGTGCCCCCCAGCACCCTGCCCTGATGCATGGGGTGGCTGCCCCCTGGGCCTTCTCAGGTCCTGTCACTGTGCCCCCCAGCACCCTGCCCTGATGCATGGGGTGGCTGCCCCCTGGGCCTTCTCAGGTCCTGTCACTGTGCCCCCCAGCACCCTGCCCTGATGCATGGGGTGGCTGCCACCTGGGCCTTCTCAGGTCCTGTCACTGTGCCCCCCAGCACCCTGCCCTGATGCATGGGGTGGCTGCCACCTGGGTCCTCTTATCAGGAGGAAGTGGGAGCCTCATGGAGCCATCGGAGTCAGGATCCAGGTAGCAGGAAACCGTGGACCTGCTGTTGCAAATACCAGTTTCAGACAGGCCCCCGAGTGTGGGCAGGGGCTCCGTGGCAAGGTGGGCATGTCCTGGGAAGACACTGGGCACGTATTGCTGCTCTAGCCTAAGAAGTGACCGATCTGGCCTGAGAGGAAACCTACCTGAGAGGAGACCCACCTGGTCTGAGAGGAGACCCACCTGGTCTGAGAGGAGGCCCACCTGGCCTCAGAGGAGACCCACCTGGTCTGAGAGGAGACCCACCTGGTCTGAGAGGAGGCCCACCTGGCCTCAGAGGAGACCCACCTGGTCTGAGAGGAGACCCACCTGGTCTGAGAGGAGACCCACCTGGTTTGAGAGGAGGCCCACCTGGTCTGAGAGGAGGCCCACCTGGTCTGAGAGGAGACCCACCTGGTCTGAGAGGAGACCCACCTGGTTTGAGAGGAGGCCCACCTGGTCTGAGAGGAGGCCCACCTGGTCTGAGAGGAGACCCACCTGGTCTGAGAGGAGACCCACCTGGCCTGAGAGGAGACCCACCTGGCCTGAGAGAAGACCTGATTGGCCTGAGAGGAGACCCACCTGGTCTGAGAGGAGACCCACCTGGTCTGAGAGGAGACCCACCTGGTCTGAGAGGAGGCCCACCTGGCCTCAGAGGAGACCCACCTGGTGTGAGAGGAGACCCACCTGGCCTGAGAGGAGACCCACCTGGTTTGAGAGGAGACCCACCTGGTCTGAGAGGAGACCCACCTGGTCTGAGAGGAGACCCACCTGGTCTGAGAGGAGGCCCACCTGGTCTGAGAGGAGGCCCACCTGGCCTCAGAGGAGGCCCACCTGGTCTGAGAGGAGACCCACCTGGCCTGAGAGGAGACCCACCTGGTTTGAGAGGAGGCCCACCTGGTCTGAGAGAAGACCTGATTGGCCTGAGAGGAGACCTACCTTTCTAGCCCAAAACTGAGGCCAGGCCTGTGGCCACAGCATGAGGCACGTGGTGGTGACCAGCCTGAGAGTCACAGGGTCGTGCAGTGTTGCCTCCTCAAACGTCAGGGACAGTAGCCACAGGAGCCTGAAGCCTACTGGGCGCTCATGGCGTGACAGGTGCCAAGTTCACTTCGTCTGCCCGGCACACTTAGGGTCAGCAGCGGTATCACCATTTTACTGAGAGGAGAAGAGACTGACAAGTGCTAGCGGCTGGTGTCTCTGGCTTCCCTTGCTCCCCACCGGCACACCTTGATGGCTAGGCGCCAGCCTTCTCCAAGCAGGGACTGCATTCCGCCTCTGTGCCCTCACCGGGTTCCCCTCAGGTTCCCTGATTACAAAAGAAAAGGAAGCCACCTGAAGCCACCATGCAGCCAGCAGGAAAGTGATCTATGTGTCCAGTCTACACCACCTGCTCAGTGCTCACATGTGGCGCTGGTAGGACTCCCGCAAACCTCCTCTCCCCTCGCGCCCTATGGCTTGGGACAGCCTCTGGGAAACTGAGCTCACCTTCTTCTCACGGCCTGCACCTTGGGTTGTCTGTTCACCCTCAGGCGGTTCCCTGGGAGCGGTGGGCTTCTGGCAGGTGGTCCTGGTATGACGTCAGGTGCTGACATGGGAGACTTCATCTCACCCAGAGCCTAATGCCATCATGGCAGTGCACAGATTCTGCAAATTCAGACGCAGCACACTGCAGAGCTGGGTCTGGAACACGTGGACAGGAAGGTGCTGACATGCAGAGGACCCTGTTAGGAGCTGTAAACGTGAATTGGAATCTAAGATGAAAAGAGGTCAAAGCCTTCTTTCAAGTTAGAAAGGAAAGTTAGGTGGGTTGAAGAGCTTTCCTTCCTTCTTTCACTATCTCCTTTTCCGAACCTAGTCACTGAGTTCGACGCTCCCTGCCAGGACAGCATATTGTGGCTGTGCTGGAAATGGCAGGAGGGGCCACCTTGCCCCCCACCAGCCCCATCCATGGGTCGGAGACAGGAGCTTTCCAGGGCTCTCCTGGAGCAGCAGACCGTGGCACTGCAGACCCACTCAGCAGTGGGAAATTCTGTACCTGGCGCCATCCAGCCGGGGTGGGCAGGGCGCTGGGAAGCCCAGGAAGGTTGTCATATCCCAGGTCATGGACCTGTAGCGGCAAGCCAGGGGCAGAGGTGAGTGGCAGAGGTGAGAGGTGTAGGAGAGCAGGCCACAGGAAACGAGGAGTGAGAGGAGGTGGCTGGGTCCCCTGCTCTGCACCCCTGCTTCCCCGTCACAGCTAGGCTGCACAGGGCCATGGCCAGGAAGAGGCTGGGACAGCATCCCGCCATGCTGCACGGCCGTCACTCCACAGCGCTTACCACTCCTCAATTCCTTATCCGCATCCATCCAGCAAATACCAAGTCCTGCTGTGTTCATGGGCCTGGTGAAAACAGCCCAGAGAGTGTGAGAAGAGACAAGATTACACACTCACCAGCTGCCCCCAGGTGACCGCGTCCCTGCAGAGCAGCACCTGTGGTCTCCACTCTGCTGTGGCAACGTGTCTCTGGCAGGTAGGGAGGAAGGGTCCGTGGAAACCTCGCAGTTGAGTTGTACCTTAAAACAAAATTGGAAACAATTAACAGTTTGTTGCCTTAAAGCAAGATTATAGTGGAGGGCTGAGATGTGAACCTGCTAACCTACAGTGCTAGAACCAGGCTTTGTGATAGAACCATTGTCCTTGGATCTCAGGGGAGAGAGAAATGCGTTCTTCTCTGTTGAAGACCTCAGCTATATGATATGGACTAGTGTGTAAGGTGTCATTAAAGGCACTTTGCTCTATAGTGAGGAATTGGCATGCCAGCTGCTTCCTATGCGGTGGGTGGGCATAGTCATGTCGGACTTCCTTGTACTTCTATGGTCCCTGAACCAGTAATCTCTAAAAAGGAAGAGATCCTTCAAAAGGTGACTTTCCATTTATGCCAAAATCAAGGAAGTAGCTAAATACTAAAAACTGGTGATAATCAACCGACCAAGCAGTCAATTGGGACTTCAACTGTAAGACTCGGAAGTGCTGAGACTTAAAACTCATGCAGCTCCTTGAAAATCATGACCAGAAGTCCCATCATTCGAGGGATGAAAGGGGATGTAAAAGGCGTTGGTCTGTCCCACTGGGACAAACCCTGACCTAAGTCACCTCTTTTCTGGCGCTGGTGGATTAGAGCTGCCACCCAGCTCTATGTGGTCTCTCCAGGGGCCCACCTGTTGGGTGAGGGGTCTCTCAGACGACCCTCCCAGATGCAGCAAGGTCGGCTTCAGAGAACCTTGCGAGGGTCGCTAAAGCCGCTTCAGTCCTGTCACCTCACCAGCAAGATCTCCACAGCTGGCCAGAGCCCACGAGCAGCCAGCGTGGGTCCAGCAGGGGCCCTGCTCTGTGGGCGGATGAAGACAAAGCGCGCTCGCCCGCTGCGCTTCAGGAGGTTGACGCTCCAAGGAGAGGACTCAGGCCCCGAGAAGCTGGAGAGCAAGGTTGTCCCTAAAACCAAGTGCAAGACCCCGCGCTGCCCGCGCCAGAACCCCGCGCAGCAGGGAGGCAGGGGCGAGGCCCAAGACGGAGCCCCCTGAAGGTGCGCGAAGCCCGCGGTTGTGAGCGCGTCAGCGCTGACACTGCGTCTGAGGTCGGGTAGGGGCACTTGATGGCATGAGGTTTGAGACCCCAATTGTAATGACAAAGATTTGCCAAAAATTGCAATTTTGTAAGATTTGTCAAAATTAGACTTTTGGGGAAGTTCTCATTTAAAAAAGAAAAAGATCTTGAACATATTGAACAATTTGATTTTTTTAAAGTTATGTGAGAAAAACGTAATTTAAAAATTTATCTTGATTTTAAGGGTAGATTAAATACAATTTGCTAAATAACATAATCACAGGAAAATTGATTGAATGCCATTTAATGGATTTTGCTAACTGAAATAATTAAATGGTAATTACTTAATAATGTCAAATTATTTTCTGCTTGTGTACAATTATTAATTACATACAAAGAAGAATAGCATAGTTTATTGTGTTTTGGCAACTACGACAATTGAATAAATTATTTAATAGCATGGAATTAATTGTGCTCTCTTCAAGATAAGATGATAACTGATTGAAAAGTAATAGATGAATTTAGTCTTCACACTCAGTAAGCCACATGGAATGAAATTCATATTAAGTCCGGAAAGGAAGTAAATTATATGTCATCATTTTACATCACTAGAATCAACTAGAATTATTTTTTTATTTTCAAAATTATGATAGAATACAATTTTTGGTTTTAAACAAGTTTTTCTAGGGAAAAAAAGTTGAAAGCTATTATGTCAGCCCAGCCTGACCCCTGGTGTGCAGGGAAGTGAAGGTGCCCTCCAGCCCATGGTGCAGAAGGGAGCATGGTGGCCCATGGGCCGTGGCTCAGGGAGGCCAAGTGACAGGGCTCAGGATCCTGGACCACTGCCCAAGCAGGATGGGATGAGCATGGTTTCCTGAAACCCCATCACGTGGGGTTTCCCACGATGGGGAAAATGTCCATGTTCCCTTCAATGACAAGTGCCCTGTCCCCTTCACTCCAAGCCCTGTGAAGAGAGCCACAGGTGCTGGAGTTGGAGAGGCTTTGGATTTGTCTAGGTGAATCATACTTCAAACTCAAGAAGCACCTCCTTTGCTGTTGATGAACCACCTGATGGGTGGTGCTCCTGAAGTGCTTCTTCTGGGTGCTTCTTGATGCTCCTGTATGGTGCTCCTGAGGGGTGCTCCTGAGGGGTGCTCCTGGGTACTTTCTGGGTGGTGCTCCTGGTTGGTGTTCCTGGGCAGTGCTTCTAGGTGCCCTTAGGTGATGCTCCTCGGTGTTCCCAGTTTGTATTCCTTGGTGCTCCTGGGTGCTTTCTAGGTGGTGCTCCTGCATGTTCCTAGGCGCTGCTTCTGAGTCCCCTTAATGCTCCTGTGTGGTGCTCCTGAGTGCTGCTCCTGCGTGTTCCTAGGCGCTGCTCCTGAGTCTCCTTAATGCTCCTGTGTGATTCTACTGAGTGCTGCTCCTGGGTGTTCCTGGGCGGTGCTCCTGAGTCTCCTTAATGCTCCTGTGTGGTTCTACTGAGTGCTGCTCCTGCATGTTCCTAGGCGCTGCTTCTGAGTCCCCTTAATGCTCCTGTGTGGTGCTCCTGAGTGCTGCTCCTGCGTGTTCCTAGGCGCTGCTCCTGAGTCTCCTTAATGCTCCTGTGTGATTCTACTGAGTGCTGCTCCTGGGTGTTCCTGGGCGGTGCTCCTGAGTCTCCTTAATGCTCCTGTGTGGTTCTACTGAGTGCTGCTCCTGCGTGTTCCTGGGCAGTGCTTCTGAGTCTCCTTAATGCTCCTGTGTGGTTCTACAGAGTGGTGCTCCTGGGTGTTCCTAGGCGCTGCTCCTGAGTCTCCTTAATGCTCCTGTGTGGTTCTACTGAGTGGTGCTCCTGGGTGTTCCTGGGCACTGCTCCTGAGTCTCCTTAATGCTCCTGTGTGGTTCTACTGAGTGCTGCTCCTGGGTGTTCCTAGGCGCTGCTCCTGAGTCTCCTTAATGGTCCTGTGTGGTTCTACTGAGTGCTGCTCCTGGGTGTTCCTAGGCGCTGCTCCTGAGTCTCCTTAATGCTCCTGTGTGGTTCTACTGAGTGCTGCTCCTGGGTGTTCCAAGGCGCTGCTCCTGAGTCTCCTTAATGCTCCTGTGTGGTTCTACTGAGTGCTGCTCCTGGGTGTTCCTGGGCAGTGCTTCTGAGTCTCCTTAATGCTCCTGTGTGGTTCTACTGAGTGCTGCTCCTGGGTGTTCCTAGGCGGTGCTCCTGAGTCTCCTTAATTCTCCTGTGTGGTTCTACTGAGTGCTGCTCCTGGGTGTTCCAAGGCGCTGCTCCTGAGTCTCCTTAATGCTCCTGTGTGGTTCTACTGAGTGGTGCTCCTGGGTGTTCCTGGGTGGTGCTCCTGAGTCTCCTTAATGCTCCTGTGTGGTTCTACTGAGTGCTGCTCCTGGGTGTTCCTGGGCGGTGCTCCTGAGTCTCCTTAATGCTCCTGTGTGGTTCTACTGAGTGCTGCTCCTGGGTGTTCCTAGGCGCTGCTCCTGAGTCTCCTTAATGCTCCTGTGTGGTTCTACTGAGTGCTGCTCCTGGGTGTTCCTGGGCACTGCTCCTGAGTCTCCTTAATGCTGCTGTGTGGTTCTACTGAGTGCTGCTCCTAGGTGTTCCTGGGCAGTGCTTCTGAGTCTCCTTAATGCTCCTGTGTGGTTCTACTGAGTGCTGCTCCTGCGTGTTCCTAGGCGCTGCTCCTGAGTCTCCTTAATGGTCCTGTGTGGTTCTACTGAGTGCTGCTCCTGCGTGTTCCTGGGCAGTGCTCCTGAGTCTCCTTAATGCTCCTGTGTGGTTCTACTGAGTGCTGCTCCTGGGTGTTCCTGGGCGGTGCTCCTGAGTCTCCTTAATGCTCCTGTGTGGTTCTACTGAGTGCTGCTCCTGCGTGTTCTTAGGCGGTGCTCCTGAGTCTCCTTAATGCTCCTGTGTGGTTCTACTGAGTGCTGCTCCTGGGTGTTCCTGGGCAGTGCTTCTGAGTCTCCTTAATGCTCCTGTGTGGTTCTACTGAGTGCTGCTCCTGGGTGTTCCTAGGCGCTGCTCCTGAGTCTCCTTAATGGTCCTGTGTGGTTCTACTGAGTGCTGCTCCTGGGTGTTCCTGGGCGCTGCTCCTGAGTCTCCTTAATGCTCCTGTGTGGTTCTACTGAGTGGTGCTCCTGCGTGTTCCTAGGCGCTGCTCCTGAGTCTCCTTAATGCTCCTGTGTGGTTCTACTGAGTGCTGCTCCTGGGTGTTCCTAGGCGCTGCTCCTGAGTCTCCTTAATGCTCCTGTGTGGTTCTACTGAGTGCTGCTCCTGGGTTTTCCTAGGCGCTGCTCCTGATTCTCCTTAATGCTCCTGTGTGGTTCTACTGAGTGCTGCTCCTGGGTGTTCCTAAGCGCTGCTCCTGAGTCTCCTTAATGCTCCTGTGTGGTTCTACTGAGTGCTGCTCCTGCGTGTTCCTGGGCGGTGCTTCTGAGTCTCCTTAATGCTCCTGTGTGGTTCTACTGAGTGGTGCTCCTGGGTGTTCCTAGGCGCTGCTCCTGAGTCTCCTTAATGCTCCTGTGTGGTTCTACTGAGTGGTGCTCCTGGGTGTTCCTGGGCACTGCTCCTGAGTCTCCTTAATGCTCCTGTGTGGTTCTACTGAGTGCTGCTCCTGGGTGTTCCTAGGCGCTGCTCCTGAGTCTCCTTAATGCTCCTGTGTGGTTCTACTGAGTGCTGCTCCTGGGTGTTCCTGGGCGGTGCTTCTGAGTCTCCTTAATGGTCCTGTGTGGTTCTACTGAGTGCTGCTCCTGGGTGTTCCTGGGCAGTGCTCCTGGGTGCTTTCTGGGTGGTGCTCCTGAGTGCTGCTCCTAGGTGCTCCTGGGCAGTACTCCTGGTTGCTCCTGGGTGTTCTCTGGGTGGTGTTCCTGAATGCTCCTTAGTGGTTCTACTGAGCAATGTTCCTGGTCACCTCATGGATGAGGAGCTCTGTGGGGACCTGGATTCCACCGGCTCTTGGTACAGTGAGAGCTGCCCAGAACCTTGTCCACTCAGAAGCAAGAAAGAGATGTCCCAGAATAGAGAGCGGGGAAAAGGGTGGCAGGAAGCGGCAGTCTTGGAAACGCAAGCGAGGAAAGAAACAGAGGGGCCATGTCGGGAGCCTCTAATCACATAGCAGAGAGCAGAGGGCCTCTGTCGGGAGCCTCCAATCACACAGCAGAGTGCAGAGCCCCTGTCGGGAGCCTCCAATCACACAGCAGAGAGCAGAGCCCCTGTCGGGAGCCTCCAATCACACAGGAGAGAGCAGAGGGCCCCTGTCGGGAGCCTCCAATCACACAGCAGAGAGCAGTGGGCCCATGTCGCGAGCCTCCAATCACACAGCAGAGAGCAGAGGGCCTGTGTCGGGGAGTCCTCCAATCACACAGCAGAGAGCAGAGGGCCCTTGTCGGGAGCCTCCAATCACACAGCTGAGAGCAGAGGGCCCCTGTCGGGAGCCTCCAATCACACAGCTGAGAGCAGAGGGCCCGTGTCAGGAACCCTCCAATTACACAGCAGAGAGCAGAGGGCCTGTGTCGGGGAGTCCTCCAATCACACAGCAGAGAGCAGACGGCCCGGGTCGGGAACCCTCCAATCACACAGCAGAGAGCAGCGTGTGGGAGGGGGGCTGTCGGGGAGCCTCCAATCACATAGCAGAGAGCAGCGTGGGGGGGGTGGCTGTTGGGGAGCCTCCAATCACATAGCAGAGAGCAGAGGACCCCTGTCGGGAGCCTCCAATCACACAGCAGAGAGCAGTGTGTGTGTGTGGGGGGGGAGGGGGCTGTCAGGGAGCCTCCAATCACACAGGAGAGAGCAGAGGTCCCCTGTCAGGAGTCCTCCAATCACACAGCAGAGAGCAGAGCCCCTGTCAGGAGTCCTCCAATCACACAGCAGAGAGCAGAGCCCCTGTTGGGAGCCTCCAATCACACAGCAGAGAGCAGAGCCCCTGTTGGGAGCCTCCAATCACACAGCAGAGAGCAGAGGGCCCATGTCAGGAGTCCTCCAATCACACAGCAGAGAGCAGAGCCCCTGTTGGGAGCCTCCAATCACACAGCAGAGACTAACTCTGTGCACGTGTGGATGAGGGACCGTGGGGTAGGGCTGTGGCCGGGATGTCTTGTCCCCACGAATCCAAGTCCTGAAGTCTCTCCCAGTGGGAAGGCAGGGCCTCTGGGAGGTCATGAGGTGGGCCCCGGGTGGATTGGAGACCCGGGCTCCCTCTCACCTGTGAGACAGAGGAAGAAGATGACAGTCCCAACCTGAGGAGTGGCCTCTCCAGGCACTGACCTTGGACTCCCTAGCCATCAGCTAGAGAGTCTGTGCTTTCCTGGAAGCCCACAGTGGCATTCCTACTGTAGCAGCGCAGGCTGACTCAGACAGCCAGATGGCAGGAAGGCTGGATGGGCCAGGGAGCAGTCAGTCCTCCCTGTCTTCCGACTGGTCTGTGACAGGAGGCCCTCTCATTCAGGCACCCCGCCACCAAGTTGCTAATTGTAGGCCAAAAAAGCCTCATGTCTTTTAGAACTAAAATAAAGTTAGTGGTGGGAGTCCAGATTTTTAAATTAACATTTCTATAAAATTAGATGTTTTATTGGTAAGAAGTCCAAATAAAAACCATCTCCCTAAGGATCTAAGGCATCTCTACCCAGTCTGTCCACCACACGTACAGACTATCAACACACTTTCATCTAGTTTTCAAGAATGTTTGGAAGCGTGCTAAAAGGAGGCAGAAAAAGAAACTCTAAGAACATTTAGTGAGAGGTATCATCAGAAACAAAACTCTGAAATGTAGTCTTAATCTGAAATGTGTTTGGGGAATAGTTGGTGAGAGGATACCAGGTCGCCTCCTGCTCTGTTCTTTGTGATGCCTGCGTGATATTCCTATGTGGCTGACAGCATCACCTACTGGGCCTGCCCATGAGGCGCAGAGCATCTCAGTCTTCCCTAACACAGGCTGTGGAATTGGGAGCGCTGCTCCAGTCCAGAATGAAGAGCCAGCTGGTACACAGCTGACCTGCTGCAGGACAGGCCCAGCCTGTGTGACAATAAATGAGTGACTGCAGACAGGAGTGTGGTGCTCTTGTCTTTGGGGCCTGCCTGACTCAGTGGACAGCAACTGCCAGGTGACCTGGGGGAAGCTCGCAGTGGTAGCTGGCTGCTTTCTACAAACACAGTCCCCTGGGGTTGGGGTCTTGGCGAGCCTCTGACCTTACCTGCTTCTGGAAAGTGCTGGTAGACCACCTGGAACCAGGAGCAGGCCCAGAGCAGCTTCCCCCAGTGGGTGGCCGCGGCTTCCCTCACCTGAAGACAGCAGCTGGGGAGAGTCCGGGTGGGAGGGACTGCAGCACCCCACCCCTCCTGGCTCAGCGCGTCCCAGGAGGTGAGGGCTGGAAGCCCCCTGTCTCTGGCTGCACACCCAGGGTCCACGTCTTCCCATCTGCTTTTCATTTCCTTAGACCTTCACGGTCTCCATTCCTTCACTCACTCATTCACACGCTCTCGCCCTGGGCTGGGCACCAGGGCAGGGGCAGAGACATCTAGGCCTCGGGGAGCTGCTGGGCGTGGTGGGCTGTGGCCCCTTGCTCCTGTGCTCACCCGCACCCTTGGCTGCTCCCCACTGGCACCTCCCCCCCCCCCCGGCTGAGCCTGGAGGCCCCCACTGGAGAGGCACACTGGCCCTCTGCCTGGGAAGGCAGGCCTGTGGTGAACTGGCCAGGACTGCCCCAGGCAGGCAGGGTGGAGCGGCTGGTCTGCAGAAGGGCGCTTGGCTTGGTGAGTGCACAGACATCAACCTGGGTGAAGGCTGAGCCAGGGTGAGGAAGGGGCTGGCCTGACGCACACTCAGGAGAGAGGACGGAGGGCCTGAGAGGACGAGGCGTGGAAGTGGGCTGGAGCCGGACGGATGAGCTTTCAGAGTCAGGACCCCAGAGGAAAGGCAGAAAGTGCACAAAGGAGCGGCACGCTGCACATTTCCAAAAGCCCATCTCTCTTCCAAGAATGTGTCCTCGTGAGCTTGAGGCTCTGGCAGGAGAGCGTGGTTCCCTGTGTGTCCCCGTGAAACCCTCTTCCATTAGCCAAAGTGCTCTTCCTAATGCCTCCCTCGTCAGACCTGGCCGCCCTGCCCCCGGCCATTAGTGGGAGCAGGACGTTAATAAGCAGGGTGGCATCTGTGCGAGGCTGACCTTCTGCAGCAGAAGCTGCACACCCATTAGGGAGCGAAGATAAATCACAGCCTTTCCCTCGCGTTCTTCCCAGAAGACTCGTCTCTGAATGCATAAACAGAATGCAGGGAGAGCGAGCTGGCCACAGAGGAGAGGTGGAGGGGAGAGGGCAGGCAGCCGGTCAGTGCACTCCCAGGGGAGGTGCCGCAGTCCATGAGCATGTGCGGCCAGGCGTTTGCATACAGTGAAACCTCCACACAGAGACGGGAAACCCAGCCGGGAAACCCAGCCGTAAGCTCTGCAGGTCACTCAGAGTCCTGAATGCAAAGACACGGCTGGGAAGGCTGCTCTGCGGCTACCACCAGGCTGAAGGCAGCTCAAGGACAAGCGGAACCTAGGGCGTGGGGGGACGGTGACAAATACACTCAGCCCTGGGCTGACTGTGGTGTTCCTCAGGCTCCCAGACGGATCAGTGGCCCCCCATCCAGCAGAAGCCAGTTCACAGCACCTCCTTGCTTCACTTGGACGAGAGAAGCTGAGAAGGACTGTGTACCTCACTGGCCCATCCCTGATGTGGGCCAGACACCTCTGTCACCACCTGCTCCTCCCAGCCGCAGCGCCATGGCTGTGGTGATGCGGAACCCTCGGACACTGGCCCTCTGTCCAGGGAACGCAGGCTGGTGTACACCTGCTAGGATTGCCTGAGGCTCGGTGTGGAGCAGCTGGCCTGGACCGGGCAGGTTTCCATAGCTCCCACCATCCACTCTGCTCAGTGTCAGCCTCCACCTTGCGGACACCAAGGGCTTCTGTTTAGACCAATCCGCATTCGAATCCTCACCCTCTACGTGGATCTTGGGACAGCGCTCAGGATCTTGGCCTTGTTTCCTCAGCCAGTTGTTCCTAGTGTGCATCCTCGACTCTGCATCTATTCCAGCCTCCCGAGTCACTTCTGAGGGCCACCTCGGCACTGACCAGGACTGGAGGCTGGACATTAAGCACCTGGTCAACAGGTTACCTGCTCCTGCTTTCTTGTGTCTCCAGATGCCTCCTCCCCCTTTCATCTTCCAGGGATTATTTGCAGCCTCCAGTTCTCACCTGGCCTCACCTGGCCTCTAGGGAGGCTGACCTGATTCCTGACTACAAAAGGGATGTACTGGACACAGAGTGGGCCCACTGGGCCATTCCCCTCTCTTCCTCATGTTCTGGGCAGAGCAATGCTTTCAGGACTGGCCCTGGGACCTAGGGTGGTCCAATCAAAATGAATCTCCGTACTTTTGGGGTGCTGGGACAAAGATGCGACCCCCTTCCATGTGTGTGAATGAAGGTCATCCAGCCGTGGGAGCCAGACTTGAACACAGCCCACAGCAGGTCAGTAGAGTGAGGAGGTGGGACAGAGGGCACCTGGGTCTGTGCTGGGACTCCGTGCCTACCTTCCTGGCTACCAGCCCTGTTCCTGGGCATTTCATCTATTTAAGACTTCATAGAAAATCGAGTCCCGTTTCTGGAGATTTTATTTATTTAAGACTTTCTGTTCAGTTGGAGTCAGGACTTCTGTTTCTTAGGATAAGTGCATTCTTAAATGACCCACTTGGAAAGGTGGTTTGCATCTCTGGCTTTGACATGGGTCTGGTCAAGATTTCTCATAAGCCTGGTGCATGGCTGTCGATCGTCGGTGCATTTCCAGTTGTCCACCTACAGGCAGAAGGAGCTGACATGAAGAGTGCATAGCCAAGTCACTGGAACTTCTTGTTCCTCTACTGAGTGTCTAGTCAACTCTGACATCTTCCTCCAGCATCTTAGATGCACCTATTTCCATTATATCAGCGTCTTACTTTCATCCCGAGTGTCTCCAGGGTTCTGCCTCCTGTTCCCTCCTTCTCCTGATTGCTTTCTGTTTGAGCTTCCATAGTTCTTCTCCTGACAGGAGCGGCTGTGCCCTCTCTTCTCGTGAGACCTGCAGACAGCTCCACTTGCGTGTTGGGGACCAGACCACTCCACCTCAGCTGAGAGCAGGTTCCTGCCCACCCTTGATTTACGCCTGGGAGTTTTCAAACACGCCTTAGCTTCTCTTTCCACAATAGCTACATTATATGTACAAAGTGTCCATTGCTTCCCAAACCCAGACTGCTTGCCAGCTTTTTTGCTATCAACTACTTCTGGGGATGTGCATCAGCTTGGTGGTCAGTCATTTGGGGCCATCATGATTTCACCTCTCCTGATGTATTAGCAGTCTAGCCCCACCCCCACCCTCTCTCTCTCGGATGCCTTTGTTTTTCAATATATTTGTGACAGGCTCTTTGACCCAATTGTTCTGAATGTTTTTCTGTGCTTGTGGACCAAGGCTTTGGCATGGGGTGCAGTTTTATGAATCTCAAGATGGTGGTTTTAAGAGGCACCCTTACCCATCATTTAAGGGGGATGTCTCCAGCTGTGTTTGCACCACAAAACCATTGGCAACCAGCTCCTCCACTTTGGCCCCACACCTTCTGCATTCACAGGCCTGTACCTGCAGCTACAGTGGCTTGGGGCTCTGACATTGCCGTGAACTTCAGATGGCACTGTCTTCACGTGTCCGTCACTGCTCCCTCCCTGGGCCTGCCTTGTCACCTGAGCCCTGAGTTCAGAGTGCTGGTCTCCCTCAGTGTTCCAGGTGAGTGGCAGGTGGTCCACAGGGACCACAAAGAATCTGGCATGCCAGAACATTGAGAGCCACAACCAAGTCAAGATGGCGCCTGGCATTTTGCAAGAAGGAGTGGTTGAGAAGTAACGCCAGTGAGCCACTAGGATGATGATAATTAAGTTAAGCTGTGCATAATTATTAAGATAATGACTGATTGCTGTAACTGGATGATGCTAAATTGAAACAAGCTGTGTATTCAGTTGTGTATATAAACCTCTGCTGTCTGGCAATAAGGCGGCTCCTGCTACCTTGGGTGCCTGCTACTTTTGAGTTCTCGCAGAGTTCCTGTTGAGCTCCCGTTGACTTCTCGCGGAGTTCCCATTGGTGCTCGAGGAGTTTCCATTGAGTTCTGGTGGAGTTCCGGTGGAGTTCCCGTTGGGTTCGGGCAATAAAGTAGTTCCTGTTTTGAACCTACAAGTGGCTCATGACCTCCTGGTTATTTGTGCCCAGCCAGACTGCGGCACCAGAAGCCCTTGGATGGACTCGACGTCCCTCGGGCCCATTATGGGGTGAGCAGTCAGCTCAAAATCGCTGCAAAGAAAGGATGCCAGGATAATTGTTTAAGATTTTATTTTCAATATAGCAATGTTCATGAGTGGATTGCTGATTCCTTACTTAGTCTTGCCTCCACGAGTTTTCTCTATCTCCTGTGGTCCTCCTATCCTGCCCTCACGCAGTTGAATATCGCTTCGGTTTCCAGGCAGGACACTCATTTGAGCCCCTCCCCGCCACCATGATGCCCTGCACAGGGACTTCGATAGGGCTGACGCACACAGACTGCTTCCCCCTGCCGTGGCCGGGCCCAGTTTCTCCAGGCTGTGCTGTGCCCGGGTCAGCGAGCATCGATGTGCAGGGTGGACAGGTGGGGCAGGGAGCAGGGAGATCTGGGCTGTGCCCCTCAAGGGCCTGGCAACACAGGTCTTCTCTGGGCAGCCCAAATTAGGCAAGAATAAAACAAAAACACACTTATTCTGAGCTAAGACCTTACGTGGAATTCAAGAATCAAGCTGTGAAGACAACATGCCAACGCCAAGTTCAGAAGACAGGAGAAGATTTTCCCTTGAATGCAGAACGGAGATAAGAAGCCAAACCAGATACAACAATGAAACAAAACAGATGCAAGAGGTGTTGTGGGGCCCGATCAGCAGAGTCGCCCTCGGGGTGACCAGTGAAATCCTGCGTGTGATACTGAACAACATGGGATACAACCTTCACAATGAAGGGTCATGCTCGATCGACAGCAAGAGTCTGTGGGAGCACCCCAGGGGGGTGGTTTAGACCGGAAGATGGCGGGGTCTTAGCAGAGAGCTCCGTGGCGCGGGCTACCCTGGGTTGGCGCGCCACGTGAACTGGCATTCCCTAACTGTCTCCTGAAACATCCTGCACTTCTGGGTTCAGTGTTGCAATATGTTTTATTTTCTGCATTTTATTGGTGCCTTCTAGTTGTACATAATAAAGGGATTTGTTGTTACAGATTGGTACGTGACACAATGTAACAATGTGATTTGGTCAATGTCACTCCCAGCACTTCCCCTCCCTCCCATCTCCACGCCTTGGTCCCTTCCCTCTGCTGATCTCCCTTCTAGTTTCATGAGATCTGCCCCCACCCTTCTTCTCCTCTCTCCTCTCTGGTTTCCACACGGAGGGAAACATACACCCCTTGACTTCTGGGTTTGACCTCCTGGGTTTGACCTTCGTCTCTGGTTCCATCTGTCTTCCTGCAGGTGACATAAAGTTGTTCTTAGGGCTGAGTAAAACTCCATGTGTATCTACCACGTGTCTTCATCCACTCACCCCTGAGGGACACCAGGCTGGTTCCACAGTTGGGCTGCTGTCACTTGCGCTGCTCTGAACCTGGGTAGGCAGTATCACTGGAGTGTGGCTGACTTTAGTTCTTTGGGGTACACAGGAGCAGTGGTGCAGCTGGGTCACAGGGTGGTTCTGTGCCTAGTCTTTGAGGGACCTCCACACTGACTTGTGCAGTGGTTGCACCAACTTACAGTCCCACCAACAGTGTAGAAGTGTTGCTTTTTATCCGCATTCTCCCCAGTATTGTTGTTTCTGTTCTTGTTGTCTGGAGTTCTTTCTGAATGATGTGCAATCTCAGGGCAGTTTTGATTTGCATTTCCCTAATTGCTAATGACGTTGAACATTTTTTCATGTAGTTTGACCATTTGTGTTTACTTTTTAGAGAAGTGCCTGTTTAATTCATTTGCTAGTTTACTGATTGTGCTACTAGATTTCTTGGTGTTAAGTCTTTGAACTCTTTTTATATTCTAGCTATTGAGCATTGTCAGAAGACTGGCTGGCAAATGTCTTCCCCTATTCTGTAGGTCCTCTACTCACATTCCTAATTGTTTCTTTTCCAGCAGAATTTGAGTTTGACGTCTTCCCACTTATTACCTCTTGAACTTTAGGATCCTATTGAGAACGCTGCTGCCTGTGCCCATAGGCTGGAGTGTTGGCCCTGTGTTTTCCTCTGGGAGTTGCATGGTTCCTGGTATAATTCCTAGGTCTCTGATCCATTTTGAGTTGATTTTTGTTCAGGGAGAGAGATAAGGGCCTAGATTTATTCTTCTGCATATGGACAACCAGTTTGGAAAGCCAGTTTTCCCAGCACCATTTGTTTAAAAAAAAAGTCTTTTCTTCAATGTACGTTTTTGGCACTTTTATCAGGATCAGATGACTGTAGATGTGTGAGTTTGTCTCTGTGTTTCTTACTCTGTACCAGGACTATGTGTCTGTTCCATGCCGTTTTTGAGTTTTTGTTACTGTAGCTCTATAGCTAATTTGAAGTCAGGTGTTATGATGCCTGCAACATTCTTTTTTTTTTCCCCCTTAAAATTGCTTTGGCTATTCTGGGCCTTTTATTCTTACAAATTAATTTTAGGACTGTGCTTTTCTACTTCTATAAAGAATGTCATTGGTATTTTTAGGAGGATTATATTAAATTTGCATATTGCTTTTGGTAGTATGGCCCTTTGACAATATTGAATCTGCCTATCCATGAATTTTGGATGTCTCACCATCTTCTGAGGTCTTCAATTTCTTATTCACTGTTCTATAGCTTTCATCGTAGAGGTCTTTCATCTCCTTGGTACACTTATTCCTAGGTTTTTAAATTTTCTTTGAGGCTATTCAAATGGAATTGTTTTCCTGATTTCTTTCTCAGCACTTTTGCTGTTGGTATATAGAAAAGCTATTGATTTTTGTGCATTAATTTTGTAACCTGTGACTTTGCCAAATTTGTTTATTATCTCTTGCAGTATTTCGGTGACTTTTTTGAATCTTCTAGGTATAGAATTACATCTCCATCAAACAATGATAATTTGACTTTTTTCTTTCCTATTTTTACCCATTTTATTACCTTCTTTCCCCTAATTTCTCTGGCTACAATTTCTAGCACTATGTGAAATAGGATCGGTGAGAGTGGACATCTCTGCTTTGTCCTAGATTTGAAGGAACTCCTTTCAGTTTCCCCTCCTTTCCTATAAGGCTTGCTTTGGGTTTTCCATACAATATTTTTGATGTTGAGGTAGTTTCCTTCCAGCCTAGTTTGGTTCCCAGTGTGTGCATCATGAATGGGTGCCGAGTTTTTCTTTCTTTTTTTTTTTTTCTGAAGTCCTTCTCTGCAGGTGATTTTCGTTCTCAGTTCTGTTAATGTGATGACTTACGTTTGGTGATTTGTGTATACTAAATTATCCTTGCATCTATGAAAAACAAACAAACAAACAAAAACTTGGTCATGGTGTATAACTGTTGAAAACAGTTCGCCAACATTTTACTTAGCATTTTTGCATCTATGTCCATTAGGGATCTCGGTCTATAGCTTTCTTTCCTTAATGTGTCCTTACCTGGTTTTGTTATGAGTGTGATATCGGCCTCAGAGGATGAATTTTGAGGTGTCCCATTCCTTTCTATTTCATGGAATATTTTGCAGAGTATCAGCATTAGTTCTTCATTAAAGGTTTGGTAGAATTCTGCTGAGAATGCATCCTGCCTGGGCTTCTATCTCATTGACGGACATTGGTCTGTTTAAGTTTTCTAGGGCCTCTTGATTCCATTTTGCAGATCATATTTGTTTAGAAACATATCCATCTTTTTTCTAAATTTTCCAATTATGAGAGTAAAGGTTTTAAAAATAGTCCCTAATGTTCACTCGATATCTGTAAGGTCTGTGGTTATTTTTTAATTTTTCATCTCTGATTTTATTAATTTTACCTTTCTCCCTTTTTCTTTTAGTTAGTTTGGCTTAGGGCTTGTCAATCTTGTTTATCTTTTCAAAGAACCAATTCTGTTTCATTGATCATTCTATTTTTTTAAATCTCAATTTCATTGATTTTGGCTTTAATATTAATTATTTTCCTCATTCTACTGGTTTTAGAATTGGTTTGTTCTTCTCTTTTAAGGGCCTTGGGGTGCATCATTAAGTTGTATATTTGGGATCTTTTATTTTCTTATAAGACACTTATGCCCATAAACTCTCCTCTGAGCACAGCCTTCATAGATTCCCAGAGGTTCTAGTAGGTTGTATGATCACTGATCCCATTTGAGTCTAAATGTTTTTCAATCTCTTCTATCACCCATTCATCATTCAAAGGAGTATTGTTCAATCTCCATGTGTTCATATATTTTCTGAAGGGTTTTGTTGTGTTGATTTCTAATTTGATCCATATGGTTTGGTAAGTTGCAAGGAATCACATCATTTTTTGTATTTGCTAAGAGTTGCTTTGTAGCCTAAAATATAGGGTATTTTAAAGAAGGTTCCAAGAGCCAATGAGAAAAAAGTGTATTAAAAAGTTGTTGGATTGGATAAAATATCCTCCGGCTCTCTATTAGGTCCATTTCATTTATGGTATTTTGGGGGTCACACGAGCCTTTTCTGAATTTATATCTGGATGACTTACCTCATGGTGAGTGAGATGTATTGAACCATTCAGTGTTATTGTACTGGGGCCTATCTGAGCTTCAATTTGAGTAGTGTCTCTTTTGTATAATTAGTTGCACCCACGTTGGGCATAAATATTTATAACTGTTATATCTTGTTGGATTGTTCCCTTTCCAAGTATGAAGTGTCCTTCTTTGTCTCTTCTAACTGGTTTTGGCTTAAAGCCTGCTTTGTCAGATATGAGAGCAGCTACTCCTGCCTGTTTCAGGGGTCCATTTGCATGGTACCTTATTCCCATCCTTTCACTTTCAACCTATGGTTGTCTTTGCCTGCAAATGTTGTTCTTGCAAACAACAGATAGTTTTTGTTTTTAATCCATTCTGCCAGCCTATGTCTAAATTGCAGAGTTGAGACCACTTACATTCAATTTTATTATAGAGATGTTTATTAATTTCTGCCATTCTGATTTTTTTATCATGTTTAATTTAGTTTTGTTTCTTATTTGCTTAGCTACTCTTCAGATGAGATTTGTTCTTTTGGGTGCTCTGAGGATTTTTTATTATTATTATTATTTCTTCTCTGTGCAGTATTTATATAAGTAAGTTCTGTGGTGCTGGTTTAGTAGTAATGAATTCTTTTAAGTTCTACTTGGTAGGTTTTTTTTTTTAATCTTCAATTTTGAATGACATCTTTGCCAGATGTTGTAGTCTTTCTTGGTTGACATTTATTTTCTTTCAGGACTTAAAACACATCATTCCAAGCCTTCCTTGCTTGTATAGTTTGTGCTTAGAAATCAGAAATGGTTCTGATTGGCTTGCTCCTTAATATGACCTGACATATTTCCCTTGAGGCTTTTAAAATTCTATCCTTCTTGTGTATGTAAGGCATTTTAATGTTAATATATCATAGAGAGATTCTTTTTTAATCTTGTCTAGTTGGGGTTTTGAGTGCCTGATCTATCTGGATGTGCATGTCATTCTGAAGGTTTGAAAGTTTTTCTGTGATTATTTCCCTGGAGAAATTTTCAATGTTGTTAGCCCATGCCTCATAGTCTTCCTCAATTTCTCTGATTTTTAACATTGGTCTCCTCATGGTGTCCCAGAATTCGTGTGTATTCTGATCATGATTAGTTTTTTTCCCTTTAATACTATCTGAATATTCAAGGCTGGTCTCTTTGTCTTCCAGCTCTGAGACTCTGTTTTCAGCATGGTCTACTCAATTAGAGAGACTTTCACCTGAACATTTGATTTGATTTATTGTGTCTTCATTTCTGTTTGGTTCTTTTTCAATATTTCCATCTTCTTATTGAATTTCTCATTTATATTCTGTACTGACTTCCTTAATTTATTCAGTTGTTTTTCTGTGTTCTCTGGAAATTCATCAATCATTTTTATAAACATTTTTTATCTGGTATTTCATCCACTTCAATATTTTGGGGTCATTTGCTGGTGAATCATGAACTTTAGGAGGTGATCTGTTAGCTTGTTTTTTTTCATATTTCTCACATTCATGTGTTGAATTTTATACATGTCTTGGAAGGGATTTCTCTTTCATTGTCATGTGTGGGCCTTTTTAGAGTACTCTTCTTTAGAGTACACTAAAGTGCCCTAGATTGAGACACCCACATAGGTGTGGTATCAATAGACACTGTGTTATTCATTCTGTTTCTGCTATACGAAGTGGATGTCAATAGGTGGCCCACCCCTAGCCATTCCTACTCGGGGGGCATGGACATTAGTTTGGATTTTTGCCTCTTCTATTCTTTTTATTAAAGTATAGCTGAAGATTGAGTGTCGTTAATTTGTGTGTAGAGCAAGATGTACTGTCTTTTGGTTGAGTTTAATTCAGCAGCAGAGTTTTTACCCTCTAAATTGTAGTATCCCTATAGGTTCCCAGTACCTCACAAAATAGGGAGAAACAAAAATAGCAAAAACCAATGCAAAGAATATACAACCTTAAACTAAACAGCTGCTTCCTACTATGACACCTACAATGTTGATTGCCACAAAACCCAGAAATGCTAGGGTCAGAAATTTCAATAGAAAAAACAGTAAGTAACCATGAACTATTTTTGGCATTAAAGCAAACATCAGGTGTTACCTATGCCATCCACAGCAGTAATAACTGTAACAGCATTAATTGTTGAGGGCAGGAGTTTTATAAAACAGTTATTCTAAAAGATAGTAAGAATACAGTTAATTATTATAATTAAGAGAAAAGAAAATCTTTAGGAAGGTAAAAAGAGTTCATAATTTCACAAAAGTGAATGAGAGAATGCAGAGGACATGTCGGACTTAATGATTATTAGGAAGAAAGAGAAAAATAGAAGTAGTGAAGTAAAGGGAGAGTGAAAGACAGAACAATAGAATGTGACTATTAGCAGAAAAGAGAGAGAGAGAGAGAGAGAGAGAGAGAGAGAGAGAGACTGACAAATAAAAACAATACAAAAGAAAACCAAAATATACTAATCAAAAACCGTAACCCTCAAAAGACCAGGCAAGGAAGAATCATGCATTTAAAGATGCTAAAGATGAGAAAGAAGAAACAAATATTCCTATGCATGTATGTTCACGAGCAAATCAGCACAGCAAAATTCCACACAAAAACAGAAACAAAAAGAATAAAAAAAGGTTCTTAATAGGAGCGTGAGCGAGGGCTCCAGCGGGCAGGTGCGTGGCCTCAGGCTGAAGCCCGCTGACCTAAGTCTCAGCTCCCCTCTCACCAGCTGAGGTGGGATGGGACGGGAGCCCCTGTGGGCTGGAGTTTTTGGACAGCCCAGATGTGTGCCTTCCAGGTAGGGGCCACCCAGAGGGCTGTGGAGGGAGTTCAGGTGGGTGCGGCTTCAGGCTCATCAGGCATCGGGGACTTGGCTGGTGGTGGCCCTGGAAAGCTTAGATCAACATATCCCTGGGGCCTGGCCACTGCAGATCTCTGCTGGGAGTCTGTCTCGGGCGCCTCCAAGGATTCTATCATGAGGCAGGGGAGTCGGGCCATCAGCTGCTCTGCTGCCCAGAGCCCAGCCTTCCCAGGCTCCCAGGCTCAGTCCCTGAGTATATTCCCCGTCGGGCATTCAGAGTCCTGCCCCGTTCAGCGGGTCACGTGAGCTGCCAGACTCAAAGGGGCAAGCAAGTTGGACTCCCCTTCACTTTTCTGATTTGAATTCTTCTGATTAAATATTCTCTGTGCCCATTTCACTTCCATTCTGCTAGGTCCACCAGAGGTCACACAGTAGGCCCTTTCCAGGGCAGAGTAGCTGGATCTGCTCTGCTCTTCTAGCTCCTGCGGCAGCAGCTGCAGTGTGGCCACCTCAAGATGGCCATGGGGAGCGGCCTGCAAGGGCGGAGGTCCGAGCCTACACCTCAGTGCAGCAGGACCCCTGGCTCCTCCCTGCTGCTTTCTGCCGGTCTCCTCCAGGGCTCTGCAGAGGGAGGCCTGGCTCCCGTCCAGCCCTGCTCTCCAGCAGTGTCTGCACAGAGCTGTCTCCCCCTCTCCTCACGTCCCCATCTTTGGGAAGCACATGTTAGCAGAACCTGCTTTGCAGGAGGTCGTGGTGACTAAGTGACGCGCTGTGTGCCAACTGCTCCCCTGCAGGGGAGGCAGAGCAGACCGGCATCTGCAGCAACTCTGCAGTGAGCAACGGCTGTCCCTCAGGACAGGGCTCCCCAGGCAGCTGGGCTCAGGGCGGAACTTGACCTGGGGTCATCCCTGAAAGGCCTCTGCAGGTTGGCCTTTCTCCGTCCCCTCACGGCCCTCACGGCTTCAGGACCTGTTCCCGTCCTTCCTGTCCCTGTGGAACAGACAGAGGAGAGTGGCAGAGGGCGGTGGGGTGGCTCTGAAGCTGCTGAGGGATCCAGGGTTGGGCCGGGTGGTCAGATGCCCCAGCCTTTGCCCCCTGCAGGTGTGGCTGTGGACGGATGGGAGGGGACAGCATGTGGAAAAGGCCCAGAGTCATTCCTGGCCTGAGACTGGAAGCCACACACCACAGGGAGGGCCTTGGCCATTGAGAAGGCCCCCGTCACAGTGGGGCATGGTGCCACGCCATGGCACTGCTCTGGAGCTGCAGCTTTGGGCAGGAGGAGGGTCAGGCCAACACTGGCCTAGTGCTTAGAACAGGGTGGGTGCCTGGCCAGGAAGAGCAGGGCTGGAGCCCAGGGGGACAGCTGAGGCCGGAGTGGCCCCTGGGCTGGTGAAGAGCCAACTTTCTCTCCATTCATCCACTGATTTATAAGGAGCCTGGGCGGCTGGCAAAGCCTCCACCAGGCCAGCGTCACCAGGCCAGCGTCACCAGGCCAGTGTCCCCAGGCCAGCGTCACCAGGCCAGTGTCACCAGGCCAGCTCCCTGTGACAGGAGCTCAGGTGAAGACAGCTGGCAGACAGCAGCGTGGAGAGAGTGCAGGTCCCCAGGTGGGCCCCCCAGTGGGCTGGAGAAGGGGCAGACTTTGGAGCCCCTTGAGGTGGCTCCCTCCTTTACATTATGAAAGCCTTATCAGGCTCAGGCTCAGAGACTCATTGTTCCACACAAACACCGGCCTGGAGGCAGAGAGCTGAGCCTGGATCCTGGAGGAGGAGGACCTCTGCTGAAAGCCTGCACCCCGAAACCCAGCTGCAGAGCCATCTGTCAAGTGAGAGACACAATAGTCTTGGCCTTTAGCAACTTGGGGCAAGTTCTTGTAAGGTCTTAAGGTCTACGCTGCAGGATCTGGATTTGGAGAAAGCCTGGTGCTGCTGTGTCTCAGTCTGTTCTGGTGACATGATTTTTATGAAACCCAATAACACACTTTGGGGTCGTCACTCTTTCTGCATCATGTCCCACCACGAACTCACAGACAATATTTACAAAATCCGACAGTAGGTTGAAATCAAGATGTTGGGTGGAGGCGTCAACAGGGTGGCCTGGGCCGGGACTCCTAATTCGGCCTCTCCAACCCCGTCCTCACTGTCTGCGGCTGCGTCTCCTGGCCCGACTCTCTGTCCTCACCGTCTGCCAAGCCAAGAAGGTCACACCCTGCCTGACCTCTGTCCCCGGAGAACCTCAGTCAGGCCTGTTTCTCGAACCTGTGTCGCCCTGTGATACTGCGTCCCAGGGCAGCAGGCCCTCGGGTGCCATCACTGTGACAGGCCCCGAGTTCAACAAGAGGGTTCCCTGGGGACCACGGGGACAAGAAGACGCTCTCGTGCTGCCCGTCTCGCCATCTCTTCTCCTGCAAAATGTTCCTAAACTAAGCAGCTCCTGCTACTAAGAAGCATTTTTTATTTGATTCTTAAAATCGTGTTAACACCTTCATAGGAGATTCCTGATGCAGCCATGAGACTCAAATACCTCTTACCTTCTGTGGCTCCAGACTCAACAAACAACCTGCCCCAAGTGTGGGAAAAGCCTAGAGCGGCTGGCGGCCTCCGTGCAAGGCACTGCCTTCTCAGACACAGCGGAGGCAGAGCCTGATGAGGTCTGGCCAGGCCCTCTGCCTGCTGCAGTGACTCTTAGCCACACCAGGACCTGGACATCATCAGGCACGGCCTTCTGGTGCTCAGCATGTGCTGCACAGTCATGAACGGACAGCCTTCAGCTGTCGCCATGGGGGTGGGAGGACAGGACAGGGCGTGGACGCGTTCCTCCCTTCCTCTCTCCCCTCTGTTTTAACTTCTGACTCCACCATGGCAGAGCCGTGGAGGACCCCAGACGTCCCGCAGGCAGAGACCAGCTGGCTCAGTCCTGGGTGGGGCTGGCAGGGCGACTCTCTGACGCACAGTGCCCCGCAGGACAGCTCCCTGAGGTGGGCCAGGAGTCGCCAAGGTGGGCTCACCAGCTCTGAGCTGACAGACAAGATGGAAACAGGAGCTTTTCTCCAGGGAAGGCTGGGTTTCCAGAGGAAGGTCCTGTTCCACTTGCAGGAGTGCAGACTTGGGGCCTGCGGGTGCACGGGACGGGGGCGGGGGGGGGGGGCTAGCGAGTTGAGGGAAAGAAGCCAGCGTAGCCATTTCTCAGCCTTGCATATCCATGGGACCTGTTGGGTTCTGCTCTGCACTTCACCTGGGACAGGCTGCCAAGGCCCATGGCCAAACAGCAGCAGGAGACCCTGACCCCTTTCTAGCTTTCTCTTGCTGGCACGCGGTATGTCCTGGCTGCAGAAGCCAGGCTGCGCCCGGGCCCACGGGTGGGCGTGAGCTCCTGAGCAGTGGGGGCTTAGAGCCAGCCGTCTGCCCGCCCCAGGCCGTGGCTCAGCTCCACAGGAGATGGGCGTTTACGTCTGGCTTCAGTCTTCTTGTTTTAATCAAGAGTTAAATATTTACTCTTTTATATAATTGCACCAGTGGCTGGAGTTGCCGGTTCATTTTCATGATAAATATGACTGGGTCTCAGAACTGAAAACAACTCTGGCTTGTCCCTTGTCCTGAGAGACCAAGTGTGGCTTCCAGGTCAAGCCACGGTGGGAACCACAGAGTGACAGATCACACCTGCCCCGTGGCTGTCACTGTGAAGGGACTCGTCCAGCAGGGGCCAAGCACCTGGCAAAAGAAAGCTGCAGAGACAGGACCCACAGGAGAGCAGAGGTGGATGAGGTCCCCTGAGGTCTCACGGGGAACTCCAGGCTTCTCAGGCACGAGCCATGGCAAGTACCGTGGTGGGAGACGCCAAGCCCCCTGCAGCTCTGGCTCAATGCAGGTGTGTGATGGGCCGCTGCAGTACCCAGGGAGGTGGTTTGGGTGAATGACTGGTCTTAAACAGCCCCCAACTTTCCATCTTTAGGCCTGGGTGGCAATTCTGCTTCTGCAGCAGGGACTTACCGTGTGCCAGCCAGGAGAAAGCTAGAAAAGGGTCCTGGTCTCATCCTGCTCTTGGGACACACCAGCCTTGCAGCCTGTCCAGGGGAAGTACAGAGCAGAACCGACAGGTCCTTATGGGTGTTTGCAAGGCTGATACGTGCACCAGGTGGGCACACCCTGAGCAGCAGGCCCCTGGCCGGCTGGCTCCCAGGGACCATGGACCACACTTCAGCCCATCTAGCCACCACTTTGGGGCTGGAATTAGGGGGCTAGCTGCGTGGAGAGCCATGTCACTGTGAGAAGACAGGAAGGGGACACAGAAAGCTGGCTAACCCCAACTCAGAGTTCAAACTTGAACAGATCACTTCTAGGCATTGATGGAACTTGATACCCTGCCACCAAGAGGAGTTATGGATCGACACATCTGGATCCAGGGCCAGGAGTGTCCAGAAGGAGTGGAGATGCCAAAGGATATCAATAATCCAGGAAATAGCCTCCAAGAAACCGTGGCGAGGTTTCCAGTTCATTGGTGGGAGTGGAGGGCAGGTGGGGGCTAGTGGGAGTGACCGCCTGCAGGCTATGGCTGTAGTTAGTCCAGGTGGGGGCCGAGGAGGGACAAGAACACTCTCCCTCCCAGCTGGGGGAGGTGCCCCAGGGCAGGGCCAGCAGGCAGGTGGAAGGCGCTGGAGTGAGGGTTTGAACAGGTGCCCCTGGTTCAGGTGCTGCCAGCCTGGTGTGCCCAGCCACAGGGCCTCCAGGAGGAGACGAGGCCGTGCACACCCCTCCCCAAGGCTTCTGCTGCCCAGTGCCACCTGCGGCAGGAGGCTCGGCCCAGAGGATGCAGTGGCCAGCACCCATGTCAGCAGTGGTGGCCCTTGGCAACCCAGATCCCTGCCAGCACCTGACCTGGGAGTCCAGCCAGACGCTTCCCTTCTTTATACAGTGCCCAGTCCAAGATGACTTCTTAGAACAGCACAAATGGGCTGTGTCCAGACCCGTTGCCCAGTGTGCCCCACCCACCTGGGACCTGTACATGGAGAAGTGGTGATGGGCCAGGAGGGAGCTAGCTGGAGTGCAGGAAGACTTTTGCCCCTAAATGTTTACCATAATGAATGTCCCTGTCACTCACTGTGGGTCACCTTGGAGCCTTGTTGGGCATAGTTTTGTGCATGTAGAAGACTATAGACACAGGACAGTGGAATTGAGCTCCTTGTTTCCTTCCCCACAACATGAGAGGTGGGGTCTGGCTCGGCCGTCCCCTGCCTCCTCAGCCGTGTGAACGGAGGATCTTGATATGTGGGGTGGACAGGCCAAGAGGACTCTGCTGAGCAGCCACCCATCCCCTGCACGCACACAGCAGGAGCCTCTTGGAGGCCCTGAGGCTGCGCGTCTGCTGGCTGGTGCAGTCTGGCCCCAGACCACACTGCCCTGCACCTGCAGGCCCAAACCTCCCTGCGGTCCACATTCAGCCAGGGGAAATGCAGGGATCTGCCGGCAATAATGTATTCTGGGCCTCACCTGGAAATCAGTGCCATTTTTTGTGAAGGGCACTGTTCACGTGGAGGCTTAGGGAACAGTCTGCTCCCTGGAGACTCGGGAGCTCCACTCAGGAGCAGGTGCTGGGGACAGCACTCTGCTGGCTTTCTACCTGACCAGGGGTACCTCCTCATGCCCTAGGGCAGAGAGCTTGGACAGCATCTTCTGTGGGCAGCAAGTGCCAGCTGCAGCTCGGGCAGCCGGGGAGGCACTGCTCCACCGAGGGCTCCTGAGCGGCCTGGCTCCATCCAGCACAGAGCAACTCAAGGCACTGGGCTCACTGTCGACCAGGAACAGACTGAGAGGTCTGGGCTGTGCAGACGGCAGCTGGGCGAGGGCTGGGTGCGGTCCCTACAAGGGAGAGGGGCCAGAGGGAGCTGGCTGAAGTGCAGGGCCCTCACGCAGGCATCCTGCCATGAACCCAACCTGAGCAGTGCCTGGGAGCTCCGAGCCCTTATGCAAAACAGGCAATAAATACATCACGGTCCATGGAGTGGCCTCCGGGTGGCTATGGAAAGCTTAATTATTGATTGATCTTCGTTAATTAATGAATTTGAGTATGAGTGCTGCTAAACAGGAATATGAAAAGCCAGTGCTCCATGGGAGTGGGGGGGGTGCTCCAGGGTGAGGAAGACGGCTCCGCCATGTCCCCGAGGGCCAGCCCCTCGCTCGGCCAGCGTGATTCCTGCAGCACTGCCGAAGCCCCTCGGCCCACTGCAGCCCCAGGAGCAGGTTACATGAGCATACCATAGCCGAGGAAGGGAGAGGAAGAGCTACCCAGCCCAGCCTTTATTGAGCACCTACTGTTTGCAAGGGCACGCGGCTTCAATGGGCAGTAAGAAACTGCCCAGCCTATCAGCCCTTCACTCTTGAGAAGGAAAGAGAAGATTTCAGCCTAATATGTAAGACCCCTATGCGCTGCCCCAGCAGAAAGTCCTGCATGTCCCCTCCTTACCCTGTCCTGTGCACAGTCACCTGCAGGAGACCTGTATCCCCTGGTCTCCATGTCCCCTCCTCACCCTGTCCTGTGCACGGTCACCTGCAGGAGAGCTGTGTCCGCTGGTCTCCATGTCCCCTCCTCACTCTGTCCTGTGCACAGTCACCCTCAGGAGAGCTGTGTCCCTGGTCTCCATGTCCCTTCCTCATCCTGTCCTGTGCATAGTCACCTGCAGGAGACCTGTATCCCCTGGTCTCCATGTCCCCTCCTCACCCTGTCCTGTGCACAGTCACGTGCAGGAGAGCTAGGTCCCCTGGTCTCCATGTCCCCTCCTCACTCTGTCCTGTGCACAGTCACCTGCAGGAGAGCTATGCCCCTGGTCTCCATGACCCCTCCTCACCCTGTCCTGTGCACAGTCACCTGCAGGAGAGCTGTGCCCCTGGTCTCCATGTGCCCTCCTCACCCTGTCCTGTGCACAGTCACCTGCAGGAGACCTGGGTCCCCTGGTCTCCATGTCCCCTCTTCACCTTGTCCTGTGCACAGTCACCTGCAGGAGAGCTGTGTCCCCTGGTCTCCATGTGCCCTCCTCACCCTGTCCTGTACACAGTCACCTGCAGGAGAGCTGTGTCCCTGGTCTCCATGTCCCCTCTTCACCCTGTCCTGTGCACAGTCACCTGCAGGAGAGCTGTGTCCCTGGTCTCCATGTCCCCTCTTCACCCTGTCCTGTGCACAGTCACCTGCAGAAGAGCTGGGTCCCCTGGTCTCCATGTCCCCTCCTCACCCTGTCCTGTGCACAGTCACCTGCAGGAGAGCTGGGTCCCCTGGTCTCTGTGTCCCCTCCTCACCCTGTCCTGTGCACAGTCACCTGCAGGAGAGCTGGGTCCCCTGGTCTCCATGTCCCCTCCTCACCCTGTCCTGTGCATAGTCACCTGCAGGAGAGCTGTGTCCCCTGGTCTCCATGTCCCCTCCTCACCCTGTCCTGTGCACAGTCACCTGCAGGAGAGCTGGGTCCCCTGGTCTCTGTGTTCTCTTTTTTCACTGTGTGACCATGCACTTTCCTGTCCAGACCCCTTAGTGTTGGGATTAGGGAGAGTAAACAGCTGCCCTCTCCCCCAGTGCCCACTTCTCCAACATGCCCCCGGGTCTTCCAATCCATCATTAGTAGTTCACTTTTCCCAGTGAAGTACCTTGTCTCCTGGGAATGCCTGTCACTATGGGAACATTCTGGAAGAGGTTGAGCAGAATATCATCAATTGCTAACGGCATGCTGTGTCTCACGATTATTTTGAAGTAGTGGTCAAGGTACTCCATGTTATGCAGTGGTAGGAGCAGTCCCACAGTCCAAGTTCCTCTTTAACACCACAGAATTCGCTCACCCCCGTGAGTGCCCGGGTGCCTGGCGACCCTCCAGGGCAGCTCTTCTCCGCACTGTGGCCCGGGCATCCTAGTGCACCTCCTTCCACATCAACAGTGCCCCTGCAGTCCGCACCATGGGAAAGGAGTAGCCCAGAGTGGACAGGGGCAGTTAGTGCCCCTGCAGTCAAGTGCTCTGATCCACCCATTGGTAAGGCCGGTGACCTGGCCACACCTAGTGGAGAGGGGAGAGACCAGTGTGCCTCGTGCGTGCTCAGAAGAGCTGGGTGCCGACTGAGCATCATGTGCTCTGTGCATTGAGAAGCAGCTCAGGAGGAAGGCAGCCGGCCGCACGTGCGAAGAGCTTGGCGTTGAGATGCAGAGGACGTTGTGTGCAGTGGGGCAGGTCTGAGGGGGCAGCACCGGGTCTCGGTACAGTCGTCCTCCACAGACGCTGTTCCAGGACAGCCCTCTCACCCCCACTGCACACCTGTGTTAGACCAGCACAATGAACCACTCTGCGGATCTGATCCTCGGTGCGGCATCTGCACATGACCCCCAGGTTGCCTACAAAGCCTGATAGCCAGTGCCAGTGCCAGGTAAGTACTGGCTGCACTGTGCTGCAGAGGGTGATGGCGTGGGATGCTGAACACACACACACCCGGGCCCGAGAGTAGCCTGGGACACAGGGCAGCACCCATGCCGCAGGAGCTCCTGAGAGGGAGAGGGGAGCCCCACCCACCGCAGCCTGGCTCCTCCAGACCTTAGTCCTCCAGCTCTTGGCCACTTGTTTTAAATTGCCATCTTTGATGTCCACCTATCTGTCATGCTCCAGGTTTCTGTCATTAGTGGGAAATCCGAGAGCCCTCCAGTGGCCAGAATAAAGCCTAAAACTTGTGCCCCTCCCGAGGAACGCTCTTCAGCAGTTTAAGTCGACTCTGTTTGTCAAAGAAGGGGAACTTGGTCATCCTCCCACTGACTGTTGATCAGCAGGAGTGATTCTCGCCAGGGCTGGCCGAGGTGGAGGCCCAGCTCTGGACGTGAAGTCAGAGCGAAAGCATCCTCACGCTGAACCCAGCTCCTGGGCGCGCTTTCCATGGTGGAGCGTGGTCAGTAGAAGAAGGACCGGTGCAGGGCGTGGCTCCGTGAGTCTTGGAGGATGCTGTGAGGGCCTGGACTCCTCCTGGAGCCCGACTCTGCCGCCCCCTGGGACTGCGCGGTGGTGGGGTGAGTCTGGGCTCCTCCTCCCTGGCTTATCTGGGCTGTGCACTCCCCTGACCAGGCTCATGCAGATGCAGGGCTCAGCAGTGCAGGTAATTGAAAGCCTGCGTGCCAACAACTGCTCCCGGGCTGCTGCCAGCTCCCGCGTCGCCTGGCCGATGCGAGCCGGGCAGGCGGGTGCATCACAGAGCAGACAGGTGACAACAGCAGCTCTGATTTCTCAGGCCCTCACTGAGTGCCAGGTTAACTGTTTTAGGTCCAATATCCCATATGCCCGACTCTTCCGGAGAGGAGGGAGGAGTCCCACCCACCGCAGCCTGGCTCCTCCAGGTCACTTGTTAGACTGTCATCTTTGATGTCCACGTGTTCGTCACACTCAAGATCTCCCTCTCACCTCCGACCCTGTGAGGTCAGCAGGACATTCTCTGATTGTGACTAGGAAACTGTGGCTCAGCAGGTCCAGTGGGCTGCACTCACCTGACCGAGCTCGCCGATGTCACCCTGCAGCCACCTTGCTGCCCCCTTCAGATGGCCTCCTCTCACGCTGGGGTGTCCTGGGAGGGACACGGGTTTTATTATTCTGCTCTCCGCAGAGGGGGATGTCCAGGCTAAACATGGCTCACGTGCTTTCTGGACCTTTCTCCCGGTAACCTCTGGCTCAGGGAGGTGCAGAGGTGTGTGGCGGTTTGCCCTGACCCATGACATTCCCCGCTGAACACGCCCCTCTTCAGCACCGGTACCCTCTCACCCTGCTCCCTCTGCCCACCCTTTGAGGGTGCTACCCTGTGCCCTCTCCGTAGGTTGATGAGTGTCCTTGACACTCGGGCCAGTGCCCACAGCATTCAGGCCTCTCTCCTCAGCTGCATCCCGCGCAGTTGCCCTGGCCCCAAGCTTCTGGCCGCCACCTAGCCGGTTCTGCTGAGTGTCTCGCTGGCGCCTCGGGCTCCCAGGCCTGAGTACATCACTGGGCTGCCGCACAGTTACACTGTCACTCAACAAGGCCTTGAGCAGCCCTTTCCAAGAGGCACAGTAGGCTCAAGCTCGGCACCGAGCAGCGCGTGCGCTGTGCAAGGTCGACCTCTCAGCCCAGGGCAGAGCCCGCTGGCCTCCCCAGAGTCCACCTCACTGCCCTCCAGCCTGAGTCCCTCTCCCGCCTGCAGTTGTCAGTGCTTCACGCCCAGGCCCAGGCAGCCCTCTGGCCCCCAGCCTTCACGCCCGGGCCCAGGCAGCACGCTGACCCCCAGCCTTCACGCCCGGGCCCGGGCAGCACGCTGACCCCCAGCCTTCACGCCCGGGCCCGGGCAGCACGCTGACCCCCAGCCTTCACGCCCGGGCCCGGGCAGCACGCTGGACCCCAGCCTTCACCCCCGGGCCTGGGCAGCACGCTGGCCCCCAGCCTTCACGCCCGGGCCCGGGCAGCACGCTGACCCCCAGCCTTCACGCCCGGGCCCGGGCAGCACGCTGACCCCCAGCCTTCACGCCCGGGCCCGGGCAGCACGCTGACCCCCAGCCTTCACGCCCGGGCCCGGGCAGCACGCTGACCCCCAGCCTTCACGCCCGGGCCCGGGCAGCACGCTGGACCCCAGCCTTCACCCCCGGGCCCGGGCAGCACGCTGGCCCCCAGCCTTCACGCCCGGGCCTGGGCAGCACGCTGACCCCCAGCCTTCACGCCCGGGCCCGGGCAGCACGCTGACCCCCAGCCTTCACCCCCGGGCCTGGGCAGCACGCTGACCCCCAGCCTTCACGCCCGGGCCCGGGCAGCACGCTGACCCCCAGCCTTCACCCCCGGGCCCGGGCAGCACGCTGACCCCCAGCCTTCACCCCCGGGCCCGGGCAGCACGCTGACCCCCAGCCTTCACCCCCGGGCCCGGGCAGCACGCTGACCCCCAGCCTTCACCCCCGGGCCCGGGCAGCACGCTGGCCCCCAGTCTTCACCCCCGGGCCCGGGCAGCACGCTGGCCCCCAGCCTTCACCCCCGGGCCTGGGCAGCACGCTGGCCCCCAGTCTTCACGCCCAGGCCCGGGCAGCACGGTGGCCCCCAGCCTTCATGCCCAGGCCATTTCTACCCGTGGGTTTTCAGCACCTTCAGTGTGTACTTTGTATTTTAAGTGAAAATTGAGCAGTGTGCCTTCTGGACAACAAGCCCTCGGAGGAGAGGGGCCGAGGCGCATGCCTCTGTCTCCAGGACCAAGCACGGTCCTTACCACAGGGCAGAGGCCTGGGGACACAGGAAGGGAGCGTGGGGCCTGGTCTTGCACATTCTAGTTACAGGCCACGCCTGCAGCCCTCTGAACTCACTTCGCCTCACCCTGACGCTGCCCCCGAGGAAGAGCCTCTGCTGCTGAAATCCTGCAGCATTTGGAGTAAATATGTCAGCAAACCCAAAGGGACCTGCTGGGGTGGGGAAGGAGCTCCCAACAGTGGGAGCCACCACCCCTGTCTGCACCCACCTTTTCTGGCTGCAGACAGACCAGGAGGAGGAAACGCAGGAGCAGGGACTCTGACAGCAGAAGGAGCAGAGCAGGAGCCCACCGGCTGGGGGGGGGGGCGTGGCAGGTGGGGTCAGGACAGGCCTGGAGCCCAGAGGGCAGGAAGGGGTCCAGCCAGCGCCCTTGCCAGGGCTCCTCCGTGGGGGTGATCCCTCCAGCCCCCCATCGCAGTCTCACAGGATTCTGCCCCTCCGCGTGCCTGTCCTGCCTGGCACACAGCTCCTCCGTCCAAGTCCTCTCCTCACCGTCTCTACTGCGCTTGCCCTATTCCTGTGGGAAGGGGCAGCTCATTGTCTGTCCTGTGCTTGTCCCTGAGGTGCTGAGCAACTCTGAGCAAGACACAGGCTTAATACAATTCCTTTTCCCCCAGTTAAACAGTAAAGGTATGCTCTGTAAGAATTCAGGTACCTTACGATTTTACATTTATGTAAAAATGGAGCTAAACTCTAGGGGAAGACAAATGTAAACCTGGGTGTCCTTCAGAATATCCAAAGACAAGACCGCCCTCTATTGTGCTGGGCGCCTCCAGACGGCGATCCCAAGAGCACGGGAGACTGTGTCAACTCGAGCCCCCTCTGGCTCCGAGCTCCGGCAGGGGAGACGGAAACGCCTCTTCTATGCGAAGGGGCCGCTGGTGTTCAGTGGGCGCCCAGCATCTGAGTCCACTGGAGCACACCCCTGCCTGTACCCGTGCGTGGCCACGTGACGGGCTCTGGCTGACAGAAAGAGTGTGACTTCTGCGTTTTGTCCTAAGGCAAGGTGCCTCTTGTGCCCTCCTGTTTCCCCTTCCCTCTGGCTTGAGTGACGTGGACATGTTCTCACCATGTAGTGAGGGTGTGGTTTTCAGCCGAGTCCCTGGTACCGTGGAACCGCTTTGCCTGGGCTTCAGACCCCGGCGTCCCACGTCCCTGGCCCCAGCTCTGACTCCAGCCTGCTGCACTAGAAGATCCCGGGGGCTCCCAGTGCACCCCATGGCTTCACTCTGCCTCTGGCTCCTGGTCTGTGAACACAGCAGGAACACGTCCCGTCAGGGCCCAGGCAGCTGTGGACAACAGGCTGGCCAGCCTCTGCCAGCAGGGAAGGGACGTGGGATGAATGCACCTGCTGGCCCTCTTTGGGTGGACAATGCCAGGATGCATTTGAATGTGTCCCTGAAGTCCCTGTGGGGTCCAATTCTGGTGACCTTCAGTGTCATTACCTGTTACAGATGCTCTGAAGACAAAACCCCAACTTCACGGATAGAGTGAGAGCAAGTGCTGTCCATGGCAATGTCATCCCCTGCAGCCCGGGCCACGCACTCAGAGTGTCCACTGAACTGCAGGGGCACCGGCTGTAGGACACAGGGGCTGTCCGTTAGACACAGTGCTGATAGCAGAGGGCCAGGACCCTGCACCTAAAATAGGGAAATTCACCCGAGTGGGTCTGAGAATCAGGAATCCTCATGTTCCCTTGGAACACGGACAGAAGCATCCTGGCCCTCACTGGCCACCGCCTCCCTTGGTTGAGCAACTCTCCAAATGCCTTAACTACAGCAAATGCTTCAGAGAAGGCTTGACCTCTGGTAAAGTCTGCCCCGACGTGTTCTCATAGATGGGGACTCGGGTCTGAGTCTAGAACGGGAAGTGACGAAGTGAGGGCCACTTCTCAGAGAAAGCAGCTTGCTCACCCAAGTGATTTTAGCTCTTGGCCAGTGAACACTGGCCACACCCACTGATCCTGGGGACCTGGGGAGGAGCGATTCTGTGGTTACAGACCCCACCGCTATTTCCCAAATGCAACCTGAGATGTGGACACTCAGAAGCCGGCAGAAGAGTCCACTGGTTTCCTGACGTGTGGACTTCAGAGTCCTTTATGGTAAAACTAACTAACGAACTAACAAGCTCTCGGAGCAGCTCTGCCCACACCACCTTGCCACTGAGACCCACCTACCCTGCAGCCGCCATCGAGGTGCCACGATCAGACTCCAACTTGAGGGGCTGGGTCCCGGGCTGCTCCACTGCTGGACCTGTAGACCAAGAGTCCCCCAGACACGCCATCCTGAGCCGCCTGAGTGGCCTCGTCAACCAGCAGCTCCAACGACAGCTGCCATGCTGCCTGTGACCCTGCCCTGAAGTGGCCACCAAAGTCCACTCACCGAAGTGCCTTTTCCTTCTACCATACACCGTGTATGCTTGATGACCCTGCTGAGGTGGCCAACACTCCATTATCTTCCCTCGGGTGAGGCCACATGCTTTGCTCTCCACACGGAACACTGCAGGGGCCCAAGAGAGATCCCTCTAGTCCACTGCACCATGGCTGGTGCTGCTGCTGACTGGACACAGTGGACGGAGGTAGGAAAGACTCAGAGCCCCTACGGCACTTCATGCCAGAGATGGATGTGACAAGTCCCACCAGGTTCCAACACTTCCAAGCCTGTGGGCTGGCCCATGGCCGGGAACAGGAATGACCAGCACTCACCCGCCTTAGCCTCTGCCAGGTTTGAAGTTCCCTCCAAAACTCACGTGAAGCGGAAGTGCATTGAAACAGGCAGCCACAACCTCGCGGGGCGCCAGAGAGCTCTGGCCTCAGCGGCTGAGTGTGTCCTGGTGGAGTGGGCTGGCCATCCCAGGAGCGGGTGCCTGAGCAGGGCCAAGTCTGCCAGGTCTGGTGCATAAAAGGCCCTCCCCTGAGGCTGTGCCAGGCTCCTGGACTGCCTGGTCCCCAGAGCTGGGAGCCAGATAAACTCCTGCTATTTGTAATTTCCCTGGTCTGTGGATTCCTGCTGCAGCAGCAGGCAGACCAGGTTGCCTCCCGGGATTTTGGAGGCAGCCTGTGTCAGGTCTGGGAATGCTGCTTTGCCTGAATTATTGAATGACTCACAGGCTGTCAGTTCCAAATGGGGAAGCTCAGGCCTTGGGGTTCTGGAGCAGGGCCAGGCCTTTGGTAGCCAAGAAGTGCTCTTCATACGCTTGATCAATGGTGAGCTGACGATTTCAGCAGCCATCATTAACCAGGGTGAGCGCAGCATGCACTCAGATCACTGAGAAGCGGAGGTCAGGGTTGCCCTGCCCCAAGCAAGTGACTGGTATCAGGTGAGGCACCGAGCAGAGGAATTTCAGAGAGCAGGGAGCAAGGAGGAGGCTCTGGCGATCCCTAAAGCCCCTGGACCAGTCCTAGCAACAAGACTGCTTCACTGGCCCCCGTTGATTAAATCCTGGGCAAAGCTTGCAGGCAGCCACCTCCCTGAGGATCTGTCCACAGTCGGGGCTCCATGTACTGAGCACATCCATGCAACGAAGGGTGGAGGTGTCAGGTGCCTCTGGCGCCCCGCCCGCGTTGTCTCAGCAAACCTCACGCACCCTCAGGGTCGCAGCAGGGCCCTAGGCACACAGACACCTGGACCGTTCCTCCATCATCCTCAGATGTACTTAAGCAATCCTCCAATCTAGAAAAACAAACATTTCCCAAATGATAAATTAATCCATACAAAATAAGAAGGGTTTACAGCATTAAAATAAAGATTTCTATCAGGTGCATCAGCAGAAACTTGGGGAGAAAACATGACTGCTTACCAGCGCTGACCAGGTCAGGAAAAAAGGCGATCCTCACTCTGTTCTGGCTTTTTATTCAACTAAAGGACTGATGTGCTTTGCTACTTGATCGATTGTATTATTTCCTATGTAATTAATCATCAATAGGGACAAACACATCCATAAGCAAAAATCACTTAAATATTAACTTTTACTCGCCGTAATGTTTTCATTATAACAATTGTACATCAGTGATATTTCAATAAAGATTATTAAACATTTTGACTTTCTCTATGTGTACTCCAAGTTGGCATTTTGCTATCGCTCAGTAAGCAAAGGAAGTTTAGCCATCTACTGCCAGCAGTCCTGACCAGCACGGCCGTCCTGCACCCAGCCAGGTAGAGGAGAAAAGGCCCCGGGGCCACTGCTTGGAGCTGTCCAGTCACCCTGGATACTCTTTGGGACACAGACCTTTTCAGGTGCTGTGGACAGATATGACATCCCTCCCTGGAGGATGAGCAGGGTTTGTCTGGAATATGCTGCAGACTGCTCTTGGGAGTGAGGACATTGGGATCACCCACAAAAACAAAGCCCCAACATCTTGGCGTCCCCTGGGGAGCATGGTTCCCACTCCATCAGCCATCTGTGCGCCAGAGTCCGCCAGGTCCCAGCAGATAGGTAGGAAGAGGTTTCAAAGAGTGGCCTGAGTGACTGAAAGGGACCAGTGCGGGGAGCCCTTCTGAGCCCTTCTGAGCCCATGGCCAGGTGAGGTCAGCACCCAGCAGAGAAAGGCAGGACAGGGGTCAGACCACAGGGCTGGAGTCCTGCATGGCCTCTCGGGGCTCACAGGACTCGGTGCCAGTGAACGCAGCCCTTGGTGTCCAGTTTCTTGTCCTGTGTATTGCAGGTGACAATGTATGCCACTCATAGGGCTGTGCCAAGGTAAAATGGCCCAATGCGTGTGAGTCACATAGAGCAGCACCTGGGCCACATGAGGACGAGGATGAGTTTCTGTTAATGAATTCCTTGGAGGACACTTCTAGTTGGAAATCACCTCCAGGCCTCTGAGGGGAAAGAGCAGCAGCTGGGGCAGAAGGGGCCGCGCAGAGAGGTGTCCTCCAGGTGATGGGCCCAGCCTCCGGGCACTCTCCAGAGACCCCGTGGGGTCCTCTGAGCCGCTGTGCTGGCAGGGTGGAGGACAGGAGTGTCGGCAGGGACAGGGGCCTGCGGCTCTTGGCTTCTTCTCTAGCACACTGGATGGACTTCCCAATGAACACGCATTGGTCTGGCGTCCCCAGGGAATGCACCTCTGAAGACAACAGGACTTCTCTGGACAGGCATTACAGCAAGATTTCCCCCAGGGCATGGAGCTGGGTTTGCAATCCAAGGGAAGCCACCAGGAATGTCGCTGGCCTCACAGTAGCTGGCTGTTTGCTGATGGCTTGGACACCTGCAGCAGCAGTCAATTTATTGTAAGAAAATTAATCTATGTCCCTTTCACTTACATCAATAAATTAATAAGTATAATTTCATAAAATTTTCAGTATCATTTTAAAACATTTTTGCTTAATAGTTTTTTACTTAATATAGGCTCCAACTCCTGGAGTAGCCGTTTTTGACTATTTCCTGTATAAGCCAAAGTAAAATCTTCAGCTGCGCTTCTCACTGGCTTTGAGTCCCCGTGAGGACATGCAGCAGGGAATTTGTCACAGTCCCTGATGGGCCCTGCTCATAGCAACACCCGCCAGCAACTGTGTCCTCACAACACACTGGGGTGACATCAGGACTTTGGGATGCACACCTGCTGCAGGGGGAGGGTCCCGCCTGATCTCTCACGGGTCAGGAGGACTCACCCCTTAAAAGCACGCCCTTGGCTCTCTTCAGCTCTGCAACTCCAGAACCAGAACTCCAGCTACGAAAGCATGTTCAGTGTCACAACGTCCCTAGCTCTGCCATTAAAGACCAGCAATTGAAGTACCATCAGCCTTTTCCCCCTGAGCCTAGAGGTGAAATATGGTAGAAATATGGGGCAGGTCCAGCCCGATGCTCTAGGACCTGGCCACCTGGCTAGGAAGAGGGCTCTGACTGTTGACTCTGTGGCTTGAGGGTCCCGGCCCCCAGGCTTCTGACCATGAGCCTTCTGTCCCCACGGTCCGTCCCTCCCTGGCAAGCTTGCCACCGCAGGGCTGCCCCACGGACCACTGGCTGGGGACTTCAGACCCCCAATCTAGATTTCCAAAGGCTGACTGTTCTGCCCCCTGCCCACAGACCCCCTGCTGGGAGAGGCTTCCCAGGACCCCAGGGAGCATCCCTGTCACCACAGGGCCATTCCCCCAAGCCATCTCTAAAGGAGCACTTGCCCTCCAGAACTGCGGCAGTGCCTCTGCTGACCATGGCCCCCAGGAAGGACCAGCCTGTCCTCGGAGGCAGGAACGACGTCGGGTTCCCTCATCCACACGCTCCACACCACAAACGCTTGCTTCCCATGGGGATCCAGGACCAGCCGGTGCTTGACCAGGGAAGGTGGTCGAGAATGTCTGCTGAATGAGTCCGTGTGGAGGCCAGGGAATCAATGGATGACCAAAGTGAGGGCCAAGCCTCAGGATACCCTCCTGCTTCTCACGGTGACCGGAACCAGCTCTGGGTGCTGAGGATCGGCACTGCAGTCAGGGACACAGGGGCGGCCACCACTCCTCGCGGTGCTGTGGACAGTCTGAGAACACAGGATGGATGGGCAGGTTGGGAGCATTCCTGCTCGCTCTCCGCTCTCTTGGTGCTGTCCAGGTCAGCTTCTCGGGCATCTGTCGGAGTCCAGGGGCACCTGTCTTCTGGCTCCTGGGCAGTTCTCTTCTGCCTCTGAGCAGAAGCGGGAAAACCCGTCAAGGAAACTTCATGTCCCCATTCAGAGACTGCTCCTCTCTCAGAAAGGTGGTCTTATCGTGTGTCCCCCTCCCGGGCAGCAGGAGCTGGGCTGGAGCACTGTTCCACCAGATCACTGCCCAGTGCCCACAGGGGAAAGGGGAAGTGTGTCCGGGAGCTCCCACAGACGCACTTCTCGGGGCAGAGCAGCTGGTTTTCATTTGACGACATCAGCCGATGAACCCGGGCACCAAGAAGGGTGGAAGGGCTGGGCCCAGGCTCTGAGAGGCCCAAGGAGCCCCTGTTGCTGGGGACTTCACCAGAGCACCTTGGGCTACTTTAGAGGAGACGGAGAGGCAGCAAGGGCTGGGACAAGAGGAGCTGAGGCCTTGGTGGGCTTTTCCAGTTGCAGAGGTTCACTGTGGGATGCAGAGCTCATGTGCACGCTGCCCGTGGGTGAGGCTGGCCCTGCTGAAAGCTAACTTGCTCTTCCTGGCCTCACGCCCATGCCCCAAGGCCAGCAACCTTGCCATGTGCTGGTACTGTCAGCGGGTGAGGGAGGTCCTCTCTGCAAGTGTGTGAGGCCCTCTCTGCAGGTGTGGGAGGTGCTCTCTGCAGGTATGGGAGGTCCTTTCTGCAGGTGTGAGAGGTTCCTCTCTGCAGGTGTGAAAGGCCCTCTCTGCAGGTGTGGGAGGCCCTCTCTGCAGGTGTGGGAGGCCCTCTCTGCAGGTGTGGGAGGCCCTCTCTGCAGGTGTGAAAGGTACTCTCTGCAGGTGTGGGAGGTTTCTCTCTGCAGGTGTGAAAGGCCCTCTCTGCAGGTGTGAGAGGTCCTCTCTGCAGGTGTGGGAGGTCCTCTCTGCAGGTGTGGAAGGGCCTCACTGCAGGTGTGGGAGGGCCTCTCTGCAGGTGTGGGAGGCCCACTCTGCAGGTGAGTGAGGTCCTCTCTGCAGGTGTGGGAGGCCCTCTCTGCAGGTGTGGGAGGTCCTCTCTGCAGGTGTGTGAGGTCCTCTCTGCAGGTGTGTGAGGCCCTCTCTGCAGGTGTGGGAGGTCCTCTCTGCAGGTGTGGGAGGTTCCTCTCTGCAGGTGTGGGAGGTCCTCTCTGCAGGTGTGGGAGGTCCTCTCTGCAGGAGTGGGAGGTCCTCTCTGCAGGTGTGGGGGTCCTCGCTGCAAGTGTGGGAGGCCCTCTCTGCAGGTGTGGGAAGTCCTCTCTGCAGGTGTGTGAGGTCCTCTCTGCAGGTGTGTGAGGTCCACTCTGCAGGTGTGTGAGGTCCACTCTGGAGGTGTGTGAGGTCCTCTCTGCAGGTGTGTGGGAGGTCCTCTCTGCAGGTGTGGGAGGTTCTCTCTGCAGGTGTGTGCAGTCCTCTCTGCAGGTGTGTGGGAGGTCCTCTCTGCAGGTGTGTGAGGTCCTCTCTGCAGGTGTGTGAGGTCCTCTCTGCAGGTGTGGGCGGCCCTCTCTGCAGGTGTGGGAGGTCCTCTCGGCAGGTGTGTGAGGTCCTCTCTGCAGGTGTGGGAGGTCCTCTCTGCAGATGTGAGAGGTCCTCTCTGCAGGTGTGGGAGGCCCTCTCTGCAGGTGTGGGAAGCCCTCTCTGCAGGTGTGAGAGGTCCTCTCTGCAGGTGTGGGAGGCCCTCTCTGCAGGTGTGGAAGGTCCTCTCTGCAGGTGTGTGAGGTCCTCTCTGCAGGTGTGGGAGGCCTTCTCTGCAGGTGTGGGAGGCGCTCTCTGCAGGTGTGGGAGGTTCCTCTCTGCAGGTGTGGGAGGTCCTCTCTGCAGGTGTGTGAGGTCCTCTCTGCAGGTGTGGGAGGTCCCTCTCTGCAGGTTTGTGAGGTCCTCTCTGCAGGTGTGGGAGGTCCGCTCTGCAGGTGTGAAAGGCCCTCTCTGCAGGTGTGGAAGGCCCTCTGTGCAGGTGTGGGAGGTCCTCTCTGCAGGTGTGTGAGGTCCTCTCTGCAGGTGTGTGAGGTCCTCTCTGCAGGTGTGGGAGGTTCTCTCTGCAGGTGAGGGAGGTCCTCTCTGCAGGTGTGTTAGGTCCTCTCTGCATGTGTGTGAGGCCCTCTCTGCAGGTGTGGGAGGTCCTCTCTGCAGGTGTGGGAGGTTCCTATCTGCAGGTGTGAGAGGTCCTCTTGGCAGGTGTGGGAGGCCCTCTCTGCAGGTGTGTGAGGTCCTCTCTGCAGGTGTGTGAGGTTCCTCTCTGCAGGTGTGGGAGGACCTCTCTGCAGGTGTGGGAGGTCCTCTCTGCAGGTGTGTAAGGTCCACTCTGCAGGTGTGGGAGGCCCTCTCTGCAGGTGTGGGAGGTTTCTCTCTGCAGGTGTGGGAGGTTCCTCTCTGCAGGTGTGGGAGGCCCTCTCTGCAGGTCTGGGAGGTCCTCTCTGCAGGTGTGTGAGGTCCTCTCTGCAGGTGTGGGAGGCCCTCTCTGCAGGTCTGTGAGGTCCACTCTGCAGGTGTGAGAGGTCCTCTCTGCAGGTGTGTGAGGTCCTCTCTGCAGGTGTGTGAGGTCAACTTTGCAGGTGTGGGAGGCCCTCTCTGCAGGTGTGGGAGCTCCTCTCTGCAGGTGTGGGAGGTCCTCTCTGCAGGTGTGGGAGGCCATCTCTGCAGATGTGGGAGGCCCTCTCTGCAGGTGTGTGAGGTCCTCTCTGCAGGTGTGGGAGGAACTCTCTGTAGGTATGGAAGGCCCTCTCTGCAGGTGTGTGAGGTCCTCTCTGCAGGTGTGGGAGGTCCTCTCTGCAGGTGTGGGAGGTCCTCTCTGCAGGTGAGGGAGGCCCTCTCTGCAGGTGTGGGAGGTCCTCTCTGCAGGTGTGGGAGGCCCTCTCTGCAGGTGTGTGAGGTCCTCTCTGCAGGTGTGGGAGGTCCTCTCTGCAGGTGTGGGAGGTCCTCTCTGCAGGTGTGGGAGGTCCTCTCTGCAGGTGTGGAAGGCCCTCTCTGCAGGTGTGGGAGGCACTCTCTGCAGGTGTGTGAGGTCCTCTCTGCAGGTGTGGGAGGTCCTCTATGCAGGTGTGGGAGGCCCTCTCTGCAGGTGTGTGAGGCCCTCTCTGCAGGTTTAGGAGGTCCTCTCTGCAGGTGTGGGAGGTCCTCTCTGCAGGTGTGGGAGGTCCCTCTCTGCAGGTTGGGAGGTCCTCTCTGCAGGTGTGGGAGGTCCTCTCTGCGGGTTTGTGAGGTCCTCTCTGCAGGTATGGGAGGTCCTCTCTGCAGGTGTGGGAGGTTCTCTCTGCAGGTGAGGGAGGTCCTCTCTGCAGGTGTGTGAGGTCCCCTCTGCAGGTGTGTGAGGTCCTCTCTGCAGGTGTTGGAGGCCCTCTATGCAGTTGTGTGAGGCCCTCTCTGCAGGTTTGTGAGGTCCTCTCTGCAGGTGTGTGAGGCCCTCTCTGCAGGTGTGGGAGGTCCTCTCTGCAGGAGTGGGAGGTCCTCTCTGCAGGTGTGGGAGGCCCTCTCTGCAGATGTGTGAGGTCCTCTCTGCAGGTGTGTGAGATCCTCTCTGCAGGTGTGGGAGGCCCTCTTTGCAGGTGTGGGAAGTTCCTATCTGCAGGTGTGAGAGGTCCTCTCTGTAGGTGTGAGAGGCCCTCTCTGCAGGTATGGGAGGTCCTCTCTGCAGGTGTGTGAGGTCCTCTCTGCAGGTGTGTGAGGTCCTCTCTGCAGGTGTGTGAGGTCCACTTTGCAGGTGTGTGAGGCCCTCTCTGCAGGTGTGGGAGGCCCTCTCTGCAGGTGTGTGAGGTCCACTCTTCAGGTGTGGGAGGCCCTCTCTGCAGATGTGGGAGGCCCTCTCTGCAGGTGTGTGAGGTCCTCTCTCTAGGTGTGGGAGGTCCTCTCTGTAGGTGTGGGAGGCCCTCTCTGCAGGTGTGGGAGGTCCTCTCTGCAGGTGTGGGAGGTCCTCTCTGCAGGTGTGGGAGGCCCTCTCTGCAGATGTGGGAGGACCTCTCTGCAGGTGTGTGAGGTCCTCTCTGCAGGTGTGAGAGGTCCTCTCTGTAGGTGTGGAAGGCCCTCTCTGCAGGTGAGGGAGGTCCTCTCTGCAGGTGTGGGAGGTCCTCTCTGCAGGTGTGGGAGGTCCTCTCTGCAGGTGTGGGAGGTACTCTCTGCAGGTGTGTGAGGTCCACTCTGCAGGTGTGTGAGGTCCTCTCTGCAGGTGTGTAAGGTCCACTCTGCAGGTGTGTGAGGTCCTCTCTGCAGGTGTGGTAGGTCCTCTCTGCAGGTGTGGGAGGTCATCTCTGCAGGTGTGGGAGGTCCTCTCTGCAGGTGTTGGAGGTTCCTATCTGCAGGTGTGAGAGGTCCTCTCTGTAGGTGTGGGAGGCCCTCTCTGCAGGTGTGTGAGGTCCTCTCTGCAGGTGTGTGAGGTCCACTCTGCAGGTGTGTGAGGTCCTCTCTGCAGGTGTGGTAGGTCCACTCTGCAGGTGTTGGAGGCCCTTTCTGCAGATGTGGGAGGCCCTCTCTGCAGGTGTGTGAGGTCCACTCTACAGGTGTGGGAGGTCCTCTCTGCAGGTGAGGGAGGCCCTCTCTGCAGGTGTGGGAGGTCCTCTCTGCAGGTGAGGGAGGCACTCTCTGCAGGTGTGTGAGGTCCTCTCTGCAGGTGTGGGAGGTCCTCTCTGTAGGTGTGGGAGGCCCTCTCTGCAGGTGTGGGAGGTCCTCTCTGCAGGTGTGTGAGGTCCTCTCTGCAGGTGTGGGAGATCCTCTCTGCAGGTGTGTGAGGTCCACTCTGCAGGTGTGTGAGGTCCTCTCTGCAGGTGTGGGAGGTCCTCTCTGCAGGTGTGGAAGGGCCTCTCTGCAGGTGTGGGAGGTCCTCTCTGCAGGTGTGGGAGGTCCTCTCTGCAGGTGTGGGAGGCCCTCTCTGCAGATGTTGGAGGCCCTCTCTGTAGGTGTGGGAGGTCCTCTCTGCAGGTGTGGGAGGCCCTCTCTGAAGGTGAGGGAGGTCCTCTCTGCAGGTGAGGGAGGCCCTCTCTGCAGGTGTGGGAGGTCCTCTCTACAGGTGTGGGAGGCCCTCTCTGCAGGTGTGTGAGGTCCTCTCTGCAGGTGTGGGAGGTCCTTTCTGCAGGTGTGTGAGGTCCTCTCTGCAGGTGTGGGAGGTCCTCTCTGCAGGTGTGGAAGGGCCTCTCTGCAGGTGTGGGAGGTCCTCTCTGCAGGTGTGGGAGGCCCTCTCTGCAGATGTTGGAGGCCCTCTCTGCAGGTGTGGGAGGTCCTCTCTGCAGGTGTGGGCGGCCCTCTCTGCAGGTGTGGGAGGTCCTCTCTGCAGGTGTGGGAGGTCCTCTCTGCAGGTGTGGGAGGTACTCTCTGCAGGTGTGTGAGGTCCACTCTGCAGGTGTGTGAGGTCCTCTCTGCAGGTGTGTGAGGTCCACTCTGCAGGTGTGTGAGGTCCTCTCTGCAGGTGTGGTAGGTCCTCTCTACAGGTGTGGGAGGCCCTTTCTGCAGGTGTGTTAGGTCCTCTCTGCAGGTGTGTGAGGTCCACTCTGCAGGTGTGTGAGGTCCTCTCTGCAGGTGTGGTAGGTCCACTCTGCAGGTGTTGGAGGCCCTCTCTGCAGATGTGGGAGGCCCTCTCTGCAGGTGTGTGAGGTCCACTCTGCAGGTGTGGGAGGTCCTCTCTGCAGGTGAGGGAGGCCCTCTCTGCAGGTGTGGGAGGTCCTCTCTGCAGGTGAGGGAGGCACTCTCTCCAGGTGTGTGAGGTCCTCTCTGCAGGTGTGGGAGGTCCTCTCTGTAGGTGTGGGAGGCCCTCTCTGCAGGTGTGGGAGGTCCTCTCTGCAGGTGTCGGAGGTCCTCTCTGCAGGTGTGGGAGGTCCTCTCTGCAGGTGTGTGAGGTCCACTCTGCAGGTGTGTGAGGTCCTCTCTGCAGGTGTGGGAGGTCCTCTCTGCAGGTGTGGAAGGGCCTCTCTGCAGGTGTGGGAGGTCCTCTCTGCAGGTGTGGGAGGTCCTCTCTGCAGGTGTGGGAGGCCCTCTCTGCAGATGTTGGAGGCCCTCTCTGAGGTGTGGGAGGTCCTCTCTGCAGGTGTGGGAGGCCCTCTCTGCAGGTGAGGGAGGTCCTCTCTGCAGGTGTGGGAGGTCCTCTCTGCAGGTGAGGGAGGCCCTCTCTGCAGGTGTGGGAGGTCCTGTCTACAGGTGTGGGAGGCCCTCTCTGCAGGTGTGTGAGGTCCTCTCTGCAGGTGTGGGAGGTCCTTTCTGCAGGTGTGTGAGGTCCTCTCTGCAGGTGTGTGAGGTCCACTCTGCAGGTGTGTGAGGTCCTTTCTGCAGGTGTATGAGGCCCTCTCTGCAGGTGTGTGAGGTCCTCTCTGCAGGTGTGTGAGGTCCTTTCTGCAGGTGTATGAGGTCCTCTCTGCAGGTGTGTGAGGTCCACTCTGCAGGTGTGTCAGGCCCTCTCTGCAGGTGTGGGAGGCCCTCTCTGCAGGTGTGTGAGGTCCACTCTGCAGGTGTTGGAGGCTCTATCTGCAGATGTGGGAGGCACTCTCTGCAGGTGTGTGAGGTCCTCTCTGCAGGTGTGGGAGGTCCTCTCTCTAGGTGTGGGAGGCCCTCTCTGCAGGTGTGGAAGGTCCTCTCTACAGGTGTCGGAGGTCCTCTCTGCAGGTGTGGAAAGGCCTCTCTGCAGGTTTGGGAGGTCCTCTCTGCAGGTGTGGGAGGTCCTCTCTGCACGTGTGGGAGGCCCTCTCTGCAGGTGTGTGAGGCCCTCTCTGCAGGTGTGGGAGGCCCTGTCTGCAGGTGTGTGAGGCCCTCTCTGCAGGTGAGGGAGGTCCTCTCTGCAGGTGAGGGAGGCCCTCTCTGCAGGTGTGGGAGGTCCTCTCTGCAGGTGTGGGAGGCCCTCTCTGCAGGTGTGGTAGGTCCTCTCTGCAGGTGTGGGAGGTCCTCTCTGCAGGTGTGGGAGGTCCTCTCTGCAGGTGTGGGAGGTTCCTATCTGCAGGTGTGAGAGGTCCTCTCTGCAGGTGTGGGAGGCCCTCTCTGCAGGTCTGGGAGGTCCTCTCTGCAGGTGTGTGAGTTCCTCTCTACAGGTGTGTGAGGTCCTCTCTGCAGGTGTTTGAGGTCCACTCTGCAGGTGTGTGAGGCCCTCTGCAGGTGTGGTCGGCCCTCTCTGCAGGTGTGTGAGGTCCACTCTGCAGGTGTTGGATGCCCTCTCTGCAGATGTGGGAGGCCCTCTCTGCAGATGTGGGAGGCCCTCTCTGCAGGTGTGTGAGGTCCTCTCTGCAGGTGTGGGAGGTCCTCTCTGTAGGTGTGGGAGGCCCTCTCTGCAGGTGTGGGAGGTCCTCTCTGCAGGTGTCGGAGGTCCTCTCTGCAGGTGTGGGAGGTCCTCTCTGCAGGTGTGTGAGGTCCACTCTGTAGGTGTGTGAGGTCCTCTCTGCAGGTGTGGGAGGTCCTCTCTGCAGGTGTGGAAGGGCCTCTCTGCAGGTTTGGGAGGTCCTCTCTGCAGGTGTGGGAGGTCCTCTCTGCAGGTGTGGGAGGCCCTCTCTGCAGATGTTGGAGGCCCTCTCTGCAGGTGTGGGAGGCCCTCTCTGCAGGTGTGTGAGGCCCTCTCTGCAGGTGTGGGAGGCCCTCTCTGCAGGTGAGGGAGGTCCTCTCTGCAGGTGAGGGAGGCCCTCTCTGCAGGTGTCGGAGGTCCTCTCTGTAGGTGTGGGAGTTCCTCTCTGCAGGTGTGGGAGGTCCTCTCTGTAGGTGTGGGAGGTCCTCTCTGCAGGTGTGGGAGGTCCTCTCTGCAGGTGTGGGAGATCCTCTCTGCAGGTGTGGGAGGTCCTCTCTGCTGGTGTGTGAGGCCCTCTCTGCAGGTGTGGGAGGTCCTCTCTGCAGTGTGTGAGGTCCTCTCTGCAGGTGTGGGAGTTCCTCTCTGCAGGTGTGTGAGGTCCTCTCTGCAGATGTGGGAGGCCCTCTCTGCAGGTTTGGGAGGCTCTCTCTGCAGGTTTGGGAGGTCCTCTCTTCAGGTGTGGGAGGTCCTCTCTACAGGTGGAGGCAGGAGGGAGGCAGGTGGAGGCAGGTGGAGGCAGGAGGGAGGCAGGTGGAGGTAGGTGGAGGCAGCAGGGAGGCAGGTGGAGGCAGGTGGAGGCAGGAGGAGGTTTGTCTGTGTACATACAGCCCCTAATAAGCAGGAACTCGTTGGTTCATCCTGAGAGGTGGAGGGTGCCTGCAGGAGCCAGGGCCTCTGGTGGCTGTGGCAGGTGGGGCCCCAGGGCCATCCTTGTGCTCCCCACACTCTCCTTTTCACTTAATGACACCAGGGTTTGTAAGGCGAGTGCTGTTGCCTGTTTTGCAGGTATCATCAGGAAGGTGCCAGAGGAGGCAGGGCTGCAGGCCGACAGACTCGCCAGGGTCTTCACACAAATAGCCCCTGCCCAGCGGGTCCTTGTGTGCTCTGTAGGCTGCCATGCTGGAGGCTCCTGAGTGAAGTGGCTGTCTGTCGCAAAGTCAGGGCCTTGTGCGAAGGAGGTGGCATAAGAATTGCTATTGGAGGTCTGTTTGGAGCCAGGAGAGAGCCAGGCCAGCATGCTCGGACCACCCTGTGTGCCGCAGGGGTCTGCTGCAGCCCCCTTACCCCACAGGTTGTCTGCCCTCCCCATGCACAGGCACCACAGATGGACCCTGTGCTCCTCATCTCCACCCCAGGGCGGGCAATGGCACCTCTGCCCAGGCAGGAGCAACTCCAAGAGGAACCAAAGGTGGTTCTTCCTGCATCCACAATCCCAGAGCACAGAGAGGTGGAACATGCAAGAGAGGGAGACCATCCACCGGCAAAGCTCTGAATCACACTCATGTCACAGCCGATGGCTTCCCCAGCCAGGCCCCGCAGATCGGCAGCACCCACAGTGCCACCCAGACCCATCTGCGAGTGACTCGCCAGCCAGGTGAGACTCACTGAAGAGCCAGCCTATGAACCTAGGTCGGGGCTGACTTTGGCTCTGTTATGAAAACGCTATGACAAGGTCGGCTTCCGACCAACACCTGCAGAGAGGACCTCCCACCTGCAAAGAGGAACCTCCCACACCTGCAGAGAGGAACCTCTGCAGAGAGGAACCATCAGAGATGGAGGACCGTGGCTTACCACCCTGTGCTCAGAGCTGGTGTGTGACTGAGAAAACGTCTACCAGCGCAGGGATATGAGACACGGCTTCCGTTCACCAGACAGAAAACCTGACTCATGTATCACCAAGGGAAACCCACCCTGAACCCCCACAGTGCAGAGCTTGGGACTGCCGTCAATCTACATGGAGCCCTGGTAGACCTGGGTGATCTCCGTGTCTTCAGTCGAGCAGTGGAGAGGGCGCAGGTGGAAAATAAGAGAATTCTTCTTCCTTCCTCTCCCGGCTTCACTCCACTCTGCCCCCTTCCGTGTGATGCTGCTGCAATAGCCTCTCCCAGATGGTTGTTGCAGCTTAAATGAGATAGATCACACCAAGTGCTCAGGAGACACCCGCCACTCTGAAAATAGCTGGTTTGTGAAACCGTAAGTCATTGTGGTAAAAGAAAGCTGACGTTCACAGAGTGCCCTGTGGCTGCCGTTTCCTGACTGCGCTGCCGTGGTCCCAGTTTCCTGAGGAGGAATCCCCGGGCAGCCTGGGAGGTGGAGAAGAGGAGGGAGAGGGTGTGAATGCAGATTTTGCTTTGAGATGTGACTTGGAAAACAGCAAAACACCCTAGCTGGTGAGTTTGCTATTGTAATGTGATCTGTATGAACGCACTCTTCCTCCTCCTCGTCTCTCCAGGACTCAGGCACACCTAGAGGTACACAATCTATAGAAATGCTTTTATAGATATACATATACACACACACACACACACACTATATATATATATATATATATATATATATACACTTCACACACACACACACACACTATATATATACTTCATACACACACACACACACACTATATATATATACTTCATACACACACACACACACTTTATATGGACCTTATATTTTTATACCCTGTGCACATGCTTTATGTGCCTCGTGTCTGCATTTCCACAGGTACCTGTGCATGTACATGCTGAGCACACACCACGGAGCTCCCACAGTGACCTCTACTGAGCACTGCACAGTACCTTTTTTTAAAAAAAAAGAGAGAGAGAGAGAGAATTTTTTAATATTTATTTTTCAGTTTTCAGTGGACAGAACATCTTTATTTTATGTGGTGCTGAGGATCGAACGCAGTGCCCTGCGCATGCCAGGCGAGCGCGTTACCGCTTGAGCCACATCCCCAGCCCACAGTACCCTTTTTAATTTCCTCTAGTGTAATAAAACTTAACTATTTAACTAGGTTTTAAGAATCCTAATCTGTCCATTTCGCTGCATTTTCATACCTATGAGAGCAAACGAGCTCTTCATTTATTTTCCAATTTCTTGAAGACATGTTTAATACACTACTGCACTATTCCACTACAAAACTGGGGACTCACAGACAACCCAAACACAGCCCTCAAACTGCTCGTAGCCAAAAGAAAGAGAAATACAAACGGCACTGTCCATACGAGGCAATCCGCACTCGGGTCACAGAGTCGGCAGTGTGCCCAGCAGGGAGAGTGGACACCCCCACAGGGGCTCAGGAGTGCCTCCCACGGCCGAGGGCAGGGTCTTCACATTCACCAGGTCACAGCTGGGAAGGAACTATGGCAGGTGTGCCCCAGGAGACTGGAAGTGAGCTGCACTCCCAGCCAGACTCACCAAGCTCACGCTCATGCCCGCCCCTGGCGCCTGCCCTGGCAGGTCAGGTGTGCTGGAGGCTCCTGGGAAGCAGCAGCTCACTGCAGCGGCCATCACAATCGGCAGACAGGACTTCTGTAAAGTGATCCGTGATTGCCAGGGATGTGCTGAAGGCCGTGGAAGCTGGGGATGAGCAAGCCATGAAATCATCTTGGCTTCAGCGCCAGCGGCTGCCATCAGACCAGACAGGCTCATGGTGTCTGCCTGGGCTCTGGATCTCCAGTCAGCGACCCAGGCAGGGGGAGAAGTGGCCAAGACACGGCCCCCACCTGGCCCCCACTCCACCAGAATGTCCCCTGCACTGTTAGTGGGTTCCACTGCTCCCGCCCAGGAGCAAGCGTGGTCCAGAGGAATCAGGAATTCAAGCGAGGTGGAGGACGGTGCCTTACCCACTCCTAGCTGGGGCTTCCCTGGGCTTCAGCTTCAAGTCAGGCGCAGAGCAGCGTGCACACCTCTGCGCCTCTGCGTACCTTTTACTGATTCTGAATGTTGATTGTCTCACCTGGACACTCATGATCTCCTGCTCTTTCCTGCCCACCCCAGAACCCGCATGCCTTCCTGGGCCATCCACCCTAGGCAGTGGACAAAGCGTGACGCCCAAGGTCAATCCCACGTGGACTCCCAGGTCTTCCCTTGGCACGTTTTTCTGGACTGCAGTCCGGGTGCGGCTGGCTCCCTGCTGGCTTTCTGGGCTCACCTGAAATGGTCCAGGTTAACTGAGGCTGTGTGAGCCTCACCACTCTGCAGATGAGGAGGCTGCCGTGGAGTCTGTGCCGAGCGTCCTCGCCCTGTGTGAGGACCACCTGCCAGCCCACCTGCCAGCTGAGCCCCGCCTCCCGGCACCGTCATCACCTGGTGACCTGAAGTGACACAAGGCACCTCAGTACAAGCCTGCGGGGAAGCTGCAGAGCACCTGGTCCCCTGGGCAAGCCCTTGAGTCCTGTGGAGACAGCGAGGCCACCCACGGACCTGGAGAAGCAGCTCACCCACTGGAAAGTCTTCCTGACCCACGTGTGAAGTTGCCAAAGTCCCCTCAGGTGAGGGACTGCAAAAGCACCCTGTTGGTGTCTCACTTCTCACACTTTTTTAAAATCTGGCCCAAGATTCCTCCATTGAGTCTGGTCCCCTGTCCTTGCCTTGGACAACCTCACGATGACAGAAGTCCACCGAGTTTCAGCTCCGTGGAAACACTGAAAGCTCCAGAAAAGTGGGGCCCATCTCTCCCCATCCCAGCCCCGAGACCAGGCCTCATGCCCACTGCCCCTGTGAGGTGAGCCCTGCCCCTCAGCCTGCCAGGTTGGCCAGCCGCCACCTCCTCCCAGACGCTGCCTCAGCACCAGTCCCCAGGTCACACTGCAGGTCCCAGTAACGCAGCCCAGTGCCCACACGAAGACAGAGACACGCCCACAGATACCGTCATCTGAACAAAGGCGTCAACAATGCGCATTGGAGAACAGAGACTTTTTAACAAATTGTGCTGGGAAAACTGGTTATCACCAGGTACAAGAATGAAACCAGGTCCCTAACTTTCACCCTGCACCAGACTCACCTCAAAATGGATCAAAGACCTAGGAATTAGACTAGAAGCTATGCAACTGCTTGAAGAAAATATAGGATTAATCCTCCAGCTTCTGGGTTCAGGCAAGGACTTCCTCAATAGCACTCCTAAAGTTCAGGAAATAAAACCAAGAGTTAAAAAGTGGGATGGCACCAAATTAAAAAGCTTCTGCAAAGGAAAGGAAACAATCAAGAATATGAAGAGAGCCTACAGAATAGGCCAGGCACTCCTCCAATGGAGGATCAGCATCCAGAATACATAAAGAACTGAAAAATCTCATCACTCCACAAACAATCCAATCAATACATGGGAAAATGGACTAAACATACAATTTTCAACAGAAGAAAAACAAATGGCCAACAAACATATTTTACAAAGCTCAATAATTTTAGCAATCAGAGAAATGCAAATCAAGATTACACTGATATCTCACCTTTCACCTGTGAGAATTGCATCAAGAATACAAATAATAATAAATGCTGAAGAAGCATTTATTATTACAAATAATAATAAATGCTGAAGACTGTGACACAGATCCAGAAGAAGACATGGAGCAGAAAAACACTTTACACTGTTGGTGAAACTGTAAACTAGTACAACTCTTACTGAAATCAGTATGGAAGTTTCTCCAAAGACCAGGCATGGAACCACTACACAACACAGCTGTCCTGCTCCTTGGTATTTATCCTAAAGAATTTAAGGCATCCTACTGCAGTAGTACAGGCACACCCATGTTTACAGCAGCACAATTCACAATGACCCCACCATGGAACCACCTACCTGCCCAGCAATGTGCAATGGATAAGGCAATGTGGGGTGTGTGTGTGTGTGTGTGTGTATGTGTGTGCGTGTTTCTATGTCTAAGGGGGCAGATGTCACCTTCAGGCATAAGGAAGTCATGACATTTGCAAGAAAATGGATGGAGTGTGAAACATTGTGTTAAGTGAAACAAGCCAGACCCAGAAAGTCAGCAGTCCTGTGTTTTCTCTCACTTGTGAAGCTAGAGAGGAAAAATGGGAAAAAACAGGTGGGGGAAATCTCATGAAAATAGAAGGAAGATCAGTAAAGGAAAGAAACCGGGGGGAGAGAAGAAATCCTAGGGATAAAGCTGACCAACTTGTACTGTTAAATGGTCACCATGCATGAACAGGTCACAAGGAATCCCACTAGTAGGCATCATTGAAATAGATTCCTTTGGCGGGTGGGGGTACCAGGGATTGAACTCAGGGACACCTGGCCACTGAGCCACAACCCCAGCCCTATTTTGTGTTTTATTTAGAGACAGGGTCTCACTAAGTTGCTTAGTGCCTCGCGTTTGCTGAGGCTGGCTTTGAACTCACCATCCTCCTGTTTCAGCCTCCCTAGCCACTGGGATTAAGGGGTGCACCACCGTGCCCAGCTTATGATGCACCAATAGAGAAAAATAATTTTTTTTAATTAAAGAAAGAAGCTGCCTCAGGCCATTCATTTAATGACACTTGTATTTATATTTAATCTAGAAAACTATTGACCACAGGGAACAGGTAGGAGACCTAGGAACCCACGAGGAATCACAGCTCAAGGAAGGAAGTGGGGAAGGAGGGCATCGAGGAGGGATGGGAAGAGAGGCCACCACTCCTCCTGTACCAGGGTACAGGAAACTAGTCAAGGAGCTGTCTCCCTCAAGACCCAGGAGCCGACACAGGGCTGTCAGGTGGACCATGGGAGAATCATCGCCCTCGGTGAGAGGTGCAGGATCCAGGAGCCGACACAGGGCTGTCAGGTGGACCATGGGAGAATCATCGCCCTCCGTGAGAGGTGCAGGATCCAGGCAAGACTGTGACACAGATCCAGTTTGAGGATGGTGCCTGTTGGGTGCAGAGCAGGCTGAACTGTGTTGTCTGCAGGGCAGGCTGAACAGATGTTGGCTGCTAGATAGCCCACGCACTCAAACCCCCCTCTGTGTGGTCCTTTATCACCTGTTTGTGTCAAGTCCCGCTCAAGGCTGAGCACTCAACCCCCCTTGGGCCAACAAGGCAGCCTGCAGACCCAGAGGCCCCATGAGATTTGGGCTATAAAAACTCCCTCCTGCCAGGCCCCCTTCTCTCTTGCTCTCTCTCTCTCTCTCTCTTGCTCTCTTTATCTTTCTTGCGTGTGCTCTCTGTCTCTCTCTTGCTCTTGCTCTCTCCCTGTTCAACTCTTCTCTTCTCTCTCTCTCTCTCTCTCTTTCCTTCCTTCTTTTCTCTTTGTTGCACTGCTGCAATAAAGCTCTTTTGGTTGCTCCGAGTGTTGTGGTCACTTTCCTTTCAGTGCCAAGAGCAAAGAGACCTTAAGGCAACACTCAGTGGTCCCCCTTCTGGTGCCCTCAACTCGGGGGAACCTCTCTCCTAGAGAGGAAGAGGCACCCGACTGACTTGCTGGTGTCCTCAACTCGGGGGAACCCTTCCTGGAGAGGCAGAGGACTTGATTTTCTGGGGTTTAACCTCTGTAGAGTCCCTCTGCTATCTAAAAGGAGGCACCGGACTTCCTGATGTCCTCACCTCGGTGGAGCTACACACGAGGAGACAGTGACTTCCTGGTGTCCACTCCTCTGGGAACCCCTCCTACCTAAGAGGAGGCACCTGACCTTCTCTTGTCCACTCCTCTGGGAACCCCTCTCCTGCAGAGGTGAGGCACCAAGGCCTGTCCTAAAGAGTAGCATGCTGCAAAGGCCTAGTTTTCATTCTCACGATTCAGTTATGTCCAGGGAGTCTGAGTCCTGGTAGCTGGACAAGGTAGCTGGACCCTCCTTGTGTTGGATGAAGTAAACCCTCCTCTGGAGAAGGTCAAGTGCCCTGGAACTTCAGGTTCACCTCTGCAGTCTGAGTCTCTAGTCTCCAGGAAGTAGCCAGTAAAAAGTCTGGACCTTTACTAGAGAGTTGTGAAGGAAATTAATCCTGCCAACAACCAGAGCGGACAGGTTGTGGGTCCTCCTCGGGTGAGGCTGCAGGTGAGCTGGGCAGTCTGGAGGCTTTGGGAGAGCTCGGCAGAGGGTCCAGCCAGGCTCTTCCCAGACCCTGAGAGACAGACCCTGTGCACCTTGCTGCCAGCCAGAAGCGTGTGGGCGGTTGTCGTGCAGCCACAGAAAACCCACAGGGTTGAGTAACTCACCAACTGCACTGGGAGCCAGAAGTGTTCCACTTTTCAGATCTCTTTTTGTTTTTGATTTTGGAATATTGGCATAGACTTTACCATTGAGCATCTCTAATTCCAAAATCCAGAATTCTTCAATATTTGCAGTTTGGGTCTTGGTCTCTGGGTGCTCTACCCTTACACGCGGCCTTCTGCCTCCTTGGTGTGCCCCCTCCTGCTGCGTCAATGCCCAGGAGCCTGCACTGCCCGGCACTGCCTTGTTCCTCTCCCTCCCAGGCCACGGCGTGTGCTCACCAGGACCCTGTTTTCCCCTTCCCCTGTCCATCTGGTCTTTACTTGATTATGCATCTCAAAATCCACATCTTCCCATCCTTCTGTGTGTGAGTTACATTGTACATGTAACAAATCACCACAAATTCATTGCTTTCAAGTGACATGAATGTTTCATCTCATGGTTCTGAGTTTGGAAATCCAAAGTGGGCTGCATGGGGCCAAGACCCGGGTTCTGGTAAGGCCCTCCAGAGAGTCAGGGCAGGTCTGGGCCTTGCCCCCCAGCTCCCCCTGGTCCCTCCTGCAACAGCCTGGGCTGCATCCCCCACCCTCTCTGGCTCTCTTCTGCTCTCCTCCACCCTCATGGGCTCTGGTGATCACAGCTGGCCTCCAGGTGACGCAGGTGACCTCCCTGTCCATCCCAGTGCTGTCTGGATCCTGACCCCCCCCTGCCGTGCAGTGGTCACGTCTGGGGAGTAGGATGAGCACGTCAGGGTGTTTTTCTTCCTACCCCAGGGTGCAAGCTGGGCTTCTGAACGCAGCCTGTGAGAACCACTGCCACCCACTGCGGGATGTTCACGGTGGCTAACAGAGTCAGCCCCCAAAACTTGGACCCTAAATGTCTAAACACGCGGGACGTTTATGTCTAAGGACTGACCCTGAAGGCAGGAATTTTCTGGCGCTGGGGCAAGTGTGTGAGAGAGACATTCTAAGCAAGGAGTCATTTAATGGCTCACAAATCACACCGTGAAAGTGACTGCTTGCTCTGTGTACTTGTAAAAACATTTCCCGTTTTGTCTTCATGGTCCCCCTCAGTATTATTCAGCTGCTGTAATAACAGGATAGTGGTCCTGGGGTGGTTGGCAGAGAACCTGGAGGCTGCCCAGGCAGGAGGGAGCGCTGAGGCTGGGAGGGGTGCGTGGCCTCAGCCTCCGACTTCCCAGCAGGCTCCACATTCCCAGCACGTCCCAGTGGCTTTAATTAGCCCTGATTGTGTTGCTGCTGTTATTGTCTGGGCTCCGGTGAGGGGTCGCTGAGAGCAGACCCCGGGGAAGCTCCGGGTCTGCGGTGTCCAGCGCCTGGAGGTCAGTGGCTCACCCCGTCCTGGGTCCAGGTCTGAGATTGAAAACGGGTCGGTTGTCAGTTACGAGTGGAACAGGCACGGATTGAGCAAGAGCCAGAAACTACAGACACGGGTTTATTTATCTTGAAAAATGTGTTCCCTCCCCCATGATGTGTCCCAGGGGAAAACCGCCCAAGACAGTTTTTTCTGTGTTTTCCTGGTCCTCTAATTTGCAGTTCTGAGAACTGTCCTGGAGGTCACTGCTTCAACTCCCTGACTTTTTTTTAATCTGGCCATGGTTGTCAAGAGAAAATTAATCTTTTGCAGCCAAATGAAATTTGGGCTTCCCAGCACTAGCCACTAATGAAAAATGCATTAATGGCAAGCATCAGAAAGCCCTGGCTCTCAGTACCAGAGGGTACATCTAAATAATTCTATGAATATAGATCAATAAAACTAATTTACTTACAGCCTTTGTGTGCAGCATTCAAATCCGAATAAAAGTCATTTGTATTACAACATTTTGTTTTAATTTGAGGTATCTATTGTTTTACATATTAAATTAATCTTGGTCTTTAGACAGAACTTCACATGTGATATTAAAACACAGAGCTTGGGATGTGATGTTAGTGATGCTGTGATTTCATCTCTCAGCCGCTCTGCCTGGATGGCACTGGGGAGATCCCAGAGGGCCCGCCCAGGAAGCAGGGTCTCAGGGAGCCACACGGTGGGCGGTAGCATCCAGGCACCTGCTGGCAGCTCCGGGCAGAGGCTGGGACTTGGGCTGAAGGGGCCCGGGGTGGGCTCAGCCTGCCCAGCCTGAGGGCCCTGGAGTGCTGCCCGCACCCCCAGGCCGGTCTCCAGGATCACTGTGCGTACTCCTCAGGCGGGCCCTGGAGGCTCCTGGATGTGGGTGCCTAGACCCAGAGGTCAAGTGGGATGGCAGGAGCCCAGCACCCGCACAGGCAGAGTCGCCTTGGTCCTGGTGCGGTGTGGGGAGCACTGTGCCAGGACAGCAGAGAGCGCGGAGCGCTCCCAGAAGCCCTGCGCGACGGGCTCACTTGGCCATAGAATCGTCAAAGAGAAAACAAACTATTCTCACGCCTTGGAGCTGTGTTCTACACACGACGGGTAGGAGACAGTTAACCAAAAGGTCCTGAGGAAGGTGCAGATTCAGCCTAGCTCCACCTGGCCGGCCACCTGGCCCCTCCGCACTGGCCCTCAGCACCCGGCCCCTGCGCGCCTCCCCTGCAGGGGGTTCCCGTGGATCCTCCTGGGACTCCCTCTCCTGGGCCACATGCTGCAGCCACTTCAGAGTGAGTTCTGCCACCTTCGGGGCCCAAAGGTGAACAAGCACGTCCCCAGGACCAGTGTGCTGTGATGCGCCCGCGTTTGAGGAGTCTGGGGGAAGCACAGGGGCACATCACCCAGCCTCCCTGGGAAAGTGTCCTCTTGAGGTCCACCGATTTCCTCCGTGACCTCCTTCAGCCTGTGTGGCCTGGAAGCGCCCGAGCTGAGCGCGCAGAGTCTTCATGTGTGGGAAGCTCTTATTGCTGCTGCTGCTGCCACTGCTGCCAAGAAAAGCATCAAGACCAGAGCAGAAGCTGCTCCCAGCCACGTGCCCCTGGGGTTGGGATTGCGGGGCTGCAGGAGGGCCCCAGCCCCGCTCCGCCCGCCCAGGCCAGCGGGCAGCAGAGCGGACCCCAGGTCTCTGAGCACTCTCCTGTCAGCCGTCCGACCCAGCCACATGGCCCCCTCCCAGCCTCAGCTGGCCACGGGTAGCAGGACTGGGGGCGCCAGGCCCCCCCGCAGGGCTGAGCGGGGAAAGGAGAGCCTGCGGGTGCAGGTGCAGGGGCCACACCCCGTGGACACCACTGCGGTCGTCCACACAGTGAGCTGGCTGCTGGATGCTGCAGAGGCCAGGCGAGCACCTGCCCCTCACAGGGCCCGCGTCCAGCGGGCGAGAGGGCCCCCAGCAGTGCGTGTGTCAGAGGCCCAGGCCTGAGTGGGGGCCCTGCTGCCCCTGTCTCGAGATGCTTTGCGCCTTAAGGGGTGCCCGGACTTTCAGATTTTGTTCAGCTCCACGCGACATGAAGTCCATCTTGCTGGTGAGGCGGGAAGAGAAGGTAGAAGGTGAAGGATGACCGTTTGCCCGTGAGCAGGGAAGAGAGAGAAGTGAAGGACGCAGACAGAAGGCCGGGGTCCCTCCCAGTGGGGACGGTGTAGTGACGTCACAGGGCCAGCTCTGGACTGATGAAGATGGGACCCAGAGGAAAGGAGCAGAGGAGGGCTGGACACTGCCAGCTGACCGCCAGGGCGGGAAGAGCCGCTCAGCAGCCCCGTACACGTGGGGAAGGCAGGAGGTGAAGAAGGGCGCTGAGTCAGCCTGGCAGCGCTGGGGCTGAGGAGGACGAGGACGACCTGGAGGAGGAGGGATTCACTGGGGCTCACGGTGGCAGGGTCGCCGTCCACAGAGGACCGGCTCGTTGCTCTGGGCCCGGGGCAGGTGGCACATGATGGCAGAAGGGCATGGAGGAAGAGAGCAGCTCAACTCACACAGAGCCAGGAGACACACCGTCCAGGGCAGTCCCAGTGACCCTGTCCTCCAGCCATGACCACCGGACTGTGATCCACCCAGGCAGTCATTCCAGCCAGGGTGGACTGGCCAGGTCACGGCTCTCATAGTCTGGGTGTCCACTTCTGAACATCCTGCATGGACAGAAGCTTAGGGGACACCTCAGATCCAAACCACAACAGAGGCCACAGAGGAAATTTGTACCTAAAGCCCAGCTGTGACCTCCCTGGTGGAAGTGCTGAGGAGGACAGCATGGTCACTCTTCCCTGTGGGGAGATTGGGACGCTGGGTGTGAGGAGCCCAGGGCCATGGCCAGATCCTCAGGACGAGCAGCACCACAGCCTCCAGAGCTGGTCAGCACAGCTGTGACTGGCTGGCAGCTCTTGGAATGACCCTGGACTCCTGTGGACGCGGTCTGCCATGGGCAGGGGCCTGAGGTTCTGGGGCTGAGCTGTGTCTTCCCGCCGGAGGCCCTGAACCTGGGCAGGTGTGTCCTCCTCTGCAAACCGCGAGGCACCGAGGTCTGTTTCGTGCCTCTGACCCGGCTGGTTCTCCCCAAGTCTGAGTTGCTGAGAGGTGTCAGCTCACACACTTGTGACAGTCGTGTCACTGTAAGGTGCACAGCACTGCTCTCTGTCCCTGTGCCTGTGAGCGCAGAGTCGGGGAATGAGGGAGGCACCCACGAGCCTGGTCACCCTGCGGCGGTGTGTGCGACCACCCAGGGTGTGCTGGTGTCCACGGCAGGGCAAGGAGTCGTCCCGAGGGCCACAGAAGGACGGGCAGAGGACAGAGAATTGCCTGCCTGCCTTAAGCAGGGTCTTGAGGGATGTCCAGGAGTTAGCCAGGTGGAAGGGGAGAGGACCACCAGCACTCAAGGACACGCTGTGCTGAAGAGGTGACCTACGTAAACAAGGAGGTGTGCAGAAGCTCCTCGGGCCACAAGCTCTGGCCTGCCCCACGCGCCTCAGAAGGCAGCAGGGCTGCAGGGGGCCGTCCCCTTTCCCCCTCCTTTTCCCATCAGTTCTAAAATCCTATCCTTTCAACAAATCACCAAGTTCTTGGCAAAAACACGCACTCCCAGTGTCCTTATAGGATTCTCTGCAAAAAACAGGTCCTCGGTGTTGGCCACGTGAGGACTAGAAACCCCACATGTGCCTGGGTCACCGTCCAAGGACACGAGCCACTAGCAGATGTGTCTGCACAGACCTCCTCCCATATTGTCACTGCCATCAGGCTGCAGGCTGCTGGGGACAGAGTCCCCGTCTCCGCACCTTGTTTCTGGGTCGAAGTTCTGGGGATCCTGGGTCAGCTTTGGACTGTGCATGGTGTCTGCAGGATGCCAGGCAGGACTGAAGGCTGGTCACAGAACCGACCCAGGGGGCGCAGTGCCCTTGATGGGGAGCCCTCTCTCTTGGACTAAGGAAACAGAACTGCTTCTTCACACCCTTTGAGAGGCCGTGGCCACCGAGCCAAGGACAGGAGTGGCTCTGAAGGACTCACCCAAACGCAGGTGTCCTGAGCGCCCCTAGGCCCCCAGGTGGTTATGCTGCAGGCTCACGCCCAGCCGCACACTGGACCCTTGGCTTAGTGACCAGTTGTGCTAGCAGTAGGTCAGCTGCTGATCTTAACTTGGCCACTGTTTCCTCCTGCTGCGCTCAGGGTTGGTCTTCGGCTCTCACAGCCTCACACACCGCCTCCTACTGTGTGGAGTGGACAGAGGAAGGAGCTACTAGGAACCATTAAGCACAAAAGAACCAGGCGTTTCTGGGCTTGAAACTTCCCGGTGACTGCAGGTGACAAGAGTGGTGCAGCGGGAAATGGTTTCAAGGCTAAATGGAAAACGTGGTGATTGCAGACACAGCTCCTGAAGCAGCCACTGGGGCATGTGGGAGAACAAGTGCGTCTGGAAGTGCATCAGGAGCACCTCGGGTGACAGCGAGTCTACGGCTGCTGGACTTTGTGAGAAGCAGCCCATTGTTTTGCAATGAGACTAAAAAGGCACATGCAAAACCACTGGGGAGCAGTGGACAGGTGCATCGTGTGGCTAGGATCCACCAATGTCTGTTTATGGCAAATGCATCCATTTGTACTTTGAGCACCTGTCAATTTGGTGTCCATTAACCTCAGTAAGCGGATAAATATTTTTAAAAGATACATTCTAATTGTCTTTGTGGTTACTTGCATTCATATCTCATTTTAAATTGTATTATTTGATTTATATAACTAGAAAATTTCCCAGATTTTTCCCAGTGTTTATTTTGATTCTGTTGCCAGGGACACGTTTTGTATGATGAAAATGCTTCACAGCTCTGAGAAGTGCTGTCACCAGCATCAGGACATCTCGACAAGTGTCCATGTGCGTTTGGAGAGAATAAGCCCGCACCTGTTGTTGGGTGTCGTACCCTCTGAATGTCAATTAGGTCAGGTAACCTGGCATCATGAATGTGTCAAGAATGGTGTCCTATGAGGAGGTAGGAGCACATTTCAGAATATACATATGAATACCTTCTATCTTTTCTGTCAAATACCGAGGGTAACGCAGTCTCAATTATATAACTGTGGGCTTGTCTATTTCTCTTCTCAACCAGAACACTCTGTGCATTGTAAAACTCTGTTATTATGCAAACGTTTCTGGTTGTGCATCCCCTTGACATGCTGATCCTCTTATTAATATGAAATGCTTTTCTTTAATCCCTGGCACCATTCCTTGTTATGAAGTCTACTTTATCTGATATTACTATGCAACTCCAGCTTTCTAATTTTTAAAGAATATTTTTAGTTGTAGATGGACACAATACCTTTATTTTAATTACACATGTGTATGTGGTGCTGAGATTGAACCCGGTGCCTCACACATGCTAGGCAAGTGCTCTTCCCCTGAGCTATAACCCAGCCCCTCCAGATTTCAATTGATGAGCATTTCCATGATCTATATTTTCGAAACTTACTTTAAATCTGTTTGTCTTTATGGGCTCAGATTCACTGTCATGTACACAGGATTTGTTTAGATTTTTTTTTTTTACATTTTGTTTTTCATCAGAGTGCATGGGCCATTGATGCACTTATCAATGCAGTTGGTTTAGATCCTTGTTTAGTATGTGGGCTGAGCTTTTCCAATATGCTGTTTGTTCCTCCTTTCTTCTGTTTCTTTCTTCTTATTTATTTTTTTTTTTCCTGTTTTTTGGTAGTGAGGATTGAACCCAGGGGTTCTTAGAGAGAATAAGCCTGCACCTCCAGTCCTTATAATTTTTTATTTTAAGACAGGGTCTAAGTAGCTTAGGGCCTCACTAAGTTCTGAGGCTGGCTTTGAACTTGTGATCCTCCTGCCTCAGCCTCCTGAATCCCTGGGATTATAGGTGTGGCCACTGCTCTGTTTCTTCTAGTTAGAAGAACTGGACATATTTTAGGAGTTTTCCTGCCAGTGTTGAGTTACTAGACATCCTAATTTTATTTTGACTGTGGTTTTTCTGTGTTGCCAGATCCCCCTTTAACTTTACCTTCCGATTTTATCTCAGCATTTTCACTCAGCGTAAGAACATCCCAGTCGGGTCTTTTAATGCACCTCTCTCGTGGCTTGCTTTGTAGAGTGCCGTAGGATCAGTTTCAAACTCCCCAACCATTGTTGTTTTCCCAGTGAGTGGAGTGAGCTGAGGTGCCCACTGTGACAGGCACATTCGCACGCCCAGGGCTGCTCATTCGGTCCACAGATGTGGATCCAGGTGAGATGATTTCCCTTTGGCCTGAAGACTTTCTTTCTTGGGGTGCATATTTGTTGCAGATGGACTCTGTCATTTTTACTTGTCTTAGAATGTTTCTATTTTACTTTCCTCGTTGGAAAACATTACTGTCTAATACAGAATTCTAGGTTGAAAGCTGTTCTCCCAGGATTCCTTACAATTGGACTCCATTGTCTTTTGGCTTGCATAATGTCTAGTGAGAGGTAGGCTGTCACCCCATCACTGTTTCTGTGAAACACTCTGTACACACGGATCTTTTATTATGACAGTTTTTAATATCATTTAATACTTAAATTGTCATTTTATTTTTCTCTTTATCCTAAGTTTTTAATCCCTTGTTTGGTATGAATTTCAAAACTTAATACTATTTGTCATTTATCAAGGTTTGGGATATGTGAGTTTTCAGTTTTCATCAAATTCGTGAAATTTTTGCCTTTCAAATATTTACAGATCTTTTCTGTCCCCTTTCCTCCTCTCCCATGATTTTGGCTACACCTGTCACAGGCTGTGACATGCTCATTGGGCTGAGCTCATGCTTTGTTCTTTTCCTCTAGACTTCATTTTAGGTAGTCACCGTTTCATGTCTGGGGACATTTTCTTCTGCAGTGTGTCAAAGCTTGTCGTGTCATGACTTCTTTGTGTCCAGTGTATCTTAAATTGTCAGGTTTATTCCTGGAATTTTCATCTAGGCTATTTTTACACATTCCCATTTTCTTTTTACATGTCATATCAAACTTTCCTTCTTCACAAAGCCTATTTAGACTTCCTTTGATTGTCTCCCATTTTTTCTGCTTGGGCGCTTTCTTGGTAATTCTTCTTTGGACATCAGCCATCTTTATTTCTGTGTTGCTAGAGCTGAAAGCTGTTGTTGTTCTTCTAATTTTAGATTATATTCTAGAAAACGGTTAAACTACACGTTATCAAGTTGACTCTTTTGAGTCTTTCTCTGGTACCTTGTTGGGGCAAACTAAGGCATTCTTTACTCTAGAGCCAATTTACTCACTAACAGGGCATCATCATCGTGACCTGCTGCCAGACGACTTATGACTTACAAGGTCCTTCCACCTATAGTTCTTGAAAATACAAACTGCTCTTGGCTCTCTTTGGCCTCTAGAAAACCAGCATACTATTTTCTAGCTGTTCTTTGCCTGAGCACAAGTTATATTGTTTTCCTCTTGTGACCTCAGATGACCACTCGGTCAACAACTCAAAGGTCTCTACAAATTCCTTCTTCTTTGGTGCTCTCTTTCAAAAATTCCACCACCTGCCCCAATGCCAGCCGCTGTCTCTCCAGTGAAGCAAGAACTCTAGGGGCTGTGTCTTGTCCCTTCCGCTGTGGCCTGGAGACTCCAGGCAGTGGGATGGGGCAGCAAGGGCTTCTTTTTCTTTTTTCTGGTTCTCAGGGATGGTAAGCCTGCATTGCCTATCATCCAATGACTAAAAATATTTGCTCCATATATTTTGTTTAGTTTTTAAAAATCTGATCTCCATTAATGCGTCTGGAAGTGCATCAGGAGTTTGAAATTCCACGTTTTTATTTCTGGCAGCTGTCTTAGGCAAAGCCACTCACCAGTGTGAGTCTCCGTTTTTTTTATGAACTGGGTCTCACAGAATGTCTATGCCATGGGATCACGGTTATAGAGCATCCAGCACAGGCCTCGTCTGCAAGAGGCAGCAGGTGAATGTGGAGTTTCTTTCCATGTCTTTGATAGTTGAGATACATTTCTCCCCTCCACTTACCCACATCACTTCCCATCCTAAGAAGAGATAGTGGAAGGACAGTTTTCCTTTCCCTCTTCCTGGAAGCCCCAGCCTAAGGGAATCTTTCCTTCTGTCTGAAATCTCAAGCAATAGTTGCTTGTAAAATTCAGATCCTCCAACAGCAAAGCTGCTCTTGTCTAGCAGTGCTATTGAAGTCATTTACTAGCATATCAAGAAATGTTATTTAGCATCTTTAATGTGGGGTGTGGTCTGGGGTAAGTCTACCCGACCTGATGCAGGCCGCCACAGGGTGGGTGGCTCACTGCCAACCTGTTTGTTCCACTGCAGCTCCTGACTCAGTGCCTGGCACCCATCAAGAGTGAAATCATGAATGCTGTGTCAACGCGTGTCAGCAAAGGAGTGGTCTGTCCTGTCTTATACACCTCCCTTTGGTGTTTTTCCTCCTGTGGACATGAGGCCTTCCCTGAGACGTCCTCAGGGACTTAAAATCCTGTCCTCAAGAAGGATCTTGTTAGCGGTGTGCACTTGAAGCATTGCTCCTGGCAGGTCCCCTTCTCCTCCTCAGGCCACTTCTAAGTGATCAGCTGCCGATCTCCTCCCGGGACCACTCTTTGGCATTCTTCGAGTGGAGTGGACTGAGGGAACTGCCGTCCCTGCCTGTCCACTGAGGACTCTGATGGGGAAACAAAACTCCAGCACTGGTCTCTTTGCTGGTGATCTCGGGCGATGGTCTAAGCCAGTCACCTGCACAGTGCCCTTGCAGGACTCACTGAGCCCTCGATCTTAGATCCCTCCCCACACAGGCTGAGCCCATTGCTGTTCACGAGCTTGAACACTTGACAGCGGGTAGGCCCTTCAGGGGTCTCTAGTGCTGTGTCCAGAGGTGGGGCTAGCATCTGATTCTTCTTTTTCTACCCTAGGACCATACATCATTTTCCTTTGAACTGGAAATTTCGAAGGAGAAATGACACTTCAGTGAATGATGTTGTGGGTTTAGAAACCTATTTCATCCCAGTGACTTCCACGGAAATTGGATGTTTGCCATCACACAATGACTGGTCGGAGGGAGACCCCGCTCATCTGCAGGAGTGAGCACCCCCTCACTCCATGACCCTGGCCCAGCACCAAGGTCTCAGGATCAGAGTCCAACTCCAGTATGTGGACAGGATTTGTTTAGATCTCAACAAGTGGTGCTGCCCCTCCCCTCCATTCAGCACCGTGACAGTGTTGTTCCTTCTATAACTGCAAGCTGGGCCCCATGGGAAAGAGCCAGGCAAAGCAGGGGTTGCCATGGGACTGGTAGGAACTGCAGCATAGCACAGGTTCTGAAGAAGGCTGTGCCAAGGACAACCGTGAAGCCAGCTAAATCTCTCCAGCTTCGCCTGGTCTGGGGTGATCTCCCTTTCTTCTCCTCTGGATACTCAATAGACCCATGTCCTCCCCCAACCCTCAATACCTTATGCCTAAGTCAGAGAACACTTTAAAATCAATTCACCAACAAATGACTGGGTTCCTCTCCTGGCCCTTTCTCTAACATGGATGAAGACTTCAGCAGAGGAGGAGTTGGGTCTCTAGTGGAACATTTCCAACATTAGCAAGTAGGAATTCAGGGTCCCAGAGCTCTTTCATACAGCTTCATTGCAAATCCTTCCTGCAACCCCCTCAGAGACAGAGACTGGCCACGTGTCTCCTAAGGGGGGCTCAGCAGGGTGCCGGTGAGCAGCAGGCATGGAGTTCTCCATCACCAGGTGCAAAGTCCAGGGAGAATGTCCATTCTGTGCCCGTGGGCACCCCCAGCAGGGAGCCTGCCACTCACATCCTTTGTTTAGAGTAGCAGACACCAGCCCTTGGGTCTCCAGCTGGCAGGAGATTGTGTCATTCCCTTGACCTGTTTTAGGGGATAAGTGAAGCCAGGACAGTGAGCTGCTTCCCCTGTGAGTCCATCTGCTCCTAGAAGGAAGAGACAGAGTGGCCTCTGCTTTAACCTTCCTTCTCCTGGCCTCCCTTCCACAGGCTCCTGGCTGCCTCCAACTCCTGGGCCACCTGGCTTCCTCTCCCTGTCCATGCGCAGTCCCAGCCTAACTCTCCCTGACCCCTTCCCTGCCCATCACACTGAGCCCCTGGGCTTCAGGAAGTTGGTGTGGGGCTGCAGGGTGCACGGTGCTACGGGCAGCCCTGTGAGGGAGAGGCTCTGGACACCCCATTAGGGAGATTTACTGCCCTGCACTGAGGTTGCACTCCAGGTTGAGGCCGGCTGACAGGGTCTCAGCCAGGCAGGATTTATTCCTACATATTAAATTATTTTTTTTAATTAGTTCAATGCCCAGGTCATTTCTAAACCAAAGAAATGTGAAATAAATAAGCTCCTGAGGTAAAAGGAACCAGGCCAGCTTGGGGCTTCTGCTACATTCATACCAAGACGTCTGCAGCCCGAGATGTCAGTGCCTCTCCCTGGCTCACACCGAGGGGCCGCTTGCACCCAGGCCTTCTCCAGCCTGGCCTCTGCTGTGGGGCAGCTTGCCTCCCTCTCTCCCTTTCCTTCTTCCTCCCTCCCTTCCTTCCTTCTTTATCTTCCTTCTTTCTCTCTTTCTCCCTGGCATAAAATCCCTGAGGAGTGGTCAGTTTGGAGGCAGGACGTGGGCTTCTCGGTGGACCTGAGCCCTTCTGCACCCTGGCTCTGTGGGTGCACAGGCATGGGGGGCTGCGCCTGGCAGATTGTGGGGGAGGCATCGCCGCGCAGACACACAGACCCAGATGGTGGCTCCATGAGCGAGAGGAGCCGACAACACCAGGAGTTATTTTGGGAGCAAAGCTAGGCGTGTGCATATGGCTGGATCTCTCTTGTTGAACACTGCTCTTGCATATGACAGGCTCCGGGGTGGGGTGCAAGCCGTCCATCCCTCAGTCCCAATTAATGTCCTGGATCCTAAGGCTTGGGGAGCAGGAGGGCAGGGCCGAGGGATTCCGATCCCACAGAGGAGGTCCTGCCACCCCCAAAGCCCTCTTCTCCCTGTGGCTGTGCAGGGGCTGGCATGGCGGAGGCCAGCTCCGAGTCACTGGCCGCAGCAGGTCAGCAAGCCCTCTCCACCTCTGTGGATGTGGAGCTGCCCTGAGTTCCCTGTGCCCTGCTCTTGGCCTTTGGGCTCCACGGACACCTACAGCACCTGAGCGTGGTCCTCCACGCCTGTGTTCTGGTCGTAAGGAAGAAAGCAAGAGCAGAGGGCTCAGTGCCCACTCTTCCTGCTGGGGTCACCACGTGGTCCAGCCCCAGGGGTGGCTAGTTGACACCTCTGTCCCCATCAGTGATGTGGGGCACATCTGCACAGTGTGCGGCCGCACCACCTGCTCCTCCTCTTTCCAGGTCGAGCTTCTCAGTCAGTCAGGAGACGCCTCTGGAGGGCCAGTGCGGGCAGGGGGAGCCCGGGGCGCCTGGTCTTCGGGTGGCGTGACTCAGGTGAGGTGCAATGGAAGGCTTTTATTTTCCCTTCTTTTTCCACATTGTGGTTTGAAGGACTTGATGCTTCCGTGACGTGGGAGCAGAGCTTCTAACCAGGAATGTCTTTCTCTTCTGGCAGGAGGTGAGAGGCCACTGCTCACCATGCTGAGAGCTCTGAGCCAGGGGCAGGCACTGCCAGTAGGGAGGAGGCGGCACTCACCTCTGGGTGAGGTGACTCACCGTCAGCCATCAACACAGGCCTGGGCGGGGGGCTCAGCTGTCATGTGCATGACCCAGGGGCACGGCCGGGCGGACCTGCCCACCGCCTGGGTGGTGAGATCCTCGCTGCCCTCTGGAGAACTCTGAGATGCGCAGAGCCACGCTGTGAAGGGGCACCGCAGGCGAGTGCCAGTCCCTGGCCCTGACTGGGGGCCTGCCTTCTGTCTTCAGAGAACGACACCCGTTTGGGGAGAGAAACGTCATTCTCTTCTTCTCGTCATTCTAAGTTCTGGTGGAGGTGGTCCATCGCAGGCCCCGACTGGACCAGCTCTCCGTCTCCTGCAGAAGCCAGTGGACGACAGAGACAGGCACATCCACAGCCCGTCCCTGAGGCCAGCCGCGCCCTGTGCTCCTGTTTGATCACAGAACCGAAGCCTTTCACTTTCCTCGCAGCTTGTTGGACTAGTGTTCACCTGGCGCACTGAAGAGTCCCGGCTGATTTCGTAGGCAGAGTCCACGGGAGGATGTCCCCACAGGCCACATCTGCTCACACTGGTGAGCTGCCAGCCCACTCCCCTGCCGTGGATCGGTGCCCACGACTTCTGCTCCAGAGAGTTCCACTGGTCTTCGGAGGGCACTGTTCTCTGTGGCAAGCTGCAGCCAGAGGGGACGAGAGCCCAGAGCTGGGAGCTGTGTGTGGTCAACGGAGCAGACTGACCGCCTCCTGGTCCCAGGCACTCCTGGGAAGCTGGCCTGGAGACTGGGTGCTCACCCCTCCAGAAGTGCTGCTCTTGCTACTGACTTCTGGAGTCGGCAACTGAGGCAGATATTTGGAAACCAGTTGGGAAGACAGTGCTGCTCTTATGGACCAGAACCTGCCCCCAACTGCTTCCACCCACCATGCCCCAGGCACCCCTGGTGGTGGCATCTCCAGCCACACAAGCCAGCAGGGAGGGCCAGTTGTCCAGAGCCCTCAGCAGAGCAAGGGCCACCCACCCCGCCACGCAGGCTTGTAGATGTGGGCCCTGCGCATGACCCCAGGCATCTCATGGCATCTTTCCGTCTTTGCCCCTGGTCCCTGGCCGGACCCTCGCACACCTCCGGGTCTGGCTCAGCCCTTTCCCCTGCCCTTTCCATCTCCCAGCCACTCACAGGGCCCTTGGGGAGCATTCCCAAGATGCAGCAGGGTCCTGCTGCGTGGGGATTGGTGACGGTGCCGAGCGCCTCGTCACGCAGGACGCAGCGAGGGCCCGGCCACGCCCCCTGTGCGCTGCCCCTGTGCGCTGCCCCATGGCGGGTGGTCCACCCCCGCCACCTTCCTTCTCCTCGCCCTGCGGCTGCCCTCTGGAGGGCTCGCTCAGCTCGTTTTCTCTCAGCTCCCTGCTCGCCTTGTCCCTTTGTTTTCTGGACTCTTCCTTCTTTGGCAGCAGTCAGACATCCAGAGACCCTAAACAATACGGAAAATCGGACGCTCCCTGTGAGATCCCGAGTTTGACGCACAGATACCCAGGCCCAGCGGGCAGGGGGCTCCCGAACACCTGCCGCTCGGCCCCCACACCTGCGACCACCCCTGCCACATCGAGGTGCAGAACAGTGGTCTGAGTCCCACGGGGAGGGAGCACCTTCGGGTCTCCCAAGCAGGGTGGGGGGCTGCGGTTGTCCTGCATGGTCCCTCCTGCGGCTCAGCCCGAGCCCCTCCCCAGGATCCAGCCCAGTCAGAGAGGGAGCCGTGCCCACGTGGAGCGGCCCTGACGCAGCGCCCGCCTGGGGGACAGCTTGATTCCCCAGCAATTACTTAAGTGGCTTCTTGGCCCTTCCTCTTGGAGCAGGACATAACCTTTATTGACATTGAGCTGCTGCCGCATCTGTTATGCTGACAGAGGGACAGGGCTGGCCAGGGCCTGTGATGGATTTGGTGTTGTCAAACTCTCGGCACAATTTGTCACAGGGCAAAAGGAAGCCTGTTGCCAGCACAAGCCCTCAATCCCCAGGAGCACCATGCGCCCCTTCTCCTGGCACCAGGGTCTCCTTGTCAGCTCTGCCTGGAGTCAGAGAGAGGAGCTCACCCCCTCTCCTGAAGGGACCTCCTTGACCATCGGCCCTAGCGGAGCTCAGTGCACTGAGGAGAGGAAGTCCTCCTGAGGAGCATCCCGTAAGTCCACCTCTCAGAGACAGACAGACAAGAAGAAGCCTGAGAACACTGTAGTCCCGTGAAGGACCAGGTGGCCAGGGGCCACGACTCCTGGGGCGTGTGGGGAAGGCAGGCCAGGCCATACTCTCCAGCAGGGAGAGCTTGTGCTGCGTAGACTTAACTGGACCTGGCTCTCCAAAGGGGCTGAGCTACAGAGCGGCCGACCGAGCGGGGCCTCGGAGGCAGCTAAGTGCGGAGGAGATGCTATCTCCTGGGCTTGGAGCGCGTCGTTCCCTGGGAAGTCAAGGAGACGTCTGATTTAGAGTTCCCAGCTAGGTCACGGAGAAGTCAGGGGCGGCTGCTTCCAGCTGAGCTCGGGTCTGAATATTTATGGTGTCGATCTGAAATCCAGATAACCACAAACAATATAAATCCATTAACTCCGGCACCAGGAAGCTCCTGGGCTGCTAAGGCCTTGGTGGCCGGGCTGCTGCTTCAGGACTTTTCCATCTCTGCCTCCTCCCTCCTCCCTCCTCCCTCTGACTCCACGTTCACACCTGCTCTCCTGAGTGTGCGACGTGTGCCAGGCTGGGCTGGGCCCACTAGGCCACTTCCCGGGAAGCTCAGGCAGGAGCAGCACCCAGGGAATGCTGGCCTCCTGCTGCTCAGGCCGACAGGTCAGCCTTTGGCCACCAGGGAGGACGGCTGTGGGCTGCCGCTCCCCACCATGTGCAGACCCATGCAGGCCAGCTCTTAGATCACTGTGCTGCAGGCTCCTGGTTCAGTTTTGTTCTGAGTGAAGTGCCTGCCCATCAAATAACAGTCACCTCTCCCCTGTCTCACAGCCCTGGTGCAGCGTCAGGTGCATGCCCTTTCACCTCAAGCAGGACACCACACAGGACCCCCTGAGCACCACAGCAGCCTGGCCGAGCCAGAGAGAGTGGGGAAGGTGGATGGTTCCCAGCACCCAGGACGGCGGTAGGAAGTGCCTGTGTTCTACAGGACAGTGAGTGGCCACAGCTCACCAAGCATGTGGTCCATTTTATGAGTGAGCAGAAGACCAGAGCTTGAGGGCTCCAGACACAGGCACTGACAGGGAGACTGGAACATTAATGCCCTGATTTCATGAGCAAATTCGTACACACACACTGGAACACCACGTCGCACTCCTCTGTCATACAAGTGCGTGTCAATCCGAGACGTTCAAATGTCTGAGATGGAAATGTTTAAAGCCCTGATTGGACTCCTACACACTGAATACATGTGTTGAACATCATGCTGTGCCCCATGCATTTGTACAATTAAAATAAAATATGAAGCTGGGGCGGTGGCTCACGCCTGTAATCCCAGCAGCTCAGAGGCTGAGACAGGAGGATCGTGAGTTCAAAGCCAGCCTCAGCAATGGTGAGGTGCTGAGCCTCTCAGGGAGACCCTGTCTCTAAATAAAGTACAAAATAGAGCTGGGGACGCGGCTCAGTGGTCAAGTGGCCTGAGTTCAATCCCCAGTAACTCCCTAGAAAAAAATACGAAAAGAAAGCAGTGTGGAGCAGTTGGACTCCGCTGCAGGTGGCAAGCTCTGCCTGTCAGTTTTGTGGGTGCTGGAAAAACACACAAGAGTCCTGGGCAGGCAGAGGGTAGCTTGGCTCCTGTGTGGCCGGTCAGCATTTGCAAGGCCCTCTGGCACCAGGGCCCACTGGCTGCTCTCAGCTGCACCCTGCAGTTTGCCAACTCAGCAGAGTCCAGGAAGCCTGGATCCTGAGACTCCCCCGCGCCAAGGCAGCCAAGGCACTGTCCTGTGGCCCACGGTGACCACGGACCCGCCTGCTTCTGGTAGCAGCATGCCACTCCCTGAGGCTGCCCTGTCCAGTGCCACCAGCCAGGAAGAGAGGCCTTGGCAATGCAGCTGCAAAAAATGGGCTTGACTGGCAGAGGGGCAGAGTGGGAGGGCAAGCCCCACAGAGTGGGAGGCGGCGGGGACACGGGGCTGTGCAGAGCACCCTCCTTGCACAGCGGACTGGCCCGCACCCCTCAGAGCCCTGGAGAGTGATGGCGGAACCCAGCAAGTGGGCCTGCCCTCCTGCCCCCTTCCCATGGTTAGGTGCTGCCCTGCGTTGGAGGCTGGGGTGTGAATGGCCACAGGCAAATCATGGAGGCCTGCTCAGAGGCTTCCAGATGTCGCAGGAATCCGGAAAGGGCCCCAGGTTCAGGGAATCAAGCACCCTCACGAGCTGCTGGACGTGTGGCCAGGAGGTGCCTCCAGCACTGCTGCCCAAGGTGGAGCCCAGAGCACAGGCCTCCACAAGCCCAGGTTTTAACTGCAGACTTCAGGCCCTGCCCCCAGACACCTGGCTTCCTCTGCCAGGAGTGCAGTGTGGGCGGCAGGATTTTAAACTCTCCCAGGAGACGCTCGTGCACCCGGAGGAGAATCGTGAGTGTAGAGGGTCACTGCCTGGAGAGCTCGGCCTCCAACGTTGTCACGGTGCAGTGACCCCGCCCACAGTTCCCAGGCACAGTCAGGTGTGCCACACAGACAGATTTGTCCCGCGCACAACTCTGTAGAATGACGTGCTCTCACCATCCTTGTTACACGGAGAGGGAGACCAGGGCACACAGACGTCACGGCCGGGTGCAGAGCTGGTTGGCAGAGGAGGTGTCGGGACAGCCCAGGGGTGGGAGGTGCCTTTACACCTGGAGCCCCCTTCCCTGAGGCCCGGAAGGACCTCACTCACTAACCTTGGTGATGGCTGTAAAAACCCAAGTCGTCTTTTCTCCTCCACCAGAAAGTGTTACTCAAAGAAATGCAAATGGCTCTCATCTCCTTGGAGAGCTAGAGCAACAGAAGCAGTTTAATGGTAGAGTCCAGGCACTGGACAACGGCCAGGCTGTGTTGGTGGACACAAGGTGCACGGCCATTGGCACCCCTCCCTGGTAAGACCCAGATCCCGTGGACTCAGTGGTCTTGGGGGCAGTTTGATCTATGGCCGGCAGTCTGGTCCTGGCTGGCCTCACCATTTCTTCCCTGGGCAGAGGGCCCCACAGTTCTGACAGGGCTGCAGGGACGGTGACAACCTCTTTAGGAAAGTGCTTTTTACCAGGCAGACCCCAGAGGAGGGACTTCTGCCACCCTTCCCTCCATCCCAAATTCCAACCTCCAAACACTGAGCAGCTCCTTTGGACCTTGGTCCGCTGAGGCTCTGGTAAGAGGTAGCCCTAGGCTGCTCTCTAGGTCAAGGGTCACTGCTCCAGGGCTTGGGACTCTGTCCCGCCCTCTTCCTCAGCTGCTTGGCTCAAAGCAGCAGGGCCAGGCAACCATGGGCTGGAGCCTCCCACACTGAGCCCAGATCAACCTTTTGTTGAAGCTCATTACCTCAGGTGTTGTGTTATGGTGAAGGAAAGCTGGCCACCAACTCCTCCCACTTTGGTGCCATCCCGGCTTGAGTACTGGGTGGGCCATGTACCTCAGGACTATTCAGTATTGAAGTATGTGTCTCAGGAAACCCCTCATCCCTGGACAGACAGGGACAATTGGTCACCTTCCTCCCCACACCCCTCTCTGGGCCTCAGTTGGACGGGGCCTGTGCAGGTGCAGCCAGTAGCTCAGGAGGTCCCAAGAGTCCTAGGTCCCTGCGGTGCCAGCCGAGGGCCTCGGGAAGGCAGCATCCTCCAGTGTAGGCCGGTAGCCAGGTCAGCTGCACAGCTGCTCCTCGAACCCAGTACGCAGTTCCCTCCCCTCTCCACACTGCTGCCTGCGAGCGGCTGCTGGGGCCCACGGGGCCTGACAGGCCAAGGCCAGCTCCTGACTGCAGCCTGGTGCCTGGTTGGATGGCCAGCCCAGGGCCACTCAGAGGGCAGGTGCAGCCCTGTGCTCCTGTGGACAAGGACGTGTGCTCTCCGGCGGCGCTCCGTCACCCTGCAGAGGCGCAGGCGGGGCGTGTGGGGAGCCCACCCTGTCAGGGGAGGGGAGGGCCATTTGTGCTTCCTGTGGCCCATAAATCACTGGCTTCCACTCTTGAAAACCAGAGTCCAACAGCTCTGCCACAATTGAGAGATGGCCACTTTGCCTCTGGTGGCAGGATAGCAGAGTCATTACAGAGCAGGTACCACAGCCCCGCGGACGGCGTCCTGCATTCATCATGTGCGACTGGACCGACAGGGCGTGAAGAGGGGGTGGGGACCCTTGTCAGGGGTCAGACCACTTCATGAGGAGGGCAGGAGGGTGCTCAGGACACAGGCCGCGGGGAGGGGGCCCCAGGCAGGCCCAGTGGGCGGCCCCCGCTCTGAAGAGGCGGCAGGAGGAGCTGCTGCCCCTTGCGGCCAGCTGTTGAGGAGGCACCTGCCACTCCAGGCTCCTCAGGGCTGCAGCTCAAGCCCCTCCACACAGCAGGCCCGCGGGCTGCTTCCGAATGCTGCTCAGGTCTGGTGAAGGGTGTGCCCGGCCGGGCTCCTTCTGCCAGCCTGTCTGCCACCTAGTGGCCCCACTGTGCGCAGCACTCCAGGTCCAGACTTCCAGGGGTACAGGACAGGGAAAGGGAGCCTTAAAGTTGGAAGGACCGCGGACTCACCTCCCAAACCCACCTTCTCCCATCACTTGGCAGCGGGGCGGAGAGTCGGAAAGCCGGAGGCGTGCCAGTGCTTTGGTAAAGCTTCCGACCTGAGGCCCCTCAGCTCAGATCTGGATGGAGCTGAACAGGGGTGGCAGGCTGGCAGGGTGTCTGCATTGTACCACGATGAGGGGCCAGTGTTCAGCTCCAGTCTCCAGAAGTCTCCTTAGCCAAAACACGGCACCTTCCCAAGGCCAGCCCCGGACCTCCACACCTAAGAGCTGCATTCCAGGACACCGTGCACCTCACATAGGTCACACCTAAGGCCCTCGGGCCACCCGGGGCCCTCGGGCCACCCGGGGCCCTCTACTCCAGAGGCAGAGGATCTCCTGCACCATCCATGGCCCCTGCTCTCTGCCTGCAGGTCAAGCACAGGAAGGAACATTCCATGAGCACACTGCTGACCATCTACAACGAGACAGCCGTGGTCAGCCCTGAGGTCCAGTGCTTTGGAAGGTTCAGGGAAGCATGTCAGGACAAGGTTTTCAGCTGCAGGCAGGCCACCCTGTCAGCCACCTACACCCCAGTCTGTCCCCCTGAGTGAAGGCACCAGCGGGGGGCAGGCCACCTACATCCCAGTCTGTCCCCTGAGTGAAGGCACCAGCTGCGGGCAGGCCACCTACACCCCAGTCTGTCCCCTGAGTGAAGGCACCAGCGGGGGGCAGGCCACCTACATCCCAGTCTGTCCCCCTGAGTGAAGGCACCAGCTGTGGGCAGGCCACCTACATCCCAGTCTGTCCACCTGAGTGAAGGCACCAGTTGGGGGCAGGCCACCTACACCCCAGTCTGTCCCCCTGAGTGAAGGCACCAGCTGTGGGCAGGCCACCTACACCCCAGTCTGTCCCCCTGAGTGAAGGCACCAGCTGTGGGCAGGCCACCTACACCCCAGTCTGTCCCCTGAGTGAAGGCACCAGCTGCGGGCAGGCCACCTACACCCCAGTCTGTCCCCCTGAGTGAAGGCACCAGCTGTGGGCAGGCCACCTACACCCCAGTCTGTCCCCCTGAGTGAATGGCACCAGCTGTGGGCAGGCCACCTACACCCCAGTCTGTCCCCCTGAGTGAAGACAACAGCTGTGGGCAGGCCACCTACACCCCAGTCTGTCCCCCTGAGTGAAGGCAACAGCTGTGGGCAGGCCACCTACACCCCAGTCTGTCCCCTGAGTGAAGGCACCAGCGGGGGGCAGGCCACCTACACCCCAGTCTGTCCCCTGAGTGAAGGCACCAGCTGTGGGCAGGCCACCTACACCCCAGTCTGTCCCCCTGAGTGAAGGCACCAGCTGGGGGCAGGGCACCTACACCCCAGTCTGTCCCCCTGAGTGAAGGCACCAGCTGTGGGCAGGCCACCTACACCCCAGTCTGTCCCCTGAGTGAAGGCACCAGCTGTGGGCAGGGCACCTACACCCCAGTCTGTCCCCTGAGTGAAGGCACCAGCTGGGGGCAGGCCACCTACACCCCAGTCTGTCCCCCTGAGTGAAGGCACCAGCTGGGGGCAGGGCACCTACACCCCAGTCTGTCCCCCTGAGTGAAGGCACCAGCTGTGGGCAGGCCACCTACACCCCAGTCTGTCCCCTGAGTGAAGGCACCAGCTGTGGGCAGGCCACCTACACCCCAGTCTGTCCCCCTGAGTGAAGGCACCAGCTGGGGGCAGGGCACCTACACCCCAGTCTGTCCCCCTGAGTGAAGGCAACAGCTGTGGGCAGGCCACCTACACCCCAGTCTGTCCCCTGAGTGAAGACAACAGCTGTGGGCAGGCCACCTACACCCCAGTCTGTCCCCCTGAGTGAAGGCACCAGCTGTGGGCAGGCCACCTACACCCCAGTCTGTCCCCTGAGTGAAGGCACCAGCTGTGGGCAGGGCACCTACACCCCAGTCTGTCCCCTGAGTGAAGGCACCAGCTGGGGGCAGGCCACCTACACCCCAGTCTGTCCCCCTGAGTGAAGGCACCAGCTGGGGGCAGGCCACCTACACCCCAGTCTGTCCCCCTGAGTGAAGGCACCAGCTATGGGCAGGCCACCTACACCCCAGTCTGTCCCCCTGAGTGAAGGCACCAGCTGTGGGCAGGCCACCTACACCCCAGTCTGTCCCCCTGAGTGAAGGCACCAGCTGTGGGCAGGCCACCTACACTCCAGTCTGTCCCCCTGAGTGAAGGCACCAGCTGTGGGCAGGCCACCTACACCCCAGTCTGTCCCCCTGAGTGAAGGCACCAGCTGTGGGCAGGCCACCTACACCCCAGTCTGTCCCCCTGAGTGAAGGCACCAGCGGGGGGCAGGCCACCTACATCCCAGTCTGTCCCCCTGAGTGAAGGCACCAGCTGGGGGCAGGCCACCTACACCCCAGTCTGTCCCCTGAGTGAAGGCACCAGCGGAGGGCAGGCCACCTACACCCCAGTCTGTCCCCCTGAGTGAAGGCAACAGTTTCGGGCAGGGCACCTACACCCCGGTCTGTCCCCCTGAGTGAATGGCACCAGCTGAGGGCAGGCCACCTACACCCCAGTCTGTCCCCCTGAGTGGAGGTACCAGCTGTGGGCAGGGCACCTACACCCCAGTCTGTCCCCCTGAGTGAAGGCACCAGCTGTGGGCAGGCCACCTACACCCCGGTCTGTCCCCCTGAGTGAAGGCACCAGCTGCGGGCAGGCCACCTACACCCCAGTCTGTCCCCCTGAGTGAAGGCAACAGCTGTGGGCAGGCCACCTACACCCCAGTCTGTCCCCCTGAGTGAAGGCACCAGCTGCGGGCAGGCCACCTACACCCCAGTCTGTCCCCCTGAGTGAAGGCAACAGCTGTGGGCAGGCCACCTACACCCCAGTCTGTCCCCTGAGTGAAGGCACCAGCTGTGGGCAGGCCACCTACATCCCAGTCTGTCCCCTGAGTGAAGGCACCAGCTGGGGGCAGGCCACCTACACCCCAGTCTGTCCCCTGAGTGAAGGCACCAGCTGGGGGCAGGCCACCTACATCCCAGTCTGTCCCCTGAGTGAAGGCACCAGCTGTGGGCAGGCCACCTACATCCCAGTCTGTCCCCTGAGTGAATGTCACCAGCTGGGGGCAGGCCCGGGACATCTCTGGAGCCTCAGGTTTCCACACTGGAGGGAGAGAGCACTGAGACCCACCAGGAGCTCCAGAGCAGGACGGGGACCTCCCACATGTGGGACCCTTAGTACAGGGGTGCAGTCGGAGTGGCAAGTGCTCGACTCAGGAGGGATGTGCCCCCTCGGGGTCTTGGGGACTCGTGAGCTCCGAGCGTGCGCTGTGGGGAGGGCTGAGCTGACGTGAGGAGCATCGCTCTTCTCAGGTCCAAGTGGTGCAGACCCACAGGGCAGAACTCGGGGTGGGCTGACGGCCGTGCTGCTCACCTGACGCCTGGGATGGGTCATGGCGAGCTCTAAACAGTGGGAGGCACATTCGAGGCTCATGTCATTACCCCTTGTCTAGCAGGGAGTCCCCGAAGGTCAGCACTGAGGTGAGGCTGGGAAACGTGCAGCTGAAGCTTGTCTTCTCCACCAAGATTCTAAGAACCAACAGGGAGCAGGTTGAGTGCAGAGAGAGCAGAGCCCTCCGCTGCCCAGGCCTGGCGCTCTCAAGCTGCTCTGTGGACACCACACCTGGCACCTCTGACCCATGCTGCTGTCACTCCTACCACGGACGGACTCGGAGGAGCCCTGAGCAACTGGTGCGGAGGTCGGCTTCCTGCTAGCTGGAAAGAAGTTCAGGCAGAGGTGGAGACCATGCCACACCCACCGAGAACACAAGATTCATGATAAAGGATTCACGTGTCGTGAAAATAAACTCTGAGAGACGCTCCGTGAGAGCCAGACCCCAGTGTGTTCTTCCAGGTTTGCCACGGTCTTCTCATGTCACCGTGTGTGGAATGAATGATCTTCCAGGAGCATCTGGGCATCCTGGACAGCAGGTGAGCCCTCCTGAGCTGAGACCCCTCTGACCCACAGTCCACACTACAGCTCAGTGACAGCAGGCCCACAGCCCTGCCCCGAGACCCAGAGTGACAGCAGGCCCACAGCCCTGCCCAGAGACCCACAGTGACCGCAGGCCCACAGCCCTGCCCCCAGACCCAGAGTGACAGCAGGCCCACAGCCCTGCCCCCAGACCCAGAGTGACAGCAGGCCCACAGCCCTGCCCCCAGACTCACAGTGACAGCAGGCCCACAGCCCTGCCCCTAGACCCACAGTGACAGCAGGCCCACAGCCCTGCCCCCAGACCCAGAATGACCGCAGGCCCACAGCCCTGCCCCCAGACCCAGAGTGACAGCAGGCCCACAGCTCTGCCCCCAGACCCAGAGTGACAGCAGGCCCACAGCCCTGCCCCCAGACCCAGAATGACCGCAGGCCCACAGCCCTGCCCCCAGACCCAGAGTGACAGCAGGCCCACAGCTCTGCCCCCAGACCCAGAGTGACAGCAGGCCCACATCCCTGCCCCCAGACCCACAGTGACCACAGGCCCACAGCCCTGCCCTGAGACCCACAGTGACCGCAGGCCCACAGCCCTGCCCCGAGACCCACAGTGACCGCAGGCCCACAGCCCTGCCCCCAGACCCACAGTGACCGCAGGCCCACAGCCCTGCCCCCAGACCCAGAGTGACAGCAGGCCCACAGCCCTGCCCCCAGACCCAGAGTGACAGCAGGTCCACAACCCTGCCCCCAGACCCAGAGTGACCGCAGGCCCACAGCCCTGCCCCCAGACCCACAGTGACAGCAGGCCCACAGCCCTGCCCCCAGACCCAGAGTGACAGCAGGTCCACAGCCCTGCCCCGAGACCCAGAGTGACAGCAGGCCCACAGCCCTGCCCCCAGACCCAGAGTGACAGCAGGCCCACAGCCTTGCCCCCAGACCCAGCACTGTCTTCAACAATCTCTGGAGTTCACGAGAGAGGTTGTCTTGCTCTGAACTCCCTGGGGGTTCACACCTGCCCCTGTTCTGCCTCACCCCAAGAGCAGGCTACCCCTGGGCCCCCATACCTACCTGCGACGGCTGAGGTGCTTTCAGTGGGTGGACACTGGCTCTCCGGCCCTCTTCTGAAAGCTTCCTGCTGTTCTCCTGTTGATCTGGAAACTCTCAGCTCGGCATGACCCGTGCAGTGAGCAGCCCTGTGCCCAGACCATGGGCTGGCTGCCTCTCTCCTCCCGGGGCAGGCAGCTGTGTGGCAGGCGGAATCAGCCATGGCAGGAGGATGCACGCTCGGGAATAGCAGGAGCTGCGGATCACACCTTTGCTGCCGGGAGCCCTGGCTACGTGTCTACAGCACACTGCTGGGGTAGCCCTGTGCCTGTCAGGGGCCCACTTACACTAAGTAGTGGATATACGGGCACCGGCAGGTCTCACTGGCAATGCAGACCCCATCTGCACTGAGGAGCCTGACTAGATTCCAAGGAATCCAATTTTGCTAATTATAAAACCAATGCAACTTAATATGGAAATCTTAGAAAATACAAAGAAACCGGTTTATAAGCTCACCACCATAAATGTGATGACAATCGGATTGATATCTTCCTTCCATTCTTATTATACGATTTATTTAAAAATGAGAACATGCCATTTACTGTACTTCACTGAACAGTTGTTGCAGATTTTGTGCCAATTTTTTCCTAAACTGTGGGGTGTGACCACTATCGTGAAGCTTTTGTTTTTTTTAAACAAAATTGTGCCAGTGTTACTTAAAAGTCATTCTTTACCAGAGAGTCTTTGGTGCAAGATTGGGGTGCACAGAGCACTCATGAGCGTACCTTCATGCAGTGCCCATTGTGCCCTGAAATGTAGGATGCTGCTTGTGATTCTGAGGGGACACTTGGAGGCTGAGGTTCCTCTGCAGCCTGGCTCTGCTTGGCTCTCTAGTGCTCCACACCACAGCTCAATTCACTGAGTCTCTTGTGCTGTTGGAAAGGCCCTGCTGGAAGCCACTGGAAATACACATGTATTTATAATTCTGAAGATCTCCTAACTTCTAGAGCTTCATTTCTCTAAGCCCCCAATTTATTGTTAACTTGTCATTTTTCTGGATCTATATTGATTATTCATTTATTAACAAATTTAAAGGAAGATGACTACATGCCAGACCCTGTTCCAGGAGCTAGGATAGACCAATGAAGAAGAGTTCTGTGGGGTAAACATCCTTACCAACTTGGAGACTGCGTGTTACATGCAGGGCCAGGAGTGGACGAAGGGAATCCATGCATCCTCAGTTCAATTCTGTTCAGCAGCCCACAGCCGCACTGAGGGCCTCCCACATGCCAGGCACTCTGCAGTAACTAGAGTGTTGTGTTTAACCGTCCTGGCACCAGAGCTAACAAGAACAAAACCCAGTGAAGTCATTGTGTCTCAGCCCAAAGTTCTGGTGATAATCAAATCCAGAGCAACCCAGTGCAAGCCAAAAGAGGAATGCATTTTAAGGAGAAAAGTGGGGCCAAAGGAAATTCAGTTTCAGAAGTATCACCGGTTATCAGAGACGATAGGGTGGCTGGGGACTCCAGCTCCACCAGAACACTCGTCTCTGAGTCTGCTCCAGTCCTCCTGCTCTTCCCAGGGAGACGCCCAAGGATGGATTTGCATCTTGCAGCTCAGTACACAGGGACGACTGTGGCCGCCAACCCACAGACCCAGGTCCAAGGAAGGCTGGTGCAGCTAGCATCGTGTGTAGCTCTGAGTACGGAAGGAAGGAAGGAAGGAGAGGGGAAGCAGGAGCCAAGGAGCGTCTTGACTGCCTCCTCCCCTCACCCCCAGGACACTGGTTTCATTTGGCCCCTTATAGGAGGTGACCCCTACCTCTGACCCACCATGAAAAGCTCCATAATGGAACTGAGTACACATTCCTGCAGCAGGGTGGAGGAGAGAGTGCACAGTTCAGCACAACTCAAAGGGCTCATGGGCTCTGGGGTCAGAAACTGTGGGTGCAGGTTCTTTACCACTGATTCATCAGCAGCTTGAGCAAGTTGCTTCGCCTGTACGGGCAGACATTTCCTCATCGGTGGAAACAGGACTGGGTACCTTCTCAGCACAGCTGTGTAGACTCTTGCAGGCCCTGATTTCACATAGAAAACCTCCCAGAACTCTTGAAAATCATGTATAAAACATCAGTTTGACGATTCCAGGGAGAGAACATAAACAGACTGTTGGGAAGAGGCGCTCCTGGGGCTGATGGCTCTGTCCTCCCGGCTGCATCCTGGTGGACGGCCAGGGGTGGTGCTATGAGGGCAACCAGGACACAGCGGCTGACAACCAGGAGTTCTTGTGATCTGGAGAACGAGGACAAGGGCACAGGCTAAGCACTAAAAAATGAGCAATAAGTTCAGAAAAAAAGATGCAGAGAGTAAATTCTCCCAAATTCTATGCACAACTCTTCTGCATGTAAGAAAGAGATTCAAAGCAACCCAACCAAAGGCAAAGGATCTGAACTCAGACTGGAATGGATATTCCAAATACAAAATTTGAACTCAACTGCGACCAATTTATCAACATGCTAAAACAAAAAACTCAACATTTTTGAAGAAATATAAACCAGAGTCTATGCAACAAAATGTTCACATGGTTGGGATGCAATTCAAAGTTACTTGGGGTACAGAGCTAGGAAGGAATGACCCAGCCTCAAGTGAAAACACAAGTAACTGAGGCCAACTATGAGATCATGCATAATTTAAAACAGTCAACAAGACTTTTAAAGCATGTATTGCAACTATGTCCAATAATGCAAAGAAAAGTATGCAAAAAGCTAATTGTAAGACAGAAAATATGAGAAAAGTAATACAAACTATTTTAAGACCTGAATGGAAATCTACAAATTAAAAAAAAATAGAATTTCTAAAATAAAAATTCTCTGTAAGGATTTACAAACAGAATGATGGTGAAATAAGTACAAGTCAGTTAAAATAATGAGAGAAGAGGTATTAATCCATCTGAAGGAGAAAGAGACTATGGGTTGAGGGGAGAAGAACAGAACCTCGGAGGCCTATAAAATGTCATATTTAACATTTAACTGTAGTCCCAGAAGAAAAAGAGACAAAGGACAAAGCAGAAAAATACTGTGGGAGAATACTTGTAGAAAACTTACCATTTTGATGACAGAGTCACGGATTTAAGATAATTGCAAATCCTAAGAAAAGTACATTTTTTAAAAAGAACCCTCTGGCTTAATAATATCACAGATATATATATGAACAAAGGCATATATAGAGAGAAAAGTTTGAAAGAAGCCAAAGGAAAATAGCATATTTGATGTGAGTAAGCATGATGTGCATGCTTGCTGACTTCACGTCAGAAATTATGAAGGCCAGAAGACTGTGGAAGAGAGAGGTACAACATTTTAAAAGTGGTGTCATTGAAACTAAAAACAAACCAACCAAGTAACCTGTCCACTTAGATTTCTATATCCAGCAGAAAAACTATTTAAGAACAAATAGGCAATAAGGACATTTTAGATAGTAAGGGAGAATTTTTTGTGTGATATGATTTATAAGGAAAGAAAATGGACATTCATTTTTAGACTAACAAGAAATAATAAGAATAAAAAATGAAATAGCTATATAAATATAAAAGGCTATTTTTTGTGTTCAATTATTAGATTTTTACAATATTTTATTAAACATTGATTTCTGGGAATTATATGGTATATAGATTTAATATCCGTGAAAAATAGGAAATGAGGGATTTGGAAATGATAAATAGATCTCTATAGCTAAAAGGATTCTACATTTTACAAGAAACTGTACAGTATGAGCAATCGCATATGCAAAGTAAAATATATGTGTGTGTATCTGTCTATATCATAATGCCAATAAGCTTTACTAGAAGAAAATACTTCCTAATGTGAAGGGAAAGTGTGTACTGTTTATGTTGACTGAGTAAGAGAATAATTATTACAGTCTGGATATGTGATGTTCCCCCAAAGCTCAGGTGTAAGTCAATGCAAATAGTTCAGAGGTGAGATGACTGGGTTATGAGAGCCGTGACCTAATCAGTGCATGGATCCACTGGAATGAGTCAGCTGGGTGGTGATTGTCGGCAGGTAGGACGTGACTACAGGACGTGGGTCCCTGGGGGTGTGCCTCTGAGTGTACATTTTCTCCCTGTTGAGTTGAGCTCTCTCTGATTCCAGTCGTCATGTCCTGAGCTGTTTTCTTCCTTTACACCTTTCTGCTATGACATTCTGCCACACCTTGGGCCCAGAGCAATGGAGTCAGCTGTCTACAGACTGAAACCTCTGAATGTGTGAGAGCCAAATAAACTGTTCCTCTTCTAAAGTTGATCTTCTCAGATCTTTTGATCACAGCAGCAAAAAAGCTGACCAAGACAATAATGAACAAATTTATTCCCAGATAATACCATGGGCGTTGAATATAATAAAAAAGCTGTCTGAAAACACTGAACAGAAACAGGAATCTTCTGGAAGCATATGTGGACGGGGGGTGATTGGTTAAAGTTACCCCTTGTCACTGCTGTGAACATCGAGACAGGCACAATCAAAATGGTACAGGTATTGGAGAGAGCAATGGAAAGTAACTGAAGGATTGCTTGCCTGGGCACCGGAGGACTAAGCTGTGGCTACTGAAGAGGGGTATGGTAGTTCAGTCTTCAAAAATAAAGAACAGAGACAGGATAATCAATTCTGCTTGACAATCTTTAAACAATACATATGTGGAACAGATCCTAAAAATCTCAGCTGTAGAAGCAACATTGGAAGTGACTTTGAAATAACATCTAAGAAACAATTAGAAGTTTATGTATTACCAAGTTAAGAACCTGTTGAAGAAGAATGTAAACATTCATTGGAGAAAAATAACAGAATCCAGAGTTTTGACAACTGAATATTCACAAACTCCAGGACATAATTCAAAATTCATACACACACACACACACACACACACACATACATACATACACAATTAGGACCAAGTCTCAAGAGAAAAAACAAATAGCAGGCTGACTATAAAATGATAGAAATATTGAAATTAACAGAAATGGATTCTTAAGAAGTTAGTAAATATATTTTGATAAAATTAAAAAAATAGTATTATAATACATTCAAAAATTTTAAATATCAGTGGAGAAATAAATACACTAAAATAGAACTAAATTGAAAATCTGGAACTCAGAACACAATATTTTTTTTCTTTTTAAGACACTACATAGAGGTGATGGGAAAGGTTAAGTTAATAATTTTAGACTAGATGTATAGAAATTCACACTGTGAGGAACACTGCGAATGAATATGTGTGCACGTGCAGAGAGGAGAGAGTCAAGGACCCACCGTCCAATACTCTTCTAACACATGTTAGAAGAGTCCCAGAAGGAGAGGAGAGAGGATGTGACAGGAAAAATATTTCATGAAATAATTCCTGAGTATTTCCAGAATTTCATTCAAGGTTCACATTTATTGGTTCAAGATACACAATGACCCCCAACAACATACAAATGAAAGAGAAAGACCATACCTTGGGGCATCGCATCCATCATCAAGAAAGAAGATAAGGAATAAATCTTGAAAGTATCAAGATGAAGACAAAACTTACAATTAAGGGGAGCAACAAATCAATCAACTGCTAACTTCTGATCAGAAATAATGGAAGGAAGAGATAACTGATAACATCTTTAATGCAAAAAGCAAACCCATCAATTAAGAATTCTACGTAATAGGAATATTTTTTAAGAATGAAGAAGAATAAAGGCAATTTTGATGAAAGAAACTCAAACCTACGGGGACACCCAAGTCCTTCTTCAGGCTGACACCGAACGTGGCTCAAACTGCAGCCACAATGCCTGTGTGCTGACACACCTGCCACCCCACTGCAGAGTGGACAGTGCTCCAAGCACACATGGACCCTCCTCAGTGTAGACCGCACACTATACTGAAAAGTGGTTCCTTCAGCTGAGGGTCTGAGATCACACAGAGAACGATTCCTGAACCCTGTGGAGTCCATCTAGACGCCAATAAGTCAAAATAACTGTAAAGTCCCCCACGTATTTGGAAATTAAGAAAAACTTCTAAATAACTCATGCACAAAGAATAAAATGAGACATTGCAAAAATCTTCAACTAAGTGATAATATGGATGCAAAAAAAATACAAAAGTTAGCATGCTGTTTATGAGAACATGTTTTAAAAAGAACAAAATTGTGGCATAAGCACTAGGTGATCTCAGTTTTCCTGCAAAGTCAAAATGAAGGTGATAATATGATACTAGCATAAAGGCTGAAAAATAAATTAATGTAGTAAAATAGAGAGCCCAGGAATTAGCCCAGAAATGTTACAATTTTTTGATAATTCACTAGAATAACCGAATGTTCATTATTGGGATAACTGGATGTCCATATTTTTTTAAAAATCAACCTCACAACGTATACAGAAGTTAATCTGAGGTGAGTCGTAGACTTTCACACAAAGGCCCAAAGCTTAGAGCTTTCCTGAGGAACTCGGGCTGGAGGAAGGGTAGTTGCAGCAACGTGAGTTTGGAGGAGACGTCACGATCGCAACTCTCTGCGGGGACAGCAAGCTGCAGGGCCTGCACCAGGAACAGGCTGCCTGCAGGCATGCGACCCTCCTGCAGCGTCACCCTCTTGGCAGGGCTGTAACTGGTGCCGCTGCTTTGAAGGCATTTCTGGAGTTCCATAGAGAAGGGAGCCTGCCCCCTGTGATCCAGGGGTCCTCACTGGGACTTTCCCAGAGAGAGCGGTAAGTGTGCAACCAGGGCTTGGAAAGGACCGCACGCCCCGGCTTCCTTCAGAGCCAGAAGCAAGGAGGAGCTCACGCAGGAGGGTTGGCGGAGCAGAACATCCTGAGCACTAGGAGTAAGAGATCCCCCCCCACAGGGCCACCAGGCTTCTCTTGGTGCCGAAGCAGATCCCACACATTCATCAGCTTGAAGCCCTGCAGATTCCTTGTCCTGAGGTGCCTCAGGTCCGAGTCCCAGACAGGCTGCCGTGTCCAGCTTGGGGGGTCCGAATGCGGCAGTGAGGGAGGCCCACAGAGTGATAGTTCAGTGAGACTCACGCCCTTGTTCTTGACCTTTGGCTTGCTTTCACATGAGGTGTCTGATCAACGAAGACTGAGCAGCTGGACGTCGGTTTTCCCTTCAGGCTGGTCCTCCGGCCCACCCTGGCTGCCTCCCTCCCTCCCTGCGGTCTGTTCTCCGCCACGGTGACCCTGCTGCCCTGGGGAACCCACGCCTGTCTCTCCTCTCTTAGAAAGTCTCTTGCTGGTTCCAGAACTCATGCCCTTCTGTCCTCGGCTGTCCAAACTGCCCCTGCTGTCTGCCACTCCACGGCCAAGTCAGCAATCCCGCCCGTGGAGCACTGGCCCTCACTGTGGGACCCCCACCCCCAAAGCTGCATTCACTGTGCTAAGTCCTTCCACTCAGGACATGGCATGGCGTGGAGGAAGGCCGGCCTCCGTCTGGACACCAGGTCTGCACAGGGCTGTCACGGGGCCCCGGGGCCCATCTTCACAGCTGCACGTCTTGCTCTGGGCCACTCTGACCAGCAGTGCTGGGACTCCCTCTTGGCTCTCCAGGATGACTTTAAAGAGGCAGCAGGCAACAACCAGACTTGTGCAGGCGAGGCCGAGGAGGTCCTTGGTCAAAGCCCTGCCCTCAGCTCTCACTCCCACAGGCGCCTCCTGTCACACCCTGCCCCTGGCACGTCCATGGATCCTCGTGGGGCAGGCAGACATACGTGCTGGCCACGCGGCTCCCACAGGGCAGAGCAGAGTGGGGGGACGCAGAGAAGAGCCAGCGCCAGGAGGTGACACTGAACCCGCCATCCCTGCAGGTGGTGAGGCCCAGGGCTGCTGCACCGTCATCGGTGTGGCTGTCTGTGACGATGTGAGCTTAGGACAAGAAGGTCCAGGCAGCGGGCCCCCAAGGAAGGGGGCTTTGGCGAACCACTGCCAGCCCCAAGGGCCAAGGTGAACGGGACAGAGGTGGCCCACATGCACGCAGCCTGAGCACACGGCTGCCAGGTGAGGGCAGGCCTAGTGTTGGGACCAAGGCTCCATCTCTGGTTCCCACGGGCCCTGCAACTCAGACACACCTGCAGGTGGACAGAGGGGCCCCGCCTGGCAGCCCGGGAGGCTGGCTGGGGGAAAGCGGGCCAGCCAGCTGGGCCTGCAGTGCTCTGGGTGCTGTGTGCAGGGTGCAGGCTGGACTGGAGAGGAGACTCCTAAGCCGTCCCAATGCTTTGGCCTTCAGACAGGGTGCCTTACTGTGGGGTCCACAAGGTTCTTCCTCAGCGGGTGGTGGAAGGCGGAGTGGCATCAGCATTGTCCATGGGCTCTGAACGTTAATGCTGAGGTTCACCCTTCAGTGGCTGCAAGCAGAGATGGAGTGAGGAAAGGCCTGGGGACAAGACTCGTCCCCCGGGAAGCCCCTAGTGACCAGCTTCTTCCAGCTAGTCCCACTCCTACGTCTCCACCTCCTCCTCATGGTCCATTTAATTAGGGTTTGTCAAAGGACTAATCCATCCATAAGGTCAGGCACTCATGATCCGACAACTTCCCCAGAGCCCTACGGCTGGACCCGCTGCCCTGGGGACCAGGCTTCCCACAGGAGGCGTGGGGAGCTTCCCAGATCCATCTGCAACTCAGCCTCACTCTGAATTGGGTGGAGGAGGGAGACGGAATTGGATACGAAAGGGCCACTCACATAAGAAGGCTCCTCTCCTGCCCGGGGTCTGTCCCTGACCCTCCCAATCCCCTCTCTCTCTTCTTTTACTGTTGGTGTTACAGGATTTGGTCTGACACAAAACCCACTGAGTTTACATGCAGGCGAACGTTGGTTCATTTGGACCAGGAAACACATGGAACAGAGTCAGGGCGGTGCAGAGGGACTGGCGTTGGCGAGCTGGGTGCGGACCACGCCAGCAGAACCTTGGCTGCGCCACTGATTTTTGAAAACATATGCAAGATTACATTAGAACACAGAAAAGGCTGGGCCAGCTGGTCTCTGATACGGCGTTCAGGCTGGCTGGCACTTCCAAATCTGAATTCCTGTCTAAGTGTCAAGTCTGACCTTTACCCAGTTTAATTCAATTCAATTTAATTCTACAAAATTCATCGAGGCCAAGTCTTGACAGGGTACTGCATCGAAAGACCCTAAAGAATACATCATCTGGTACCAGGATCTGTTCTGAACGTTGGCAAACTGTCTCAAAGAAAGGAAGGAAGGACCCCTGACATGGTCCAGAGCCCTGCAGGCATCAGTGCCACCTGTAGTCCAGGCCAGAGAGGCACAAGAGAAAGGCAGGAGCGTCACAGTGGGCAGGGAGAGCCGGGTCAGAGCTGCAGGGCCACATGGGTGTGGCAAGTGCCCCCTTCACTCCTGCAGCAAGACCGAGGCCATGTCCTTGGGCAGGAGTGAAGTCTCCTTGGCGGGCAGCTCCCCTCTGGAGATGTCAGCTTACTAAAACTAAGGTGACACCACGTGGCCTCACTTTCCAAAACCATTCTGAAGGCCAAATTAAAAAGGAGCTCAGGTGAGCAATGGCGGAGCCCTGTCTGCAGGTTCTGTATTTCCAAGACCACTTCCCTGAACCCTCCTCAAGGGGCGTCCTGAGACCTGGGAGAGACGGCAGCATGTCCTGATAAAGGGCCCAAGGCCGAGGCGAACTGCAGGGCTGATCCAGCATCCAGAGCTGTGTGTGGGCTCACACTTGCACCCCGCAGCTCAGTGAACCCTGCAGCGTGAAGCAGGACGAGGTCCGGCAAGACAGGTGCGTGGGGGTCTTGTGACTCCCCTTGGCAGAGAGAGCTGTCTCTGAGCCTGAGACCTGCACATCTGTGCACAGGACCTTCAGGCCTGTGCCGTAGGTAGGCAGAGCCCAGGGGCTGGTGGGCGCCTTCCCACACGCTGCTCCCAACTCGGGCCACATCCTCTCCCTTCTCTTGGGTGGGTGTTGCCCATCCTCCTTCCCTGTGGGGCCTGGTAACTCGTCTCTTGAGAAGCCTTCGCCTCGGGTATTTAACTGAGTTGTGGCAGGGACAAACTCAGAGGACGCAGACTCTGGACAATCACAGTCCTTAATTAGTTGGCTAATTTCTACACACAGGGAGATGAGTCCAAGTCAGGAAAGAAGGTGTCTCCACTGAGATCAATTCAGTAGTGAAGCTCAAGGTGACCATTAAAGGCAAAATGCTGTCTGCAGAGGCTCATGATGTCACTTATGATGAGAACATCTTGATCCACAAGGGAAATGCCTGTGGCTGAAATGATTTTTATAACATTTTTTGGAATAAAGGCATAAGAATTACGTGAAGCTCTTCGCCAATGTCCAAGCTCTTAGTCTATGTACCACCGTTGGCCCCAGGCAATGCCTCACATTCTCACCGAGACCGTGGTGGGTCCTCGCTGCAATCTCACTTCATCAGTGGCTCCAGTAATCTGATTCCCTCTCACCTGCCACCTGAACATGTAGACGGTGTAGAAATGTCACCGGTGAGTTCAGACACATAACAATGGAATTTCCAGGCCCATTGTTCAATAACTAAAAAGCCCAAATCATGATGATATAGAAACTCAGGTGAGATGCAGAATCCCATTGAGAACCTCAGAGGGTCAGCCTCCATGTGAACAGAACAGTCCAGGGCTGGAGCTCCACACTGGAGACCCAGCGAAGCATTTTGATTGGGAAAGCACTGAACCCACCCCCAGTGGCCTGCCGCACCCCCTGCACAGCGGAGAGCAGAGTGTGGAGCAGGCTTGTCCTCCTACCAGGGCCCTGGCCACCTGGCAGGCCTGTGGAGCATGGAGGGATGCCAGGCTATTCCAAGGAGGACAGGCTTTGGGTGCCTCCACAGAGCAACCAAAATAGACAGCAGGACAGAGCGCGTAAGCGCATTCCCTGGCATGCTACGCAGCACTGAAAACACCACTGGTCCCCGCTCAAGGAAGGGAGCAGGGCCCAGGAGTTCTCTGACACCAATTCTCAATGATTTATTCCAGGTATGAAGTAAAGCCACAGGAGGGAGCTCAAGCTTCCACCTGGACTGTGTGAGTGGTCGTGAGGGTTGCTCCCTCGTCATAAGGAAAGGCCAGTCCACATCAACCATTGACCCTGACCCATCAGAACACTGAGTGCAGCACCAAATCTGCTTGATGAGGAGAAAGAGAGGGGCCTCCAGAGAAAGAGAGGGCCCGCGCACATGCTGGCCACGGCAGGACCCAGAAGAAGACGGCTTAGGGGCCACGCCCACCAGAATGTGGCTGAGCTCTCCCACGGACCGCTCCAGACTAGGGGGCTGCAGTAAGAAGACAGCAGCGGGGCCGCGAGACCTCGGGGGACCTCCCCACCACCTGGCGGCCAGGAGGGAGCCTGGGAAACTCATTACGTGAAATACCAGACAAAAGTCATGCCATTTCCATAGGTAAGATTCTAAGATAGAAAGTTGAAAAGGAGATAAGATCCCAAGTGTATCCAAGATCTGAGAGATGAGGTCAGTGTAAAGTCCAAATCCCAGAAGAGGGAAGAATGAGGAGAAAGAAATATTTGAAATGAGGAAAGCCAAGAACTTTCCAAAATTGATGAAAGACATTCAAACACAGATACAAAAATCTCAGAGGACCCACCAGCACACAGACCCCCAGACATATCCCAGTCAACACGCTAAACATCAAAGATCAGAGGGAGATCTAGGGCAGGCAGACACTCTCTCACCACACGGAGGAACAAAGAGAAGAACCACTGAAAACTTCACATTAAAAATCGTCTCCTCTCGAGAACAGCGTAAGGACATCTTTAAGGTGCTCAAAGAAAAGATTGGCGACCAGGAATTCTGTCCCCTGTGGAAATAGCACTCGGGAATGTCGAGGGACACCGTCGTTTTCACGGGTCAAGAGGAATTCACAGGATGACTTAGAGAATCGTATCCACACACCGACAAGAGCAAGCTCATTTGGGGCTCATCGAGTCAGAGGGTCAACCCATGGTCCCCCCACTCCACTGCCTGGAACTGAGGCAAGGAGGAGCATCACGGCAAGGCCTGGCGGAGGAGAGCTGCTCAGCTCAGGGCGGCCGCAAGCAGAGGCGGTCAGGGAGAAGATGGAGTTCCCACGGCCATGTCCACCTGCCCACTGTGTCCACCCAGTCGTTCATTCAGGTCATTAATCCATGTGATGGGTGGGTCCACCCTTGAGGACGTGGCTCTCAAAATCTAGCCATCTCATGTCGGTCATTGCCTGACGGGGCTTTTCAGGGGACGCGGTAGGTGAACTATACATTGAGTTGAATGAACAGAAAACAACAAGTCAGAGCTGTGGGATACACCTGAGGGGGCGTAAAAGGAGGGCCACGGCACCACGTGTGCGTGTCAGAGAGAGTCTGTCCTTAAAGGAGGGCCACGGCACCACGTGTGCGTGTCAGAGAGAGTCTGTCCTTAAAGGAGGGCCACGGCACCACGTGCGCGTGTCAGAGAGAGTCTGTGTCCTTAAAGGAGGGCCACGGCACCACGTGTGCGTGTCAGAGAGAGTCTGTCCTTAAAGGAGGGCCACGGCACCACGTGTGCGTGTCAGAGAGAGTCTGTCCTTAAAGGAGGGCCACGGCACCACGTGCGCGTGTCAGAGAGAGTCTGTGTCCTTAAAGGAGGGCCACGGCACCACGTGCACGTGTCAGAGAGAGTCTGTGTCCTTAAAGGAGGGCCACGGCACCATGTGTGCGTGTCAGAGAGAGTCTGTGTCCTTAAAGGAGGGCCACGGCACCACGTGCGCGTGTCAGAGAGAGTCTGTGTCCTTAAAGGAGGGCCACGGCACCACGTGCGCGTGTCAGAGAGAGTCTGTGTCCTTAAAGGAGGGCCACGGCACCACGTGCGCGTGTCAGAGAGAGTCTGTGTCCTTAAAGGAGGGCCACGGCACCACGTGCGTGTGTCAGAGAGAGTCTGTGTCCTTAAAGGAGGGCCACGGCACCACGTGTGTGTGTCAGAGAGAGTCTGTCCTTAAAGGAGGGCCACGGCACCACGCATGCGTGTCAGAGAGAGTCTGTGTCCTTAAAGGAGGGCCACGGCACCACGTGCGCGTGTCAGAGAGAGTCTGTGTCCTTAAAGGAGGGCCACGGCACCACGTGCGCGTGTCAGAGAGAGTCTGTGTCCTTAAAGGAGGGCCACGGCACCACGTGCGCGTGTCAGAGAGAGTCTGTGTCCTTAAAGGAGGGCCACGGCACCACGTGCGCGTGTCAGAGAGAGTCTGTGTCCTTAAAGGAGGGCCACGGCACCACGTGTGTGTGTCAGAGAGAGTCTGTGTCCTTAAAGGAGGGCCACGGCACCACGTGTGTGTGTCAGAGAGAGTCTGTCCTTAAAGGAGGGCCACGGCACCACGCATGCATGTCAGAGAGAGTCTGTGTCCTTAAAGGAGGGCCACGGCACCACGTGCGCGTGTCAGAGAGAGTCTGTGTCCTTAAAGGAGGGCCACGGCACCACGTGCGCGTGTCAGAGAGAGTCTGTGTCCTTAAAGGAGGGCCACGGCACCACGTGTGTGTGTCAGAGAGAGTCTGTGTCCTTAAAGGAGGGCCACGGCACCACGTGTGCGTGTCAGAGGGAGTCTGTCCTTAAAGGAGGGCCACGGCACCACGTGCGCGTGTCAGAGAGAGTCTGTGTCCTTAAAGGAGGGCCACGGCACCACGTGTGTGTGTCAGAGAGAGTCTGTGTCCTTAAAGGAGGGCCACGGCACCACGTGTGCGTGTCAGAGAGAGTCCATGATCTAAGCTTTCACCTTAAAAAATAAGGGCAAGAGAAGAAAATTAAACCTACGTCAAGCAGAAGAAAGATATGACAGGTAATCAGAAAAGTATGAAACAGAGAAATCTTAATGAAACAAGGACTGGTTTTTTAAATGAACCATAGAAGTGGTAAACGTGTAACCAGACAGGAAAGAAAAGACAAAAGACAGACATTACAAATGTCAGGACAGAAGAGAGCATCAGTGCTAACCTCACAGATGTCAACGGGATTCTGCACTGGAAACGAAACGCACATCAGCACCACTTGATGCACATAAATTTAAAACCTTTGATACTTGAGCCAGTTCCTGCAGAGACCCACAGAATCGCACTCAGGAGGAAAGGTCTGAACACCTACACGGGTAGTAAGTAAACTGAGTTGTCGTCATTCTGAGCCCTGGAATCATCAGGTCTGCAGGTCTTCAGGTCCACACAAGCAGGGGGACACAGGACTCCAGCAACATTTTAAGGAATAATGCCAGTTATTGGAGAACGGTTTATGAATTCATTTGTATACTTGTCAACTCATCTCAGGGGCCAGCATTATTCTGCCACCAGCCAGAAAAAGAGACAAGGAGCACCAGACCTGCTGAGGAAAGCCGGAGGTTCTCCCTGCTCAGCAGGGCCAAAGCCAGGGGCCGTGCTCGGCCTTCCCAACCTGCATGACAGCTGCTTCCTGGCCAGGGGTTGAGGCAGAGTTAAGCAAATGAAAAGGAAGGAAAACCCTTGCAGAGGCATATTCAGCCACAAAATCCTCCTAGAAATAAAGATTTAGCAAGATCCTGGGTACACTCATAGAGAAAGGCCACCTGAACTTCTGTGTGTTAGTAACGTACACTTGGGAGTCAAAATCTAGAAGCATTCACTGCAATACCACCTCCTAACGTGGCATGTGTGGGTGCGGCTCTGCCCAAGTGTGTGCCAGGAGAGTACAACGCAAGCCTCCATGAGAAGGCAGTCCAGCTGGGTCAGGGGCGCTGTGTTCGCGGAATAGAGGAACAAAGACTATTAAGATATCGCTGCTTCCAAATCGATGTAAGGATCTAATGCTACTCCAGTCAAAATCTCAGCAAGACTTTTGATAAAAATGGACAACTGTTTCTGAAAGTTTTAGGGAAAGACAGAGAAACCAGGATAGTCAGAAATATTTTTGAAAGAGAAAAGGTCAAAAATCTCCAGTACTGATCCCCAGGCGCAGCATGAAACCTAGTAATAGACCACACAGGATGGCCTCACAGCTGGGCAGAGATCAATAGGCCAGCGAGAAGAGTCTAGAAATAGAGCCGCACACAGGGAGTGAAGGAAAGGATTGAAGGAAATCCCATGGAGAGAGGACAGGTTTTGTTTGGTTTGGTTGAGTTTTGGTGTTTTTATTTGGATACCAGGGATTGGACCCAGGGCACTTAACCGCCAGCCACATCCCAGCACTTCTATTTTCTGTTTTGAGACAGGGTCTCACTAAGTTGCCGAGGCTGCTTTGAACTCTAACCCAGCCTCTGAGCCACTGGCATTAAGGTGTGCAACACCACACCCAGCAGAAGGGGATTTTTAAAAACAAATTATGCTCTAACAGTTGAATGAGAATAAGGAAAAAATAAAGAAAAAAGGAAGAAAGGAGGAGGGAAGAGAAATAACTTTGACACATTCCCCACGATTTATACAGAAATCAACATAAAATGGATGAAGAACTTCAAAGTAACAGATAAAGCTATAAAATTTATGGATGGATTCATAGGAGACACTTTTTATGAACTTGGGTTAGGCAATGATACCTTAGACACCATTCGGAAGCCTGAGCCACAGGAGAAGAATTTGATAAATTGGACTTCATTAAAATGAAGACTGCTACTCTGACAAAGCCTGGTGTGAGACTGGACGGGCAAACCAAAGATCATGGGGACATTTACAAAACAAGCCGATGAAGGGGGTTTGCCCAGAATATATACAGGATTCCGAGATCCTCCTATGTAAGTATCAACCCAATTGTCTTCGCAGACAACAGATTTGGAAGGATTTAAAAAGATATTTCTGTGGTGGGAGCTTCGTGAGAGATGATCAACCCATTAGTTATTGGGTGCAGCATCTTAAAAATGCTAACCAGTGCCAAGTGAGAAGCCTAAATACCAAGTGCCAGCGAGAATTCAAGGTGACTGCAGGTCTCATACATTGATAATGGGGACACAAAGGACATGCAATTGTCCAACACATATCTACCCAGCACTCCTTCTCCAGAATGTGCTCCAGTGAAATAGAGTAACCCCCCGCCCCCCGCAAGCAGCCCAGGCAGACACCCGTAACAACTCACTCAGAAGCTCGGACACTGGAGCAGCCCAGTACCCTCACCTGAGGCGTGCACACGTTTTATATGTAAGATGTAATCTCTTGTTTATGAATTCATTTGTATACTTGCAATTGTGTGTGATTTGTATGTGAATGGCATGTGTGAACACATACGGTATTCATCACGGCAGGGGCATGCACCTACTCGTGTGCACATATAATTGAACGGTCACATCCATCACAGCTCAGGTGTATACATATAAAAGGAAGAGGCCCAACAGTTACAAGAAGAGAAATACTGATGGGTGCCCACTGTGGGTGGGTCTGTCCTGCAAACTGAGCAAAGCCAGACAAAGGCTGCCTGCTGTGTACGTCCCTCTGCGTGACCCTCTGGAACAGGTAGGGAAGGACTATGGGGAACAAGCAAGTGCACAGGGGGTTTCCAGGGCTGGAGAGACAGAAGAGGGCAGACTCCCGGGGGTGGAGGAATTTGGGGACCACGGCCACTTTATATCTTGGCTGTGGTTGTATTTATCAGATCTGCTCACAGGAAGTGTGACTCTCGTTGACATGTATGGAACATATGACCCACACATAAATACATACACATAACCTGGATAAGAATAATTTGACATGGGATCCCTTCCAGACACACAAATCAGCCTTCCTCTGTGTGTGACGTTCTCCTTGTTGTGATGTGGTGATCGTAGGGGACACTCTTCCCTGAGATGCCTTTCCCCGTCTGGATTTCCCCCAGCGCGCCGAGTCTCACCTTCCCTCAGTTCTGCACACCTCCTCCCAAAGGGCCGAGGACGAGTTGTCTCACTCGGGCTCTGACCTCACTTTGCCTGGTTCTTGGACTTAAGACGGTAACAGCTGCCACCCCTGTGTCCTCTCTCTGCAGATTCTGGCCTCTCTGGGCTCTCCCGGCTCAGCTGCTGCAAGGCAGTGGCCTGCTGGCCTCTGGCTGGCTCTAGTGTCTGCCCTGTGGGTCGGCCTGTCACACTGCAGCCATGTGGTGCCCTCTTGATGTCAGTGTTGTGGATCTGTCACTTGAAGCAGCAGGAGGAAGCACCCTCTTGGAAAGAACCTGGACACACAGGAGCACAGGAGAAGAACCACGGAACCCATCCCATGGAAACGGGACAAAGACTGAGTCCACATCAATATCTTCCCTTTGTATAAAATCAAACTTTCAGTACATTTCCAATTCTGATTGACAGAAATACAAGGAATCAAATTATCTTTCATTCTGCAAAGTACCACGAGGGCATCTGAAGGCAGCGTCCAGGTTCATGTGTAAGCAAACCCAACCGTCGGGTGGAAACAGCACCTCTGAATGTTGGATCAACTTCCATCTCACGAATGAGAGGTTAAAAAGAGAGAGAGGAGAAAATGGTTCTCCAGGGTCACGTGGACAGTTGACACAGGACCACAAACTGGGAAGCCCATTCCTATTTCAGTGTGTTTCTCCACAAGTTCATCCTTCACACTAAAGGCAAGACAAATTAGTTCACTCTTAGATGATCCATTTCCCTGTTGATTAAAGAAAACTGAAAATGGTGGAATGCATTACATAATTAAACATCAAACATAAAATGCCAAACAATTCAAATTCAGTTCAACATTAATTGAGTATGTATCTTCCTTCAAAAAATGAAGATGTGATATTACGATCCCTTCTCAGGTAGAAGAATCTTTTTTTTACTTTTAAACACACACGCAACCCAGATTTCTCTCTTATTACTTGTTACTAGTAATAAAAGTAGTTAAGAACTTATGAAGTTGTGATGAATGCAAACCTCCACTCTGTAACTGGGGTTATACTAGCCACTTCATATAGAGTATTCTGCCTAATCCCAACAAGAGCCTTAGGAGGCACTATTATTATTGTTCTCATTTTGTAAATGAGGAAAAGATTCTAAAAGATCAAGAAAATGGCTTAAGATCACAGAGTTACTCAGTAGTAGATCAAAGGTACAAACCCCAATTGGTCCATGTCAGGGACGCTCAGTCCTGAGGACTCCCTGTGCATACTGGAAACTATAGCCAAGGCCACCTACAGCACTCAGGAGCCTTCTATCAGTGACGTCCTCGGACCATACTACATACATAGACAGAGAGATGGTAATCGAGCAATAAGTGACTTAATCAGGTAGAATTTTACTAAGGGGTGACTGTTTTTAGGGGTATTTGCCTTTAACAAACTCAGGATTCAGGAAAACGTTTGTATTAGTCACTGTTTAGTGTTGTGCCCAAGACACCTGACAGGAGTGACTTAGAGGAGGACTAGTGTATGTGGGCTCAGTCTTGGGTGATCCATCTCATTGCTCTAGGCCTGAGCTGAGGCAGACTATCATGGTGGAAGGGTGTGTTGGAGGCAAGCAGCACAGCTCATGGCCACCAGAAAGCAGAGAGAGAGAAAGGCCCGGGATAAGGTAGAGTCCCCAAGGCATGTCCCCGGGACCCACCGCCTCCAGCCACGCCCACCCGCCACAGTTAGCAGCCACTAGTCCATTCAATTCCTAACCCATCAAACAGGTCAGCCACTGATGAGGTGGAGGCTCATAGTCTGGTCATCGCCCTTGTGAACACTCCTGTGTTGCCTAACACCTGAGTTTGCAGTGTGGACATTAAAGATCCAAACCATAATAGCATTAAGGAGAAAAGAAGTGAGCCATAGTCGGACTTTATACCCTGGTGTGCCTTGAGCAAACCCCACTCCACAAGAGAGCTAACCCCACCCAGGCCAGCGGGCCACGAAGCACTGATTCAGCACGCTCCCTGAGACCTTGGTGGGGACAGCAGCGGGCAAGGGCACCGGCTAGAACAGCATTCACACCCATGCCCACTTCACGGCAGGACGACCCCAGCAGGTGGGCAGCTGCAGAGGGTCCCCGTCCCCCCAGCACCCTGAGTTGGAAAGTTATCCCACATTTCGGCTTAGATATGAGGTGTCCCAAAAAACCCCTGTGTGAGACCACCAAGAACATCCAGAGGGGTCTGGTTCCACTATGAGAGCTTCATCCACTGTACAGATTGACAGGGTGCGATCCTAGGCAGGTGGGACGTGGCTGGAGGAGGTGGGAGCCTGGGATGTGCCGGAAGGAATGCGTCTTCCCTCCTTGTCTCTGCTTTCTGGATCTGAGCAGCCCTCCTCCACTGGGCCCTTCCACCATTATGTGCTGTCCAACCTTGAGCCAAAGCAAACTTCCACCTACAGCAAATTAAACATCCTGGTTCCACGTAACCAGAGAGCCAGAGGAAACCACCAGGGGAATGACGAGTCTGCTGAGAGGAATAAATACGAGAACACACACCCATAACTTATGGGATGTGCATAAGGCAGTGCCCGGAGGGACATGCATAGCTGTAATGTGTAATTTGAAAACAAGAAAATTCTTTAACAATCTTTGATGGAAGCATCCAAAAGAAATCAGGAAAAAGAAAAACAAGATAAAGTACAGGCCTGCTATCCTAGTGGCTCAGGAGGCTGAGGCAGGAGGATTGCAAGTTCAAAGTAGCCTCAGCAACTTAGCGAGGCTCTAAGCAACTCAGCAAGACCCTGTCTCTAAATAAAATACAAAAAAAAGGGATAGGGATGTGGCTCAGGGGTTGAGTGCCCAAGTTTCCATCCCAGGAGCCAAAATAAAAGAAGAAAAGAAAGAAAAACAAGATAAGACCAAAGCTTTCAGAAAGAAGGACATAATAAAGGAGAATGGAAACAAATATATAAAAACAATAGAGAAAATCCTATAAAAGCAAAAATTTTGTGAAATGAAAAAAAAAAAAGAATTGACAAATGTCTAATTAGACTGACCCAGAAAAAAAGACACAAAAATCACTAAAATTATCAATGAAAGTGGAATTTTTAATAATAATCTACAACACACCAAGAAGTTGTTAATTTACCTGAAATTCTAAAATTCCTAGAAAGAGGAATTACAAGATACCAATACTGACTCGAGAAGAAATAGAAATTCTGGCCATCGCTCTACTGTAACAATGAGACTGAATTAGTAATTTAAGAAAGATTCACATGAAGGGAACTTCAGAGTCTGATAGTTTTATTAGTAAATTCTACAAAAAATTAAAAAGCAAATTAATAAAAATCTCTTCCAAAAACAGAAGAGAAAGAAACACTTTCTAACCTATTTTTATATCATCCGGATATCCAAATTGTCAAAGACGTCAAGGGAAACGAAAATAAGATCAATGTCCCTTATAGAAACTGGTCAGAGTCTCCTATTACAGCAGGAAACTGAAGCCAGCGATCCATTCCAAGAAAAGAGTCGGGCACCAGGGGGACCCACCCAGCCGTCCAAGGCGGGCGCAACGTCTGGAGTGGATCAGAAAGTAAAGACCACGTGATTGTATCAGTGCCTAAAGAACCACACACTGATCTTTTGATGAAATGCAGCATCCTTTCATGATAAGAAACAAAGCACTCAACAAGACTCATAATAGAAGAGAACTTACTCAACCTGATAAGGAAGATCTGCAAACCCACCACGTGCTGCCCGAACAAACTTAATCTTTCTCTCCGAGGCAGCAATGCACCGCGGACATGCAGCCTTGCCAATTCTATTCAACACTAAAGAGAGTAATCGGGCAAGAAAAGGAATTAAAAACATCCGAGTTGAAGAGGAAAATGTAAAAGTATCTGTTTGCAGATGACAAGATCTAGTATACAGAAAATACTAGGGAGCACATTCAGTACTATTAATACTGACAAACGAGTTAACATTGTTCAGGATGCAAGATCAATACACAAAAATATCTATTTAATTTACACATACCAACAATAAATAATGCAAAAACACAGTCATAAAAACCATTTCATTTACAATAGCATTCTCAGAAGTATTACTTAAGAATAAATTTAACAGAGAAGTAGCAGATTTTTTTTTAGTTAAATCTACAAAGCATTATTGACAGAATAAAAATCTAAGTGGAAAACAGCCTATGTTCATGGATCAGGAGTCTTAATCGAGTTAAGATGACAACCCTCCTTAAAATTAATCTACTGGTTCAACAGAATATCCATCTGAACTCCTGATGGAATTTTGAAGAAATTGATGTTAATTCTGAAAATCATACAGAAATGTAGGGTATCCACAATAGCCAGAGTAATTTTGAAAAAAAATAAAAAGTAAAACAAGAGTGGCATACTCACCTTCCAAATTTCAAACACCAACGTGTCCTCAGTGATCCGCAGCATGCCTTGCCCTGCAGATCCACAGGCGCAGAAAGGCTGTGAAAGAGCCCTGTGCACACGGCAGGTGTGTTTTCAACACGGGGTCAGTCAATCTTAAGGAGGGAAGAGCAGTCTCATTTCAAATAAGTCTGGGACAACTGAATTTCCACTTGCAAAAAATTAAAGTGGACTTCTACCTCCAACCCTATACCAAGGTTAACTGAAATGCATAATAGAACCAAGTGAAAGAAGAGTAGGAACGTTTGGGAAGAAACAGAAATCTCCATGACTGTTAACGGGGTTTAGGACCGTCATTGGCGCACACTGTAAACGGGCAACTTGTACACTTGTGGGCCATGTCTCAGTGAGATAAAGGCAGAAGGAAGAAATAACCTAAAGGAAAAGATAAACCGCGTCAAAGGTACTTTACTGTGCCTGGATCATAGTTTGTGGGGGCTGATGTTGAAGCACAGGCTGGGACACTGGGGGCCAGCTGAGGAAGAAAGGGGCGCTTTCTGAGAAGCAAAGGAAGGATCGTGCACTGGATCCAGTGATCAACAGGGCGACGTTGGTCCTTGCTTTGCAAAGGCTCTGTGTGAAACGGGAAGTTGCAGTCTCCTTGCTTTGGAAGAGGGTACCGTCAGAGGATCAGAACAGACTCAGGGGAAGTGGTGTGCTGGGGGGACAAGCGGGGGCACTGACTCGTCCACCTGGGAGACGCCAAGCCTCATTCGCATGCCCGCCCAGACCCAGTACCTGACGGCATGCGGACGTGGAGCTAGATGTGTGGTCCTCCATGCCTGATCTGGTATTCTACAGAGATGACAAAGTGAGTTATGGCACATCCTGTAGCCCCAGGCACATGAGCCGGGAGTTTGCGGACAGTCTTCCCCACAGAATGAGACTCTGTCTCAAAAACAAAACAAACAAAAAAAGAATAAATGTGATTAAAATGCATTTTATGATGATATCAGCCGCCCGTCAGGGGTTCTGGTGGAGCAGCATCTGGCTTGCACCGGGCTGGAGTCCAGAGTGCGGGCACTCCATCCCAGCCCAGCCCCTGAGCGCTGCCTGGGGACGCCCAGTGGAGAACGGGTTTGGTTTCTCCCCTGGACCCGGGAGTATCGAGGGCGCTCGGAAAGCCCTAGTGGACGTCAGCCATCACCCGTCATCCTGGCCGTCTGCCCTGATTCCACCGTGGCTCATAGAATCACTGTGGTACCTTCACGGACCATGGGGACACCTTGGCTCGTCACCTAGTTCCCTGTCCTCCCTCCCCTGAGGGATCTAATTCAAGCATGGACACCCCACGTCCCCCGGTCAAACCTGAGCCTGAGCTGCAGAGGACAGGGCGGTGCCCCAGGAAACCTGAATGAGGCCTCTCCCCTGTGGGCCTCCTTCCCTCCTCTTCTTCCCCGTCCCTCTCCTCCGTCTTTCAGCACTACGCCAGAAGAGACCGACCCTCTGTGCTGTGGATGTGGTGCTGCAGCAGCCATCTGTGGCCATGAGTGTCCAGGTCACAGTGACGATGGACGTCCTAGGCCACAGTGTCAACCCCATTTGTTTGCCAAATCTCCATTTTAGAAAATTCCTGTGGTGCTGGTTTTAAAAGTGCAAATGTCCTGTCCTACTCTAGGCACCAAATGAGAGCGTCCCGGAAGGCTGGCAAGTTGTGCTTTTGAACCCCTGAGTCTCAACATGGGAGAAGTCAGGAAGCACCAGGTGGACTTGTCTTTCCCAGGTTAGGGTTAGGGTTAGGGTTAGGGTTAGGGTTGGGGTCAGGGTCAGGGTCAGGGTCAGGGTCAGGGTCAGGGTTAGGGTTAGGGTTAGGGTTAGGGTTAGGGTTAGGGTTAGGGTTAGGAACGTCCTCAGTCCGGCTCCTTGGGGTACTCAGATCAGACGGTTGTAGATTTTAGACCCTGGTTACATGACCTACTGCCTCCCACGTAGAGGACTGTGGTTAAGGCGTGCTCTCCCGTCCCCACCCTCCTAGGCCGTGGGGTCTGCAGTGGGCAGAGGCACCTGGCCATGCTGGGGGTAAAAACACCTCAGCTCCCGGCCTGGTGGGAACCACCTGGTGCATGCCAGCCAGGGGCCCAGGGGAGCAGGGCACAACCAGGCCACCCTCTTGCTGACTTTCCCGCAGCACTGGCGGCCCCTGCCTGGATTTGACAGTGTTGGTTTGGGGACCCAGATTTCTGGTGCTTGTCAAGTGCTGCCTGTGGTGGCCCTAAGATCCAGGACTCAGGGAGTGGCTGTTTGGAGACAGGATCTCTACAGAGCCCTAGGGGTGGCCCTAGTCCCCTGTGACTGTGTCCTGACAGGAGGAGATTAGGACAGGTAAAGACAGGGAGGGCCACCTGCCCGCCCAGGAGGTGAGAAGTCTAAGCTGAGCCTCTGGGCATTCCCCTGCCCACCAGTCGTGCCTGGGCCGACGCCGCAGAGTACATCCCTCTCTGCTCCAGCTCTCGGCTCCAAGGCCGGGGCTGGCCACCTGCTTGGGCTGTGGCTCGGAGCTCACCTCACCTCCTTCCCGTGAGGCTGCCCCTGCTGCTGTCTTGGATCACAGTGTCCTGCTCACCCCTCTGGCCAGCACCTGCCAAGGTGACTCGCTTGCTGGAAAGGCAGGGCACAGTGGGGACAGTGAACGAGTCGGGGCAAGAGCGAGCAGCCCAGGCCTCAGCTGGGCCCTTGGCAAACACCCGGCCAGTGACCAAAGGCCCATGTGTCCCCCAGAGGACAGCCAGTGCCCGCTGTCCCCTGAGGCCGATGGCGAGCGTTACTCGGCCATTTCATTCCCGCCACATCTTCCCTTGTAGGAAGCGATAATGAGGTAACGAGGGTCCCATCTCTGTTTATCTCCCTTCCCACTTTAACGAGCAGCTCACGGGCAAACCCTGGGTTGACGATCCCCCAGCACGGAGAGAAGAGCAGGAAGGGCACAGAGGTGATTCTGGGGACCACCTGTTAGATCAGAGCAGGTGAGGATGGAACCTGCCCATCCGAGGGTGCGTTCCAGGGTTTCAGGTCCGTACGGGAAGCCAATCCACATTTATTCAGCCTCTGACATGAGCGACGCACCATGCGAGACTCAGTGAGGACAGGAGAAGAGCGGCTTTCTCTTCCCTGACCGTGTGAGGAGGAGGTGAGAAGTCTGAGCAAATGACGACTAACACAGACGCCTGCGGGCCGGGTAATCACACGTAACATGGACAAAACTGGACACGACGTCCTGGGGGATCCTTCACCCCAGGGAATTCCTGTGAACGCGCCCACGCACAGTCGCCCCGCGCGGCACCAGGAGCCTATGGATGCTCACGGGCCTTACAGACAGTGGCATGCATCTGCATGTTAGGCACCGCTTCCCACACGCCTTCCGTCTTCTCTGGAATGCTTATAACACCCAACGCAGCGTCGGTTCTGTGCAGAGAGTGGTGTGTGGTTCTGCTCAGGGAACGGCAGGATAAAAGTTGTACATGTTCATCAACAAATTGAAATTCTTTTTGAATGGTTTTGCTCCATCCACAGTTGGATTGAATCCCTGGGTGCAGAGCCCACAGACCTGGAGGGCACACTGTGTAGTGTGTGTGTGTGTGTGTGTGTGTGTGTGTGTGTGTAAAATATATTTCAGGAAAAAAATACCTGGGAAGGTAAATGCCAACACGTAGCTGGCGACTTCAGGTGGAAAGAGTCTGAGTGTCTTGTGGGTGGGCGCTGAACCCCGCTGTGCTGTGTGGGCTTTCAGTTAGACGTCAAAACCTGATTTAAAGCCAAGGTGGGAGTGGCAGCTCCTGAGTAAGTTCTGCAGAGCCCGGGGTAGACTTCACAGGAGCGGAGATCACCCCGGGGGTAGTGGGACCCCTCAGGTCGCCACCAGGAGGCCCCAGGCACGGCTCAGCACAAACTGACGGAGACCTGCCAGACTTCCCTGGGCTGCGTCCTGCAGGCCCTGCCTCCCAGGGCCATCTGGGCTCCCAGCTGCAGCTCTGATTCTGTGGCACCTTTGGGTCAGCCTCTGTAGCTGGTTTGTCTTTGGCTTCTGCTCTTCAGAGAGACCCAGCCACTCCTCTCGGTCTCCGCCTGGCCCTGGGCACCCTGGGCCTGGCCAGGTCCCGGCATCCCTGAAGGAGGACCGTCTGACTTCCAATGTGGTGAATGGGTGGTGACGTCCGATCGGAGGTGGGATTCGTGCAGGGAAGGGGGCACAAAGCAGACCCCACCATGGAGGGCTGAGGACCCGGGGGGAGTCGTCTCCCGTCACTGCTCCGTGCTCCCCATGTGAGGGAGTGACGCGTGACGTCACTGCTGCTCCAGGTCGCCAGGCTGCGTGGGCAGGTGGAGCCAGGGCCTGGCTGGCTGTGCTCCCCTGGAGGCTGGGGAAGCTGTCCCTTGTCCATCTCCAGGCAGCAGGTCTCGTAGGTCCTTCGTGCCTGGTGTGGCCACGTGACTTTCTGCCATCCTGGCTCACTGTGAGGACCTGGGTATCCAAAGCCCATCGGTCAGTCCAGGACCACCTCCCGATGGAGACGCACTCACTGTACCCTGGCATCCCGCCGTCAGTCACAGAGCACAAACAACACACTCAAGTTCTGGCGACTGGGATGTGGACGTGTTTGGCCATTACTCCACCTGACGGGGTGTCCACTGAGCAGTGGAACAGATGTCAGGGAGTCCAGCAAGTGACCAGGTGAAGGGAAGCCAAGGTGTCTAACGTACCGTCTGGCTCAGCTCATCTCCAGAAACCGTTGGCCCCTCTAAAGAACCAAGCTCTGAGCCTCCTCCTGCAGCTGTGTCCTGACAAAGGGCAGAGATCCCCCAGCTCTGGGGTGGCTCACTGCCATGGGTCGATCAGAGCGTGACCAGGGAGCTGTCTGACGTGGCCTCTGCTCCCTTCAGTCCAGGCTTGGAGCTCTGTCCTGCCCAGAGTGGCTCTGTCCTGCCCAGGGTTCTCTGCTCATCTCCCTCCTGCTCCCCAACACCCTCACTTTCTGCCCCCACCCCAAATTAATTTCAGACAGGTCTTTGTGCTTTGGCTGACATTCAGAACTGCCGCCTCCATGCACACATTAACTCCCAGGCCTCTGTCGTCCCTCACATTCACATTCTGTCAGCAGGAGTTGAAGGGCTCCACTCCGCCAGCTCAGGGCCCCGGGCTGCGCAAGTCACAGTGACAGCAGGCCTCTGTCTGATGAGTCACCTCCACAGGGCCCCACGTGGTCCAGGAGAGCTGCCCACCAGGAGGAGGGAGACCAGGTAGGGATGTGGTCCTGTGAGCCATCCTCCAGGAGGAGGGTGGCCGGGTGGGGACGTGGTCCTGTGAACCGTCCCCCAGGAGGAGGGAGGCCAGGTGGGGACGTGGTCCTATCAGCCCTCCCCCAGGAGGAGGGAGGCCGGGCCTGAGGGACACAGTGACTGTCCATGGTGTGACCAGCCAGGTCAGGGAGGATGGGTAAGGAATTCCAGAACCGAGGTCTTATTCCACTTGTGAGGGCCACTCTTGTCCATTTAATAGCCAAGGAATCAGCTGCAGCATCCACCACAGGCCCCTGGCTCTTGGTGCAGAATCCAGCCTGGAGTGAGTTTGAAGCTCCAAGTTGCCCTCAGAGGCAGACATCTGGCTAGTGTCCACAGCGTCCATCACATCAGAGCAGCTGACCTGCTGCCCCTAAGGCCCCTTTTCATGCACCCCAGGATGGGAGGTGGGGTGGAGGGACACTGTTGGTGACAGGAAGTTCAACATGATGTCAGTTGGACTCATTGGCCACTCATCTGTGTGGACTTCACAAGGACCGAACACCAGCCAAGTGGCCAAGAGAGAGCACTGATTTCCCAGGTCTTCACGACTGTCCTGCCCCCAGAGGAGCGCTCCTCACCTGGGTGCCCTCACCTTGCTCCTGTTCCGTGATTCCGTTTATTTTTCAAACATAAATCTCAGCTGACTGGAAGGCAAAGCCCAGACAGGCACAGTGTCTCTCCTCTGGAAGTGCTCTGTCCACCTCGGGGCTACCCACTCACCAGTCAGGAAGCACTCGGAGGTGACCTGGTGAGATGTGTTTGAAAGTCCCTTGATGGCAGGACGTGTGCTTCATCTGTCACTGAAGTGGCAGTGCCCACCACAAGCGTGGTGCCCACACATCACTTGGAGCCTTCTTTAGGATGCAGCATGAAAACACGGGGGCTATGCACTCCAAGGGCAAATCAACCTGCTAACTGGCTGGTTGACTAGTCTCAGTGACAATCACAACCAAAGTGTCACAGTCCGTCACAGGGGAGGGGGGATATGGAGAGAGAAACCTTAGCAGACAGGACCCTGAGCTTGGCAGATGTCCAGTGGGATTTTCTGCTTCTGAGAAGGAGTCTGAGCTGAAGCAGTTACTGAAGGTCTAAGGACCTGCTTCATGTGTGGAAGATCTGGATGGGCACTGAGCCCTGCTGGACCAAAGGCTTGGAAAGATCAACGGGATTAAGTAGGAGGAGATTCACTAGCTTCAGCCATGAGGTCATCTTTTGGCAGATTAGTAGTCTTCTCACTCCAGAGCGTCCCTGGGAGGAGCTCCATGGCCTGGGGACACCACAGTGTCCCTGGGAGGAGCTCATGGCCTGGGGACAGCACAGCATCCCTGGGAAAAGCTCATGTCCTGGGGACACCGCAGCATCCCTGTGAGGAGCTCATGTCCTGGGGACACCACAGCATCCCTGGGAGGAGCTCATGTCCTGGGGACAGCACAGCATCCCTGGGAGGAGCTCATGTCCTGGGGACAACAGAGCATCCCTGGGAGAAGCTCATGTCCTGGGGACAGCACAGCATCCCTGGGAGGAGCTCATGTCCTGGGGACAACACAGCATCCCTGGGAGGAGCTCATGTCCTGGGGACACCAGAGCATCCCTGGGAGGAGCTCATGGCCTGGGGACAACAGAGCATCCCTGGGAGGGGCTCCATGTCCTGGGGACAGCACAGCATCCCTGGGAGAAACTCCATGTCCTGGGGACAACAGAGCATCCCTGGGAGGAGCTCATGGCCTGGGGACACCACAGCATCCCTGGGAGGAGTTCATGTCCTGGGGACCACAGAGCATCCCTGGGAGGAACTCATGTCCTGGGGACAGCACAGCATCCCTGGAAGGAGCTCCATGTCCTTGGGACACCACAGCATCCCTGGGAGGAGCTCCATGACCTGGGGACACCATAGCATCCCTGGGAGGAGCTCATGTCCTGGGGACACCACAGCGTCCCTGGGAGGAGCTCATGGCCTGGGGACACCACAGCATCCCTGGGAGGAGCTCATGTCCTGGGGACAACAGAGCATCCCTGGGAGGAGCTCAGGTCCTGGGGACAACAGAGCGTACCTGGGAGGAGCACATTTCCTGGGGAAACCAGAGCATCCATGGGAGGAGCTGCATGTCCTGGGGACAACAGAGTATCCCTGGGAGGAGCTCATGTCCTCGGGACACCACAGCATCCCTGGGAGGAGCTCAGGTCCTGGGGACAACAGAGCATCCCTGAAAGGAGCTCATGTCCTGGGGACACCACAGCATCCCTGGGAAGAGCTCATGGCCTGGGGACAACAGAGCATCCCTGGGAGGAGCTCCATGTCCTGGGGACACCACAGCATCCCTGGGAGGAGCTCCATGGCCTGGGGACACAGGAGCATCCCTGGGAGGAGCTCCATGTCCTGGGAACACCACAGCATCACTGGGAGGAGCTCCATGTCCTGGGGACAACAGAGCATCCCTGGGAGGAGCTCATGTCCTGGGGACACCACAGCATCCCTGGGAGGAGCTCATGTCCGGGGGACACCAGAGCATCCCTGGGAGGAGCTCATGGCCTGGGGACACCACAGCATCCCTGGGAGGAGTTCATGTCCTGGGGACCACAGAGCATCCCTGGGAGAAACTCATGTCCTGGGGACAGCACAGCATCCCTGGGAGGAGCTCCATGTCCTTGGGACACCACAGCATCCATGGGAGGAGCTCCATGACCTGGGGACACCACAGCATCCCTGGGAGGAGCTCATGTCCTGGGGACACCACAGCGTCCCTGGGAGGAGCTCATGGCCTAGGGACACCACAGCATCCCTGGGAGGAGCTCATGTCCTGGGGACAACAGAGCATCCCTGGGAGGAGCTCAGGTCCTGGGGACAACAGGACGTACCTGGGAGGAGCACATTTCCTGGGGAAACCGGAGCATCCATGGGAGGAGCTCCATGTCCTGGGGACAAAAGAGTATCCCTGGGAGGAGCTCATGTCCTGGGGACACCACAGCATCCCTGGGAGGAGCTCAGGTACTGGGGACAACAGAGCATCCCTGGGAGGAGCTCATGTCCTGGGGACACCACAACACCCCTGGGAAGAGCTCATGGCCTGGGGACAACAGAACATCCCTGGGAGGAGCTCCATGTCCTGGGGACACCACAGCATCCCTGGGAGGAGCTCCATGGCCTGGGGACACAGGAGCATCCCTGGGAGGAGCTCCATGTCCTGGGAACACCACAGCATCCCTGGGAGGAGCTCCATGTCCTGGGGACAACAGAGCATCCCTGGGAGGAGCTCAATGTCATAGGGACACCACAGCATCCCTGGGAGGAGCTCATGTCCTGGGGACACCAGAGCATCCCTGGGAGGAGCTACATGTCCTGGGGACACCACAGCATCCCTGGGAGGAGCTCATGTCCTGGGGACACCACAGCATCCCTGGGAGGAACTACATGTCCTGGGGACACCACAGCATCCCTGGGAGGAGCTCATGTCCTGGGGACAAAAGAGCATTCCTGGGAGGAGCTCATGGCCTGGGGACACCAGAGCATCCTTGGGAGGAGCTCATGTCCAGGGGACACCACAGCATCCCTGGGAGGAGCTCATGGCCTGGGGACAACAGAGCATCCCTGAAAGGAGCTCATGTCCTGGGGACACCAGAGCATTCCTGGGAGGAGCTCATGGCATGGGGACATCACAGCATCCCTGGGAGGAGCTCATGTCCTGGGGACCACAGCATCCCTGGGAGGAGCTCATGTCCTGGGGACACCAGAGCATCCCTGGGAGGAGCTCCATGGCCTGGGGACACCACAGCATCCCTGGGAAGAGCTCATGTCCTGGGGACCACAGAGCATCCCTGGGAGGAGCTCATGTCCTGGGGACACCAGAGCATCCATGGGAGGAGCTCCATGTCCTGGGGACAACAGAGCATCCCTGGGAGGAGCTCATGTCCTGGGGACACCAGAGCATCGCTGGGAGGAGCTCCATGTCTTGGGGACACCACAGCATCCCTGGGAGGAGCTCTTGTCCTGGAGACATCAGAGCATCCCTGGGAGGAGCTCATGTCCTGGGGACACCAGAGCATCCCTGGGAGGAGCTCCATGTCCTGGGGACACCACAGCATCCCTGGGAGGAGCTCATTTCCTGGGAACAACAGAGCATCCCTGGGAGGAGCTCATTTCCTGGGGAAAACAGAGCATCCCTGGGAGGAGCTCATGGCCTGGGGACACCACAGCATCCCTGGGAGGAGCTCTTGTCCTGGGGACACCAGAGCATCCCTGGGAGGAGCTCATGTCCTGGGGACACTACAGCATCCCTGGGATGAGCTCCATGTCCTGGGGACAAAAGAGCATCCCTGGCAGGAGCTCCATGTCTTGGAGACACCACAGCATCCCTGGGAGGAGCTCCATGTCCTGGGGACACCAGAGCATCCCTGGGAGGAGCTCATGGCCTGGGTACAGCAGAGCATCCCTGGGAGGAGCTCCATGTCCTGGGGACACCAAGGCATCCCTAGGAGGAGCTCATGTCCTGGGGACAACAGAGCATCCCTGGGAGGAGCTCCATGTCCTGGGGAAAACAGAGCATCCCTGGGAGGAGCTTATGTACTGAGGACACCACAGCATCCCTGGGAGGAGCTCATGTCCTGGGGACAAAAGAGCATCCTTGGGAGGAGATCATGTCCTGGGGACACCAGAGCATCCCTGGGAGGAGCTCATGTCCTGGGGACACCACAGCATCCCTGGGAGGAGCTCATGTCCTGGGGACACCACAGCATCCCTGGGAGGAGCTCATGTCCTGGGGACACCAGAGCATCCCTGGGAGGAGCTCATGTCCTGGGGACACCACAGCATCCCTGGGAGGAACTAATGTCCCTGGGACACCACAGCATCCCTGGGAGGAGCTCCATGTCCTGGGGACTCCAGAGCATCCCTGGGAGGAGCTCATGTCCTGGGGACAACAGAGCATCCCTGGGAGGAGCTCATGTCCTGGGGACACCACAGCATCCCTGGGAGGAGCTCCATGTCCTGGGGACACCACAGCATCCCTGGGAGGAGCTCATGTCCTGGGGACACCAGAGCATCCCTGGGAGGAGCTCATGTCCTGGGGACACCACAGCATCCCTGGGAGGAGCTCATGTCCTGGGGACACCACAGAATCCCTGGGAGGAACTACATGTCCTGGGGACACCACAGCATCCCTGGGAGGAGCTCATGTCCTGAAGACACCACAGCATCTCTGGGAGGAACTACATGTCCTGGGGACACCACAGCATCCCTGGGAGGAGCTCATGTCCTGGGGACAAAAGAGCATTCCTGGGAGGAGCTCATGGCCTGGGGACACCAGAGCATCCCTGGGAGGAGCTCATGTCCAGGGGACACCACAGCATCCCTGGGAGGAGCTCATGGCCTGGGGACAACAGAGCATCCCTGAAAGGAGCTCATGTCCTGGGGACAACAGAGCATCCCTGGGAGGAGCTCATGGCATGGGGACATCACAGCATCCCTGGGAGGAGCTCATGTCCTGGGGACCACAGCATCCCTGGGAGGAGCTCATGTCCTGGGGACACCAGAGCATCCCTGGGAGGAGCTCCATGGCCTGGGGACACCACAGCATCCCTGGGAAGAGCTCATGTCCTGGGGACCACAGAGCATCCCTGGGAGGAGCTCATGTCCTGGGGACACCAGAGCATCCATGGGAGGAGCTCCATGTCCTGGGGACAACAGAGCATCACTGGGAGGAGCTCATGTCCTGGGGACACCAGAGCATCGCTGGGAGGAGCTCCAAGTCTTGGGGACACCACAGCATCCCTGGGAGGAGCTCTTGTCCTGGAGACATCAGAGCATCCCTGGGAGGAGCTCCATGTCCTGGGGACACCACAGCATCCCTGGGAGGAGCTCAATTCCTGGGAACAACAGAGCATCCCTGGGAGGAGCTCATTTCCTGGGGAAAACAGAGCATCCCTGGGAGGAGCTCATGTCCTGGGGACACCAGAGCATCGCTGGGAGGAGCTCCATGTCTTGGGGACACCACAGCATCCCTGGGAGGAGCTCTTGTCCTGGAGACATCAGAGCATCCCTGGGAGGAGCTCATGTCCTGGGGACACCACAGCATCCCTGGGAGGAACTACATGTCCTGGGGACACCACAGCATCCCTGGGAGGAGCTCATGTCCTGGGGACAACAGAGCATCCCTGGGAGGAGCTCATTTCCTGGGGACAAAAGAGCATTCCTGGGAGGAGCTCATGGCCTGGGGACACCAGAGCATCCCTGGGAGGAGCTCATGTCCTGGGGACACCACAGCATCCCTGGTAGGAGCTCATGGCCTGGGGACAACACAGCATCCCTGGGAGGAGCTCATGTCCTGGGGACACCAGAGCATCCCTGGGAGGAGCTCATGTGCTGGGGACATCACAGCATCCCTGGGAGGAGCTCATGTCCTGGGGACCACAGCATCCCTGGGAGGAGCTCATGTCCTGGGGACAACAGAGCATCCCTGGGAGGAGCTCCATGGCCTGGGGACACCACAGCATCCCTGGGAAGAGCTCATGTCCTGGGGACCACAGAGCATCCCTGGGAGGAGCTCATGTCCTGGGGACACCAGACCATCCATGGGAGGAGCTCCATGTCCTGGGGACAACAGAGCATCCCTGGAAGGAGCTCATGTCCTGGGGACACCAGAGCATCGCTGGGAGGAGCTCCATGTCCTGGGGACACCACAGCATCCCTGGGAGGAGCTCTTGTCCTGGAGACATCAGAGCATCCCTGGGAGGAGCTCCATGTCCTGGGGACACCACAGCATCCCTGGGAGGAGCTCATTTCCTGGGAACAACAGAGCATCCCTGGGAGGAGCTCATGGCCTGGGGACACCACAGCATCCCTGGGAGGAGCTCTTGTCCTGGGGACACCAGAGCATCCCTGGGAGGAGCTCCATGTCCTGGGGACACCACAGCATCCCTGGGAGGAGCTCCATGGCCTGGGGACAATAGAGCATCCCTGGGAGGAGCTCCATGTCCAGGGGACACCACAGCATCCCTGGGAGGAGCTCTTGTCCTGGGGACATCAGAGCATCCCTGGGAGGAGCTCCATGTCTTGGGGACACCACAGCATCCCTGGGAGGAGCTCATGTCCTGGAAACAACAGAGCATCCCTGGGAGGAGCTCATGTCCTGGGGACACCACAGCATCCCTGGGAGGAGCTCATGTCCTGGGACATCAGAGTATCCCTGGGAGGAGCTCAGGTCCTGGGGACAACAGAGCATCCCTGGGAGGAGCTCCATGTCCTGGGGACAACAGAGCATCCCTGGGAGGAGCTCATGTCCTGGGGACAAAACAGCATCCCTGGGAGGAGCTCCATGTCCTGGGGACAACAGAGCATCCCTGAAAGGAGCTCATGTCCTGGGGACACAAGAGCATCCCTGGGAGGAGCTCCATGGCCTGGGGACACCACAGCATCCCTGGGAGGAGCTCCATGTCCTGGGGACCTCAGATCATCCCTGGGAGGAGCTCATGGCCTGGGGACACCACAGCATCCCTGGGAGGAGCTCAGGTTCTGGGGACATCAGAGCATCCCTGGGAGGAGCTCAGGTCCTGGGGACAACAGAGCATCCCTGGGAGGAGCTCCATTTCCTGGGGAAAACAGAGCATCCCTGGGAGGAGCTAATGTCCTGGGGACACCACAGCATCCCTGGGAGGAGATCAGGTCCTGGGGATATCAGAGCATCCCTGGGAGGAGATCAGGTCCTGGGGACAACAGAGCATCCCTGGGAGGAGTTCCATGTCCTGGGGACAACAGAGCATCCCTGAGAGGAGCTCATGTCCAGGGAACACCACAGCATCCCTGGGAGGAGCTCAGGTCCTGGGGACAACAGAGCATCCCTGGGAGGAGCTCATGGCCTGGAAACAGCAGAGCATCCCTGGGAGGAGCTCATGTCCTGGGGACAACAGAGCATGCCTGGGAGGAGCTCCATGTTCTGGGGGCACCAGAGCATCCCTGGGAGGAGCTCATGTCCTGGGGACACCACAACATCCCTGGGAGAAACTCATGTCCTGGGGACACCACAGCATCCCTGGGAGGAGCTCATGGCCTCGGGACACCACATCGTTCCTGGGAGAAGCTCATATCCTGGGGACACAAAAGCATCCCTGGGAGGAGCTCATGTCCTGGGGACACCACAGCATCCCTGGGAGGAGCTCATGTCCTGGGGACAACAGAGCATCCGTGGGAGGAGCTCCATGTCCTGGGGACACCAGAGCATCCCTGGGAGGAGCTCATCTCCTGGGGACACCACAGCATCCCTGGGAGGAGCTCCATGTTCTGAAAACTCCAGAGCATCCCTGGGAGGAACTCATGTCGTGGGGACAACAGAGCATCCCTGGGAGGAGCTCATGTCCTGGGGACACCACAGCATCCCTGGGAGGAGCTCCATGTCCTGGGGACACCAGAGCATCCCTGGGAGGAGCTCATGTCCTGGTTACACCACAGCATCCCTGGGAGGAGCTCATGTCCTGGGGACACCACAGCATCCCTGGGAGGAGCTCATGTCCTGGGGACACCACAGCATCCCTGGGAGGAGCTCATGTCCTGGGGACACCAGAGCATCCCTGGGAGGAGCTCATGTCCTGGGGACACCACAGCATCCCTGGGAGGAACTAATGTCCTGGGGACACCACAGCATCCCTGGGAGGAGCTCCATGTCCTGGGGACTCCAGAGCATCCCTGGGAGGAGCTCATGTCCTGGGGACAACAGAGCATCCCTGGGAGGAGCTCATGTCCTGGGGACACCACAGCATTTCTGGGAGGAACTCATGTCCTGGGGACACCACAACATCCCTGGGAGTAGCTCCATGTCCTGGGGACAAAAGAGCATCCCTGGCAGGAGCTCATGGCCTGGGGACACCACAGCATCTCTGGGAGGAGCTCCATGTCCTGGGGACAAAAGAGCATCCCTGGCAGGAGCTCCATGTCTTGGGGACACCACAGCATCCCTGGGAGGAGCTCCATGTCCTGGGGACACTAGAGCATCCCTGGGAGGAGCTCATGGCCTGGGTACAGCAGAGCATCCCTGGGAGGAGCTCCATGTCCTGGGGACACCAAGGCATCCCTAGAAGGAGCTCATGTCCTGGGGACAACAGAGCATCCCTGGGAGGAGCTCCATGTCCTGGGGAAAACAGAGCATCCCTGGGAGGAACTCATGTCCTGGGACACAACAGCTTCCCTGGGAGGAGCTCCATGTCCTGGGGACACCACAGCATCCCTGGGAGGAGCTCATGACCTGGGGACACCACAGCATCCCTGGGAGGAGTTCATGTCCTGGGGACACCACAGCATCCCTGGGAAGAGCTCATGTCCTGGGGACAACAGAGCATCCCTGGGAGGAACTCATGTCCTGGGGACAACAGAGCATCCCTGGGAGGAGCTCATGTCCTGGGGACACCAGAGCATCCCTGGGAGGAGCTCATGTCCTGGGGACACCACAGCATCCCTGGGAGGAGCTCATGTCCTGGGGAAACCACAGCATCCCTGGGAGGAACTCATGTCCTGGAAACACCACAGCATCCCTGGGAGGAGCTCATGTCCTGGGGACACCACAGCATCCCTGGGAGGAGCTCATGTCCTGGGGACAACAGAGCATCCCTGGGAGGAGCTCATGTCCTGGGGACACCACAGCATCCCTGGGAGGAACTCATGTCCTGGGGACACCACAGCATCCCTGGGAAGAGTTCCATGTCCTGGGGACTCCAGAGCATCCCTGGGAGGAGCTCATGTCCTGGGGACAACAGAGCATCCCTGGGAGGAGCTCATGTCCTGGGGACACCACAGCATTTCTGGGAGGAACTCATGTCCTGGGGACACCACAACATCCCTGGGAGTAGCTCCATGTCCTGGGGACAAAAGAGCATCCCTGGCAGGAGCTCATGGCCTGGGGACACCACAGCATCTCTGGGAGGAGCTCCATGTCCTGGGGACAAAAGAGCATCCCTGGCAGGAGCTCCATGTCTTGGGGACACCACAGCATCCCTGGGAGGAGCTCCATGTCCTGGGGACACTAGAGCATCCCTGGGAGGAGCTCATGGCCTGGGGACAACAGAGCATCCCTGGGAGGAGCTCATGGCCTGGGGACACCACAGCATCCCTGGGAGGAGCTCAGGTTCTGGGGACATCAGAGCATCCCTGGGAGGAGCTCAGGTCCTGGGGACAACAGAGCATCCCTGGGAGGAGCTCCATGTCCTGGGGACAACAGAAAAACCTGGGAGGAGCTCATGTCCTGGGGACACCACAGCATCCCTGGGAGGAACTCAGGTCCTGGGTACAACAGAGCATCCCTGGGAGGAGCTCATGGCCTGGGGACAGCAGAGCATCCCTGAAAGGAGCTCATATCCTGGGGACAACAGAGCATCCCTGGGGGGAGCTTCATGTTCTGGGGATACCAGAGCATCCCTGGGAGGAGCTCATGTCCTGGGGACACCACAACATCCCTGGGAAAAACTCATGTCCTTGAAACACCACAGCATCCCTTGGAGGAGCTCATGGCCTGGGGACACCACAGCGTCCCTGGGAGAAGCTCATATCCTGGGGACACCAGAGCATCCCTGGGAGGAGCTCATGTCCTGGGGACACCACAGCATCCCTGCGAGGAGCTCATGTCCTGGGGACAACAGAGCATCCCTGGGAGGAGCTCCATGTCCTGTGGACACCATAGGATCCCTGGGAGGAACTCATATCCTGGGGACACCACAGCATCCCTGGGAGGATCTCCATGTCCTGGGGACTCCAGAGCATCCCTGGGAGGAGCTCATGTCCTGGGGACACCAGAGCATCCCTGGGAGGAGCTCATGTCCTGGGGACACCAGAGCATCCCTGGGAGGAGCTCATGTCCTGGGGACACCACAGCATCCCTGGGAGGAGCTCATGTCCTGGGGACACCAGAGCATCCCTGGGAGGAGCTCATTTCCTGGGGACACCACAGCATCCCTGGGAGGAGCTCATGTCCTGGGGACACCACAGCATCCCTGGGAGGAACTACATGTCCTGGGGACACCACAGCATCCCTGGAAGGATCTCATGGCCTGGGGACACCACAGCATCCCTGGGAGGATCTCCATGTCCTGGGGACACCACAGCATCCCTGGGAGGAGCTCCATGTCCTGGGGACACCAAAGCGTCCCTGGGAGGAGCTCATGGCCTGGGGACAACAGAGCATCCCTGGGAGGAGCTCATGTCCTGGGGACAACAGAGCATCCTTGGGAGGAGCTCCATGTCCTGGGGACACCAGAGCGTCCCTGTGAAGAGCTCATGGCCTGGGTACAACAGAGCGTCCCTGGGAGGAGCTCCATGTCCTGGGGACACCACAGCATCCCTGGGAGGAGCTTATGGCCTGGGGATAACAGAGCATCCCTGGGAGGAGCTCATGGCCTGGGGACACCACAGCATCCCTGGGAGGAGCTCAGGTTCTGGGGACATCAGAGCATCCCTGGGAGGAGCTCCATGTCCTGGGGAAAACAGAGTATCCCTGGGAGGAACTCATGTCCTGGGACACAACAGCTTCCCTGGGAGGAGCTCCATGTCCTGGGGACACCACAGCATCCCTGGGAGGAGCTCATGACCTGGGGACACCACAGCATCCCTGGGAGGAGTTCATGGCCTGGGGACAACAGAGCATCCCTGGGAGGAGCTCCATGTCCTGGGGACAACAGAGCATCCCTGGGAGGAGCTCCATGTCCTGGGGACACCACAGCATCCCTGGGAGGAGCTCATGACCTGGAGACACCACAGCATCCCTGGGAGGAGTTCGTGTCCTGGGGTCACCACAGCATTTCTGGGAAGAGCTCATGTCCTGGGGACTCCAGAGCATCCCTGGGAGGAACTCATGTCCTGGGGACAACAGAGCATCCCTGGGAGGAGCTCATGTCCTGGGGACACCAGAGCATCCCTTGGAGGAGCTCATGTCCTGGGGTCAACAGAGCATCCCTGGGAGGAGCTCATGTCCTGGGGACACCACAGCATCCCTGGGAGGAGCTCATGTCCTGGGGACAACAGAGCATCCCTGGGAGGAGCTCCATATCCTGGGGACACCAGAGCATCCCTTGGAGGAGCTCATGTCCTGGGGACACCGCAGCATCCCTGGGAGGAACTCATGTCCTGGGGACACCACAGCATCCCTGGGAGGAACTCATGTCCTGGGGACAACAGAGCATCCCTGGGAGGAGCTCATGTCCTGGGGACACCAAGCATCCCTGGGAGGAAATCATGTCCTGGGGACACCACAACATCCCTGGGAGTAGCTCCATGTCCTGGGGACCACAGCATCCCTGGGAGGAGCTTTATGTCCTGGGGACACCACAGCATCCCTGGGAGGAGCTCCATGTCTTGGGGACACCAGAGCATCCCTGGGAGGAGCTCATGGCCTGGGTACAGCAGAGCATCCCTGGGAGGAGCTCATGTCCTGGGGACACCACAGCATCCCTGGGAGGAGCTCATGTCCTGGGGACAACAGAGCATCCTTGGGAGGAGCTCATGTCCTGGGGACACCAGAGCATCCCTGGGAGGAGCTCATGTCCTGGGGACACCACAGCATCCCTGGGAGAAGCTCATGTCCTGGGGACAACAGAGCATCCCTGGGAGGAACTCATGTCCTGGGGACACCACAGCATCCCTGGGAGGAGCTCCATGTCCTGGGGACTCCAGAGCATCCCTGGGAGGAGCTCATGTCCTGGGGACAACAGAGCATCCCTGCGAGGAGCTCCATGTCCTGGGGACTCCAGAGCATCCCTGGGAGGAGCTCATGTCCTGGGGACAACAGAGCATCCCTGGGAAGAGCTCCATGTCCTGGGGACACCACAGCATCCCTGGGAGGAGCTCCATGTCCTGGGGACACCAGATCATCCCTGGCAGGAGCTCATGGCCTGGGTACAGCAGAGCATCCCTGGGAGGAGCTCATGTCCTGGGGACACCATAGCATCCCTGGGAGGAGCTCATGGCCTGGGGACACCACAGCATCCCTGGGAGGAGCTCCATGTCCTGGGGACAACAGAGCATCCCTGGGAGGAGCTCATGTCCTGGGGACACTACAGCATCCCTGGGAGGAGCTCCATGTCCTGGGGACACCACAGCATCCCTGGGAGGAGCTCATGACCTGGGGACACCACAGCATCCCTGGGAGGAGTTCATGTCCTGGGGACACCACAGCTTCCCTGGGAGGAGCTCCATGTCCTGGGGACAACAGAGCATCCCTGGGAGGAGCTCATGTCCTGGGGACACCAGAGCATCCCTGGGAGGAGCTCATTCCTGGGGACACCACAGCATCCCTGGGATGAGCTCATGTCCTGGGGACACCACAGCATCCCTGGGAGGAGCTCATGTCCTGGGGACAGCACAGCATCCCTGGGAGGATCTCATGTCCTGGGGACACTACAGCATCCCTGGGAGGATCTCCATGTCCTGGGGACACCACAGCATCCCTGGGAGGAGCTCCATGTCCTGGGGACACCACAGCATCCCTGGGAGGAGCTCATGGCCTGGGGACAACAGAGCATCCCTGGGAGGAGCTCATGTCCTGGGGACACTAGAGCATCCCTGGGAGGAGCTCCATGTCCTGGGGACACCAGAGTGTCCATGGGAGGAGCTCATGGCCTGGGGATAACAGAGCGTCCCTGGGAGGAGCTCCATGTCCTGGGGACACCACAGCATCCCTGGGAGGAGCTTATGGCCTGGGGACAACAGAGCATCCCTGGGAGGAGCTCATGGCCTGGGGACAACAGAGCATCCCTGGGAGGAGCTCATGGCCTGGGGACACCACAGCATCCCTGGGAGGAGCTCCATGTCCTGGGGACACCAGAGCGTCCCTGGGATGAGCTCATGTCCTGGGGACAACAGAGCGTCCCTGGGAGGAGCTCATGGCCTGGGGACAACAGAGCATCCCTGGGATATGCTCAATGGTCTGGAGACACCGCAGCGTCTCTGGGAGGTCATTTAATGTCTTAACGTGGCCTTCCATGGAGAAGAGCTGTCTGACTCCATTTCTTGCTTTGGAGTCGTTAAACATGGTCCTGCATTTTGCATAATGGTCACCATATCCATGAAGAAAAAGTATGTTCCTTTTTTTTTTTTTTTGAGAGAGAGAGAGAGAGAGAGAGAGAGAGAGAGAGAGAGAATTTTTTAATATTTATCTTGGTTTTCGGTGGACACATCTTTATTTCATTTTTATGTGGTGCTGAGGATCGAACCCAGTGCCCCGCGCATGCCAGGCGAGCGCGTTACCGCTTGAGCCACATCCCCAGGCCCAAGTGTGTTACTGTGAACTCCTTGCCTGATGTCATGCTTGTCTGTCCCAACAGCAATTTACCCATAAACCTGTCCCTGTGCTGCCTCTTCCTGCCGTTATTGCAAGTTTCTCTTTAATGGGATTTTGAGCAGAGTCTATTGCAGAACAGCTCTGGAGGGGAGAGCAGGTGGGCGTGGGACCATGGAGAAGGATCTGGGAGGTAGCACAAGGTCCTGTTTCATTGGTCATCCTGACCTGATCTCCAGACGCTGTCCCAGGCCCTGCCAGACCCCAGGCACTCATCATAACTGAAAAGCCAGTGGTTTCTTAGCTGTTTAAAAATGACCAGGAGCCAGGAGACTCCCGCCCTCCCCGCCCTGCCTGCGGCCGGCTCGGTCATCCTGTGCTGCTGAGGCTGCTGTTACAGCTGAGAAGCTGCTCTGGACTGGTCCCGGCCACCCGGGACTTCGCATGTCAGCAGGACTCTGGCACCTCATAAATGGCAGTCAAGGTGGTGCAGAGGAGGACCTGGGAGCAGAAGGAGCATATGTGACCCTAGACCTCCACACTGACTTGACAGCCCTGCACTGCCTCACACAGCAGAGGGTCACCACGAAAGCAGCCCAGCTGAGAAAGTTTCTCCTGTGTGACGGCCCCAGTGTGTATGCATGGAGCTCACAGGAAACGCGCCGTGGCCTCCCCCCGAGCGTCCTGCAGTCCTGGAGGCCTCATGTCCCCAGGCTCGGGTGGGCAGCCTCATCTCCCCAGGCTCAGGTGGGCAGCCTCCTCTCCCCGGGCTCGGGGTGGGCAGCCTCTTCTCCCCAGGCTCAGGTGGGCAGCCTCCTCTCCCCGGGCTCGGGGTGGGCAGCCTCCTCTCCCCGGGCTCAGGTGGGCAGCCTCCTCTCCCCAGGCTCGGGGTGGGCGGCCTCTTCTCCCCGGGCTCGGGGTGGGCAGCCTCCTCTCCCCGGGCTCGGGTGGGCAGCCTCATGTCCCCAGGCTCGGGTGGGCAGCCTCCTCTCCCCGGGCTCAGGTGGGCAGCCTCGTCTCCCCGGGCTCGGGTGGGCAGCCTCCTCTCCCCGGGCTCGGGGTGGGCAGCCTCCTCTCCCCGGGCTCGGGGTGGGCAGCCTCCTCTCCCCGGGCTCGGGGTGGGCAGCCTCCTCTCCCCGGGCTCGGGGTGGGCAGCCTCTTCTCCCCGGGCTCGGGGTGGGCAGCCTCGTCTCCCCGGGCTCGGGTGGGCAGCCTCCTCTCCCCGGGCTCGGGGTTGGCAGCCTCCTCTCCCCGGGCTCGGGGTGGGCAGCCTCGTCTCCCCGGGCTCGGGTGGGCAGCCTCCTCTCCCCGGGCTCGGGTGGGCAGCCTCATGTCCCCAGACTCGGGTGGGCAGCCTCGTCTCCCCGGGCTCAGGTGGGCAGCCTCGTCTCCCCAGGCTCGGGTGGGCAGCCTCCTCTCCCCGGGCTCAGGTGGGCAGCCTCGTCTCCCCAGGCTCGGGTGGGCAGCCTCCTCTCCCCGGGCTCGGGGTGGGCAGCCTCCTCTCCCCGGGCTCGGGGTGGGCAGCCTCCTCTCCCCGGGCTCGGGTGGGCAGCCTCTTCTCCCCGGGCTCGGGGTGGGCAGCCTCTTCTCCCCGGGCTCGGGGTGGGCAGCCTCTTCTCCCTGGGCTCGGGGTGGGCAGCCTCTTCTCCCCGGGCTCAGGGTGGGCAGCCTCTTCTCCCCGGGCTCAGGGTGGGCAGCCTCTTCTCCCTGGGCTCGGGGTTGGCAGACTGCGATGCACCTGCAGCTCTTGGACACCAACTGGACGCATTAGCGTGCAAGCTGAAGGACAGGGTGGCAGCCTTGCTCTTGGTCCTCCGTGCCTCTCCCCTTCAGGTGTTCTGGCTGCCCATCACCTGGACCACCTGACCTAGCCTTTGGGCCTCAGCGAGTCTCCACTTGGCCGAGAACACCGTAAACATCCTGATGGAAATGGCAGCAGTTTCCCAGCTGTTTAAAAGCGACCAGGAAGCCCAGGGACTCCCGCCGTCCCGCCCTGCCCTGGGCCCACCCTGTCAGGTCAGGGGCACGACCAACATCCGACACCCCGTGGACAGCAGTGCTCTCGAGGTCTGCCTGCTGTGCGTCACCTAGGCCTGTCCTGTCCTAGGCCTCCCCTGGCCTTCACACACTGGCCCCTTCCTTCTCCTGACCCCACTCAGCAGACCCCTCCTGCGTGCATCCTCCCACTCACTCACTCCGGGGAGAAGAGGGCACCCAGGGCTTTGGTACGATGGAGGGCACGCGCACGCGGGACGCCAACTCCAGCCGCAGGTCCCGCTTCCCGAGGCCCCTGGGTTCCAGATGTCCACGGGCATCTCATCACCTGGTGGTCAAGAGGAGACCTGAGAGAACGTGGGACGGGGACAGAAGCCTCAGCAGAGACCCCGGCTGCCACTCTAGGTCCTCCAGGAGGGCCACTGCCTAGGTCACGGTGCACCAGAGTCTGCAGGTGGTGGCAGACGACGAAGGCCAGCCGGTGCCACAGAACTGGGAGGAGCCCAGGTCCACACCGAGTTCTCGCTGGGCCCTTTTGTACTTCTTGCCACCACCCAGGGGCTTGAAGGGAGGTGCCTAGCCCCAGGGGCCTACCCTCCCACCAGTCACTTCTGAAGGTCGGCAGAGTTCTGCCACCTGGGGGCTAACAGGACAGTTCTGCCCCACAGAATGACGGACGCTTCGTGGCAGCGGGACGAGGGGTTTGCCGGGTCTGGGGGGGCCTGAGGGCAGCGTTGCAGAAGAGGATGCAGCTGCCGCCTGGCCCACAGGCCTGCTGGCTGTGCCCAGCACATGCACTTCCTCAGGGTACCCAGGCAGGTCCAGCACCAAGACACGGAATGGCTTTCACGAGGAAGGTGGGGCCATTCCAGTGCGGCCAGCCGCACAGTGCCTGGGAGGAAAGTCACCACACACTGTGCATCTATTTAAAGAAAAGCCCAAGCCCCCACCCACACTTCTTCATAGAACAGAATGGGCTTGACAGGGCTTTCCTGTTCTTCTGATTCCACGGGGTTGAATTGCTTAAAAATAGATGATGGTTGTGCATTTATCATTCAAACCACCATGGGAAATAGCGACGCAGGCGCCAGGCGTCCGGCACGGTCCCCAGGCCTGCGGGGGCAAAGTGGGTCTGAGGGACCGGTAGACAACACAGACGCACACGCTGGGGGCTTCACATAATAGAGACCCTGCAGAAAAGCCCACACCGCACACCACACAGGGGTGAAATGCTGAGGCCTCTTCTTAAAAAGGTTTTCCCCAGTGCGTTTCAGAGGCACTCAGTGGGGGGCTCCTCTTCACCCACAGTACCCTCACGCCCCTCTCCTCCTCCGGCCTCTGGAGATCCGGAACAATCCAAGGGCGCTCACTCCTACCCGTCTAGGCAGCCTAGGGTCTACAGTTCCCACCAGAGAGCTTGGGCAGAGAAAAAGAAATGAAGGGCATCCAAGTCGGGAAAGAAGAAGTGAGTCGCATCTTTTCACAGAGAGCATGGCCACGAGGGGGAGAGAGGGAAGGGATGGGAATCGGGAGGAGAAGCCGCCCGTGGTCTTGAACTTCTGTTGAGGTCTGCCCAGGCAGGGCTGAGCGTCCGCCCCGTGGACTCTCGGGGAAAACCTGAGAAAGCCAAGGGACTTGGGCAGTACCCAGCTGCTCCTGGCCTCCAACGGAGGTCAGTCCCACTGGGATGACTGAACATACACGAGGGACAATGGGGTCCCCTGTGTGCACAGCAGTCCAGGGGCCATCAGAGTCCCTTCTCTGTGCACAGCCGTCCAGGATCTTGGGATCTTTATCATCTCCATTTTAAATATGAGAAGGAGTGAGATTCCAGAGGAGTTGGGTGAACAGAGAACTCACAGAACCAGCAGAGGACGGGGACGTCACCAAGTCCCACACAGTGCACAACATGCCTAGAGGACAAAGACGGGCAGACACAGAGCCCAGGGGACGGCAGGGGTCACTGTGAGAGAGAGGTCACCTCCGGGGCTCTGGTCAGGTCCCCTCGTCCCTGAGACCCTCGCTGCTGCCAGTAGGGGCCAGCCGAGGAGTGCATGCTCGCCTGCCTGTTGCTTCGAATCTTTTTTTGGGGGGGTTACCAGAGGGTTACTTGCCCTCTGAGCCACATCCTCACCCTATTTTGTATTTTAGAGACAGGGTCCCACTGAGTGTCAGGTTGACGGCTGTGACTTAGGAACAAAGCACCAAGCAGCCACGCGAGTGGAAGAGACCTCAGCCAGGCCCCGGTGGAACCTCCTGTGGATCAGCAGGGTCTCCTGGCCAATCTGGATCTCAGTGGCACAAGGGACTCTAGAAACCCCTTTTCCTGCCCCGAGCCCTCCCTTCCTGCCATAAGCCCCATAAGATTCCCACCTGGGCCAGGCCCCACGCGGTTTCTCCCCAGACCCTCTTCCTATGGGCTGTGTTGGTCTGGTTCCGCCAGAGAGTGGAATCTCCATAAAGCCTTGTTCAGCAGCCTTTTAAAATCTGCCTCCTTTTGGTGGCCGCGGTGGCCTGACCTGACTTACACTGACTTGCTTAGACTCCTTTTTGCTGAGGCTGGCTTTGAACTCACAATCCTCCTGCCTCAGCCTCCTGAGCCTCTGAGATTTGTGAATCTTAGGCAGGAACAGTTCTTCCTTCTGAGGATAAATAACAGCTGTCCCCACTCTGCACAAGACTCTCAGGCAGGGGCCCTGCCTCGTGGGAGTGTGACTGACATTTTCCTGAGAGGAGGTGACTGAGGTAGGACGCAGAAGGACAGGAGGAGAGGCCACGCTCCAGCTCCCTCCACCCACCAAAGGCCTGCACCCTGGGGCCTGGCCGAGGGCCACTGTGTGTGTGGAGTAGACACCTCGTGGAGAAGGGGCCTGGGGAAGGAAAGGAGGGGCCTGAGCCTCGTCAGCTGCGTGACCCAGGTGGGGCTCACTGCAGAGGTCAGGAGGGGACCGACAGGGACGTCCCAGAGAGGCGGCAGGCATAGCTGTGCGAGGGAGAAGCCACCTTTTGTCACTCCCAGCCAGGCAGGGTGGCCTCTCTGCAACCCCAGAGACTCGTGAGGCTGAGCGGGAGATGGCCAGTCCCAGGGTGGCCTCACAACTCAGCCCTGCCTGGCCCCAGGGCGACCCAGCACAGCCCAGCCCGTGTGGCCAGGCCGACACAGGACCTGCAGGCTGTCTGGGCTTTGCTGAGGCATGGACCCCGGGCAGGGAGGCCCTGGGCCTGCTGAGCCTGCGGAGTCCCTGGCCAGGGCGCCCTGTGCCCGGCTTCCCCTCGGCCCCTCCTTCCAACTCCGCCTTTCCTGAGCGGCAGCCCCAGGGCCTGGGTGAAAAGTCATGGGGAGGACAAGCTGACAGACAGTGTCCGGTCACCAGGTCGCCAAGAGGCGTCACGATCTGGGCCAGACCAAGCGACTTCCTCCGGATTTCACCCCGTCTGCTCGCACGTCAGGCCACCTGGACACATGCAGAGACCTGGGAGCTCAGCGACCCTCCCCTGGCCCCAGGCTCCTTGGGAAAGGAGGCGGAGGGAGAGGGCTGGCGGAGGCAGGGCCCCTCTGCAGGCCGGGCCTGTCTTTATGGAGACCGTAAATAACCTAACAAGCTGCCCCTTTTACTGCCTGGGACACGTGTAAGTGGCAGCTTTATCCTTTTCCGTTGACCTTCTGTCCAGGTTTTGATTTACTTTCAAACCTCGTGCTGTGGATTCCTGGAAGCCTGTGTTCTGCGGGTGGGGTGGGGTGGGGCCGCGGGGAGAGGGCCTTGGGGAAGCAGCAGGAAGGGGCTCCAGATCCCCCCACCCCAGCAGCCAGACAGAGCCTCTTCTGAGTCCCTGTCACAGCTCAGCCTCGAGGGACGTCAACACACTGCAGGCCTCACCTGTAGGAATGCGCCTGAGGTCAAGGAGGCCAGGCAGGGAGGAGAAGGGAGGCAGGGAGGCCGGCCAGCAGGATGACCCCGCAGCCTCTCCCCTGGGGACCAAAGGATGACGGTGTCCCCAAAGCCTGCACCTCGGCTGGGGCCCTGGCAGGCTCCATGGCCCAGTTCCTATGTGTGCACTCGGCCGTTCCCCCCACAGGCCCCACCCTCACGTCTCCGAGGGGCCTGGAACGCAGCCAGGTGCTCTTTTATCAAACACGGTCTGGGCACCCACACTTGCCCGACACAGAGCCCACCAACAAGGACGGGGTGAGGGAACCAGGGTCCCTTTGCTCCATGGCTCCCAGCACAGTGGGGGGCAGACGTGTGAACAGCGCATTGGCAACAGGGGTCACGGCTGTTCCCTGGTGGAGTCCCACAGGGAACGAGGAGGAAGAAGCCTGTGTGGCTGGGGGGCCAGGGGGGCCAGGGGGGCCAGGGAGGGCCGAGGACGGTCATGCTGAGAGGGCTCTGGAGGTGTAGCTGCAGCCACCCAGGTGGTGGAGACAGAGCCGTCAGAGTGAGGCTGGAGGAGAGGCGGCTTGGAGAGGGCAGGAGAGGGACCACGCAACTCCAGGGCCACCACAGTGGGCCCTGGGGCAGGGAGCTGGCCGAGGACCTGTGTCTCGGTATACAGGGAGCTGGCCGAGGACCTGTGTCTCGGTATAGGTGACTGGGCCATTGTGGCAGGGGCCACCCACGTAGGGAAGAGGAAGAGAAAGGAGGTCCTGGCAGGCCACATGTCTGGCAGTCCCCTAGCAGGCCAAGCTCCCTGCGGCCAGTGCCCTGCCATGGACAGGGCAACACAGCTGCTCTGGGCCACGGAGCTCGCACAGCCCCACCAGCCATGCTGTGGCCCAGCGGAAGCCTCACGCAGGAGACTGGAGGTCCAGGCCAAGCCCTGGCTCCCAGCATGGGCTACAGCTGGGCCCCCTCCTTGCTGGGCCAGGTCCCTCTGCGTCTCCGTGGTGGGTGGTGAGGCCCAGGCGAGACTGTGCGTCTGCATGGTGGGTGGTGAGGCCCAGGCGGGACTGTGCGTCTCCGTGGTGGGTGGTGAGGCCCAGGCAAGACTGTGCGTCTGCATGGTGGGTGGTGAGGCCCAGGAGAGACTGTGCGTCTCCGTGGTGGGTGGTGAGGCCCAGGCGGGACTGTGCGTCCCCGTGGTGGGTGGTGAGGCCCAGGCGAGACTGTGCGTCTCCGTGGTGGGTGGTGAGGCCCAGGCAAGACTGTGCGTCTGCATGGTGGGTGGTGAGGCCCAGGCGAGACTGTGCGTCTCCGTGGTGGGTGGTGAGGCCCAGGCGGGACTGTGCGTCTGTCTCCATGGTGGGTGGTGAGGCCCAGGCGAGACTGTGCGTCTCCGTGGTGGGTGGTGAGGCCCAGGCGGGACTGTGCGTCTCCTTGGTGGGTGGTGAGGCTCAGGAGGGACTGTGCGTCTAAAGCCAGGCAAACGTGGAGAGTGAGGTGGCAGGTCGCCAGCCCTCGGGCTGCAGCTGCTGACCAGACAGGCGTTGACACGGTCTAACGGGAGTTAAAGTCACCCTGCCTTGCCACGGCAGGCCCCGTCCCGAGAGCCAGGGGGGCACCCTGCCCTTGAGGTTCACCCAAGGTGGACATTTATGGGTCTGCCCACCATAAATCCCGTCTGCACAATTAGAAGACAGGGTCTATTTGTGATCAGCATGTCCAGCTTCCTCTGGCCTTTATCTGACATTTCCAGCCACACGCAGTGGTCAGGCATAAATAATGCCTGGTCAGCCGAAAGCTGAAACACTGTAGATGCCCATGTCTCCCACTGCTGTGGTTTTCCAGGTATCTCCACACAAACCCCTCGGCTTGAAACAGAGCCCAGTGTCCTTACAGGTGATTAAAACTGACCCTGGGTGAAATATGGCTCTATCAGGCAGGTGACACGGCCTCGGGTAGGACAAGCCATGGACATTCGTTTGGTCTGAGGATGGTACCCAACCTCCCAGACGCAGTCACTCCCTGCCTGTCCTGAGCCACCTGGTCACCATGTTGGACCTGTTACGGGGGGGGCCAGAAGCTTCGGGTGCTGGCTCAGCCACAGCTGGCTGGAGGGGGGCCTGGCCTCCACCGGACGGAGGCGCCTGAGAGGGGTTCCCTTGCAGGACGATGCTGGGCCCCACGCTGCTCTTCTGCACTGGCCAGGCAGCCTGGGTCCACACCACTGGCTCCAAAGACACCTCCTAGAGGGAAGCAGACACTGGCACCCAGGACCCTGCAAGGAAGCAGAGCTGGCCATCCTGGGGACCTAGTGACCCTCACCCTCAACTCCATCCAGGCCCAGCTGGTGGGCATTTGCCCGTCTCTCCTCTCTCTGGCTGTTGGGAGGTGGGCAAGGACCACTGGCCCCTGCCCCTAGCAATCCTTACTGCCACCCATACCGGGAAGAACCAGGACCTCACCAGAAGGCCACCGTGCTGTCCTCGTATCGGGGACAATCCGACCCGTGTGTGGTTAGGTTTTAGCTGCAGTTCTTCTCACAAACATCTTAAACGGCACAGGTAAAAACACCCAGGTTTCAAGGAGAACTTCAATAAAATTGCACGGTGGATTTTAAACAAGGTATAGTGTAAATTAGGAAATTGTGAGGTAGATCCTTAATCTGTGGCCACAAAAGGAAACTGCCATTGTCCCCAGACGTCCACAGGCTGCTCTTAGGAACAACACACTGTGAGGGTGGGTCCTTATTCTAGTTCTGACATAGCCTACAGTGTGTTCCCCTGACCGTTCATCCAGAATTAAAAGGTCGCGTATCATTCATGCAGTCCTGGCTACTAACCCAGAGCCGCCACTGTCCAGGCTGGCCCTGGTCCTTTGTCCACCTTCACCAGCTCTCCAGATGCTGCCGCAAACTTCCAACTCAGTCACGTGCAGAGGGAGGAAGGAAAAGACTGTCTCCTCCCAGAAGCCTCCCCAGACCCACGGCAGCGGAGCTCACGCCAGCCCTGCTCTGCTCCACGCCGGGTGTCTCCAGCTGCCAGCCCACGGCTCCACTTCCCCCTTGGCTGTGGGGAGACCTCAAGGCGCCAGGTGGCTCAGAGGAGGGGCACCGGCCTGTGAGGCTGCACAGTGGAAGGCAGTTGTGGGGGCAGGTGGAGGGGCTTGCTGTCCCACAGCTCTGCAGGGAGGGGAAGGTACCTGGAGCCCCCCAGTTCTGAGACGTGGGCATGGGGTGCATGGGGGCCACCTTCAGGGGCCGTTCCTGTCTTCGGATCCCAAACAGGCTGAAGGGAGCACCCAGTTTACCCAAGACAACACTCAGGGCCCCTCAGATGAGCTCCTTGTCCCTCTTCCTGCCTTTCAAAACGTTAACACGGGTCTCCTCTGTGAGCAATGAGTGGCATGCTGACACCCAGATTTCAGAGCCGCAGCCGGCACCCTGGCAAGGCGCCGGCTGACACGGAGCTTCTATTTTTGTACGTGTAGTGATAGATCCAAGTGTCACTCAGCAACAGGAAGGAGCGCTGAGCTGGTATCAGTCACTCCATCTCCGCCCTCCCCGCGGCTCGACACTCCCTGACAGCGCTGCGTCCCCACCTGCTCACCACCTGTCAGTGCCTCGGCTCAGAAAAGACTGCAGCACGCGACTCTTAGTCTTCATTAGTCTAAGTGTAGACGTTCCAAATAGTCACCACACTCAGCCCTACCAGAAGGCCGCGGAAATCGGGTCAGGGTCACGGTGTCGCCTGAAGTGTTCTCTCTCTGTGTTGAAAGATCTCTGCAGAGACTATTCCAGAACTTCCGAGATGCCGGCAGCCAGCCGAGGTCACTGGGAAATGCTAGGAAACTCTTGGCACCCTCGGAGAGCCTTAGCCAGGACCCACACTCAGGGGAAGTCCCTAGGGGCGTCCCCTAGCTGAGCCGACAGGGCCACGGCCCCTCTCCCTACTAACCTCCCCAGGTAAACTGAGGAGCATCCTCCAACACCCCTGGGGTAGAGGCCTCCTTCACTGATGGCCACTGTGGTCACCACCATCTCCAAGTGCCCAGACCTAATCAGACACTGGGAGGCCAAACCCGTCCAGCCAAGGAGTGGCACCCACACGCAGCAGAGCTGGTGGGAGGGTGACAGCTCGGCTCCTGCAGCCCTCGGGTGCTCCGTGGCCGGCGGGTTTCTGGCCTCCTGGCTCCCTGCAGTAGCTGGGCACAGGGAAGTGGAGCTGCTTGGAGCCCGTGATGGTGGTTCTCCGGCCTGGACAGGTTCTTCTACCATCCAAGACCCCTTCCTCAGGGGAGCCTACCTGGCAGTGCCTAACCATCATGACCTCAGGGCTGTGGTGAGTGCCCCTAAGTCCTGACGCCTGGGAACCCAGGATGCGTCGCTGATGTACAAGTGACATTTCATTTCTTTCTAACGCATCAACATGGAGCCTGGAACTGCTTTCCATTTACTGTCCAAGGACATAAGTCTGGAAAGATTTTCAGGCACCGACTCCAAGTGTGAGGGTCTAACCAGAAAGAACCCAGGTCTAGGTGCAAATTGCACGAGAACGTTGGCGAGGTGGACCTGGAGCCATGGGAGGGGACCCGCGGGTGGAGCAGGCTGCACCCTGGACGAGCCGAGCTGGGCGGGGACCGCAGGGCTCTCTCAGGGATGCTGTGTTGCTGCGCTGCCCTGGTGTGGACGGCGGCTTCCACCTGTCTCCCAGTGCCATCTTGCACTGGTCTGTTTCTGGTGGTGGTGGCTGAGGCAGAGTGGACGTGCGCCCAGCTCCTCGGGACCTGGGGCGTGTTGCCCTCTCAGCTTTATGCCCACAGTTTGCTGCCTTACGTCAAGGTGGCGTTCACAATGAACCTAGCCACCAGAAGTAGCCCTGGGGAAACCTAAACGCTCCAGCACTCAGCTCTGAATTGAGTTGGAAAGAATCAGAACCAGGAAGAAAAAGAAGAGGAGGGAGGTAAAGCTTGGGTGGCAACCAAGGAGCCCTGAGAAGGTCCCCACACAACTCTACCACCTTTTACAAAATGAAACTCCAAATAACCTCCCCCCATTTCCTGTGGGTCAGAACTCAGACCCACAGAACTCAGCTTCTCAGAGGTCACTCACTCAGCACATGGGCATCAACAGCCAGAGAAGGCCGCAGGGCGTCTGGGGACACGTCCAGGGAGACCACACAAAGCCAAAGCCGACTACTGCATTGTCCTGAGGCTCAACCTGCTGGGAAAAGAGGCCAGCCCTGGGGTGCTCCCAGAGCACGGTACAGCACCCCGTCTGTGCACACCAGTGGGTGTAGGTGCTGGAGGACCCAGGACCCAGCCTCCTCACTGTGTACATGTGTGGGTGTAGGTGCTGAGGACCCAGGACCCAGCCTCCTCACTGTGTACATGTGTGGGTGTAGGTGCCTAAGGACCCAGGACCCAGCCTCCTCATTGTGCACATGGGTGGGTGTAGGTGCCTGAGGACCCAGGACCCAGCCTCCCCATTGAGCACATGGGTGGGTGTAGGTGCCTGAGGACCCAAGACCCAGCCTCCTCATTGTGCACACAGGTGGGTGTAGGTGCCTGAGGACCCAGGACCCAGCCTCCCCATTGTGCACATGGGTGGGTGTAGGTGCCTGGAGGACGCAGGACCCAGCCTCCTCATTATGCACATGGGTGGGTGTAGGTGGCTGAGGACCCAGGACCCAGCCTCCTCATTGTGCACATGGGTGGGTGTAGATGCCTGGGGACCCAGCCTCCCCATTGTGCACATGGGTGGGTGTAAGTGTCTGAGGACCCAGGACTCAGCCTCCCCATTGTGCACACAGGTGGGTGTAGGTGCCTGAGGACCCAGGACCCAGCCTCCCCATTGTGCACATGGGTGGGAGTAGGTGCCTGAGGACCCAGGACCCAGCCTCCCTTTGTGCACACAGGTGGGTGTAGGTGCCTGAGGACCCAGGACCCAGCCTCCCCATTGTGCACACAGGTGGGTGTAGGTGTCTGAGGACCCAGGACCCAGCCTCCCCATTGTAAACACAGGTGGGAGTAGGTGCCTGAGGACCCAGGACCCAGCCTCCCCATTGTGCACACAGGTGGGTGTAGGTGCCAGAGGACCCAGGACCCAGCCTCCCCATTGTGCACACAGGTGGGTATAGGTGCCTGAGGACCCAGGGCCCAGTCTCCTCATTGTGCACACAGGTGGGTGTAGGTGCCTGAGGACCCAGGACCCAGCCTCCTCACTGTGCACATGGGTGGGTGTAGGTGCCTGAGGACCCAGGACCCAGCCTCCCCATTGTGCACATGGGTGGGTGTAGGTGCCTGAGGACCCAGGACCCAGCCTCCTCACTGTGCACATGGGTGGGTGTAGGTGCTGGAGGACCCAGGACCTAGCCTCCCCATTGTGCACACAGGTGGGTCTAGGTGCCTGAGGACCCAGGACCCAGCCTCTCCACTGTGCACACAGGTGGGTGTAGGTGTCTGAGGACCCAGGACCCAGCCTCCCCATTGTAAACACAGGTGGGAGTAGGTGCCTGAGGACCCAGGACCCAGCCTCCCCATTGTGCACACAGGTGGGTGTAGGTGCCAGAGGACCCAGGACCCAGCCTCCCCATTGTGCACACAGGTGGGTATAGGTGCCTGAGGACCCAGGGCCCAGTCTCCTCATTGTGCACACAGGTGGGTGTAGGTGCCTGAGGACCCAGGACCCAGCCTCCTCACTGTGCACATGGGTGGGTGTAGGTGCCTGAGGACCCAGGACCCAGCCTCCCCATTGTGCACATGGGTGGGTGTAGGTGCCTGAGGACCCAGGACCCAGCCTCCTCACTGTGCACATGGGTGGGTGTAGATGCTGGAGGACCCAGGACCCAGCCTCCCCATTGTGCACACAGGTGGGTCTAGGTGCCTGAGGACCCAGGACCCAGCCTCTCCACTGTGCACACAGGTGGGTGTAGGTGCCTGAGGACCCAGCCTCCCCATTGTGCACACAGGTGGGTCTAGGTGCCTGAGGACGCAGGACCCAGCCTCTCCATCTGTGCACATGGGTAGGTGTAGGTGCCTGAGGACCCAGGACCTAGCCTCCCCATTGTGCACATGGATAGGTGTAGGTGCCTGAGGACCCAGGACCCAGCCTCCTCACTGTGCACATGGGTGGGTGTAGGTGCCTGAGGACCCAGGACCCAGCCTCCCCATTGTGCACATGGGTGGGTGTAGGTGCCTGAGGACCCAGGACCCAGCCTCCCAATTGTGCACACAGGTGGGTGTAGGTGCCTGAGGACCCAGGACCCAGCCTCCCCATTGTGTACACAGGTGGGTCTAGGTGCCTGAGGACCCAGGACCCAGCCTCTCCATTGTGCACACAGGTGGGTGTAGGTGCCTGAGGACCCAGGACCCAGCCTCCCCATTGTGCACACAGGTGGGTGTAGTGCCTGAGGACCCAGGACCCAGCCTCCCCATAGTGCACATGGGTGGGTCTAGGTGCCTGAGGACCCAGGACCCAGCCTCCCCATTGTGCACACAGGTGAGTGTAGGTGCCTGAGGACCCAGGACCCAGCCTCCCCATTGTGCACATGGGTTGGTGTAGGTGCCTGAGGACCCAGGACCGAGCCTCCCCATTGTGCACACAGGTGAGTGTAGGTGCCTGAGGACCCAGGACCCAGCCTCCCCATTGTGCACACAGGTGGGTGTAGGTGCCTGAGGACCCAGGAACCAGCCTCCTCATTGTGCACACAGGTGGGTGTAGGTGCCTGAGGACCCAGGACCCAGCCTCCCCATTGTGCACACAGGTGGGTCTAGGTGCCTGAGGACCCAGGACCCAGCCTCCTCATTGTGCACATGGGTGGGTGTAGGTGCCTGAGGACCCAGGACCCAGCCTCCCCATTGTGCACACAGGTGGGTGTAGGTGCCTGAGGACCCAGGAACCAGCCTCCTCATTGTGCACACAGGTGGGTGTAGGTGCCTGAGGACCCAGGGCCCAGCCTCCCCATTGTGCACATGGGTGGGTGTAGATGCCTGAGTACCCAGGACCTAGCCTCCCCATTGTGCACATGGGTGGGTGTAGGTGCCTGAGGACCCAGGACCCAGCCTCCCCATTGTGCACATGGGTGGGTGTAGGTGCCTGAGGATCCAGGACCTAGCCTCCTCATTGTCACACAGGTGGGTGTAGGTGCCTGAGGACCCAGGGCCCAGCCTCCTCATTGTGCACATGGGTGGGTATAGGTGCCTGAGGACCCAGGACCCAGCCTCCCCATTGTGCACACAGGTGGGTGTAGGTGCTGGAGGACCCAGAACCCAGTCTCCTCATTGTGCACATGGGTGGGTGTAGGTGCCTGAGGACCCAGGACCCAGCCTCCTCACTGTGCACATGGGTGGGAGTAGGTGCCTGAGGACTCAGCCTCCCCATTGTGCACACAGGTGGGTGTAGGTGCCTGAGGACCCAGGACCCAGCCTCTTCACTGTGCACACAGGTGGGTGTAGGTGCCTGAGGACCCAGCCTCTCCATTGTGCACACAGGTGGGTCTAGGTGCCTGAGGACGCAGGACCCAGCCTCCCCATCTGTGCACATGGGTGGGTGTAGGTGCCTGAGGAACCAGGACCTAGCCTCCCCATTGTGCACATGGGTAGGTGTAGGTGCCTGAGGACCCAGGACCCAGCCTCCTCACTGTGCACATGGGTGGGTGTAGGTGCCTGAGGACCCAGGACCCAGCCTCCCCATTGTGCACATGGGTGGGTGTAGGTGCCTGAGGACCCAGGACCCAGCCTCCCCATTGTGTACACAGGTGGGTCTAGGTGCCTGAGGACCCAGGACCCAGCCTCTCCATTGTGCACACAGGTGGGTGTAGGTGCCTGAGGACCCAGGACCCAGCCTCCCCATTGTGCACACAGGTGGGTGTAGTGCCTGAGGACCCAGGACCCAGCCTCCCCATTGTGCACATGGGTGGGTGTAGGTGCCTGAGGACCCAGGACCCAGCCTCCCCATTGTGCACACAGGTGAGTGTAGGTGCCTGAGGACCCAGGACCCAGCCTCCCCATTGTGCACATGGGTTGGTGTAGGTGCCTGAGGACCCAGGACCGAGCCATCCCATTGTGCACACAGGTGAGTGTAGGTGCCTGAGGACCCAGGACCCAGCCTCCCCATTGTGCACACAGGTGGGTGTAGGTGCCTGAGGACCCAGGAACCAGCCTCCTCATTGTGCACACAGGTGGGTGTAGGTGCCTGAGGACCCAGGACCCAGCCTCCCCATTGTGCACACAGGTGGGTCTAGGTGCCTGAGGACCCAGGACCCAGCCTCCTCATTGTGCACATGGGTGGGTGTAGGTGCCTGAGGACCCAGGACCCAGCCTCCCCATTGTGCACACAGGTGGGTGTAGGTGCCTGAGGACCCAGGAACCAGCCTCCTCATTGTGCACACAGGTGGGTGTAGGTGCCTGAGGACCCAGGGCCCAGCCTCCCCATTGTGCACATGGGTGGGTGTAGATGCCTGAGTACCCAGGACCTAGCCTCCCCATTGTGCACATGGGTGGGTGTAGGTGCCTGAGGACCCAGGACCCAGCCTCCCCATTGTGCACATGGGTGGGTGTAGGTGCCTGAGGATCCAGGACCTAGCCTCCTCATTGTGCACACAGGTGGGTGTAGGTGCCTGAGGACCCAGGACCCAGCCTCCCCATTGTGCACACAGGTGGGTGTAGGTGCCTGAGGACCCAGCCTCCCCATTGTGCACACAGGTGGGTCTAGGTGCCTGAGGACCCAGGACCCAGCCTCCCCATTGTGCACACAGGTGGGTCTAGGTGCCTGAGGATCCAGGACCCAGTCTCCCCATTGTGCACACAGGTGGGTGTAGGTGCCTGAGGACCCAGGACCCAGCCTCCCCATTGTGCACATGGGTGGGTGTCGATGCCTGAGGGCCCAGGGCCCAGCCTCCCCATTGTGCACACAGGTGGGTGTAGGTGCCTGAGGACCCAGGACCCAGCCTCCTCATTGTGCACATGGGTGGGTGTAGGTGCCTGAGGACCCAGGGCCCAGCCTCCTCATTGTGCACATGGGTGGGTATAGGTGCCTGAGGACCCAGGACCCAGCCTCCCCATTGTGCACACAGGTGGGTGTAGGTGCTGGAGGACCCAGGACCCAGTCTCCTCATTGTGCACATGGGTGGGTGTAGGTGCCTGAGGACCCGGGGCCCAGCCTCCTCATTGTGCACATGGGTGGGTGTAGGTGCCTGAGGACCCAGGACCCAGCCTCCCCATTGTGCACATGGGTGGGTGTCGATGCCTGAGGGCCCAGGGCCCAGCCTCCCCATTGTGCACACAGGTGGGTGTAGGTGCCTGAGGACCCAGGACCCAGCCTCCTCATTGTGCACATGGGTGGGTGTAGGTGCCTGAGGACCCAGGGCCCAGCCTCCTCATTGTGCACATGGGTGGGTATAGGTGCCTGAGGACCCAGGACCCAGCCTCCCCATTGTGCACACAGGTGGGTGTAGGTGCTGGAGGACCCAGGACCCAGTCTCCTCATTGTGCACATGGGTGGGTGTAGGTGCCTGAGGACCCGGGGCCCAGCCTCCTCATTGTGCACATGGGTGGGTGTAGGTGCCTGAGGACCCAGGACCCAGCCTCCCCATTGTGCACATGGGTGGGTGTAGGTGCCTGAGGACCCAGGACTCAGCCTCCCCATTGTGCACACAGGTGGGTGTAGGTGCCTGAGGACCCAGGACCCAGCCTCCTCATTGTGCACACAGGTGGGTGTAGGGCCTGAGGACCCAGGGCCCAGCCTCCCCATTGTGCACATGGGTGGGTGTAGGTGCCTGAGGATCCAGGACCTAGCCTCCTCATTGTGCACACAGGTGGGTGTAGGTGCCTGAGGACCCAGGACCCAGCCTCCCCATTGTGCACACAGGTGGGTGTAGGTGCCTGAGGACCCAGCCTCCCCATTGTGCACACAGGTGGGTCTAGGTGCCTGAGGACCCAGGACCCAGCCTCCCCATTGTGCACACAGGTGGGTCTAGGTGCCTGAGGATCCAGGACCCAGTCTCCCCATTGTGCACACAGGTGGGTGTAGGTGCCTGAGGACCCAGGACCCAGCCTCCCCATTGTGCACACGGGTGGGTGTCGATGCCTGAGGGCCCAGGGCCCAGCCTCCCCATTGTGCACACAGGTGGGTGTAGGTGCCTGAGGACCCAGGACCCAGCCTCCTCATTGTGCACATGGGTGGGTGTAGGTGCCTGAGGACCCAGGGCCCAGCCTCCTCATTGTGCACATGGGTGGGTATAGGTGCCTGAGGACCCAGGACCCAGCCTCCCCATTGTGCACACAGGTGGGTGTAGGTGCTGGAGGACCCAGGACCCAGTCTCCTCATTGTGCACATGGGTGGGTGTAGGTGCCTGAGGACCCGGGGCCCAGCCTCCTCATTGTGCACATGGGTGGGTGTAGGTGCCTGAGGACCCAGGACCCAGCCTCCCCATTGTGCACATGGGTGGGTGTAGGTGCCTGAGGACCCAGGACTCAGCCTCCCCATTGTGCACACAGGTGGGTGTAGGTGCCTGAGGACCCAGGACCCAGCCTCCTCATTGTGCACACAGGTGGGTGTAGGTGCCTGAGGACCCAGGGCCCAGCCTCCCCATTGTGCACACAGGTGGGTGTAGGTGCCTGAGGACCCAGGACCCAGCCTCCCCATTGTGCACATGGGTGGGAGTAGGTGCCTGAGGACTCAGCCTCCCCATTGTGCACACAGGTGGGTGTAGGTGCCTGAGGACCCAGGACCCAGCCTCCCCATTGTGCACACAGGTGGGTGTAGGTGCCTGAGGACTCAGCCTCCCCATTGTGCACACAGGTGGGTGTAGGTGCCTGAGGACCCAAGACCCAGTCTCCTCATTGTGCACATGGGTGGGTGTAGGTGCCTGAGGACCCAGGACCCAGCCTCCTCACTGTGCACATGGGTGGGTGTAGGTGCCTGAGGACCCGGGGCCCAGCCTCCTCATTGTGCACATGGGTGGGTGTAGGTGCCTGAGGACCCAGGACCCAGCCTCCCGATTGTGCACACAGGTGGGTGTAGGTGCCTGAGGACCCAGGACCCAGCCTCCTCATTGTGCACACAGGTGGGTGTAGGTGCCTGAGGACCCAGGGCCCAGCCTCCCCATTGTGCACACAGGTGGGTGTAGGTGCCTGAGGACCCAGGACCCAGCCTCCTCATTGTGCACATGGGTGGGTGTAGGTGCCTGAGGACCCAGGGCCCAGCCTCCTCATTGTGCACATGGTTGGTTATAGGTGCCTGAGGACCCAGGACCCAGCCTCCCCATTGTGCACACAGGTGGGTGTAGGTGCTGGAGGACCCAGGACCCAGTCTCCTCATTGTGCACATGGGTGGGTGTAGGTGCCTGAGGACCCGGGGCCCAGCCTCCTCATTGTGCACATGGGTGGGTGTAGGTGCCTGAGGACCCAGGACCCAGCCTCCCCATTGTACACACAGGTGGGTCTAGGTGCCTGAGGATCCAGGACCCAGCCTCCCCATTGTGCACATGGGTGGGAGTAGGTGCCTGAGGACCCAGGACCCAGCCTCCCCATTGTGCACACAGATGGGTCTAGGTGCCTGAGGACCCAGGACCCAGCCTCCCCATTGTGCACACAGGTGGGTGTAGGTGTCTGAGGACCCAGGACCCAGCCTCCCCATTGTGCACACAGGTGGGTGTAGGTGTCTGAGGACCCAGGACCCAGCCTCCCCATTGTGCACACAGGTGGGTGTAGGTGCCTAAGGACCCAGGACCCAGCCTCCCCATTGTGCACATGGGTGGGTGTCGGTGCCTGAGGGCCCAGGGCCCAGCCTCCTCATTGTGCACATGGGTGGGTGTAGGTGCCTGAGGACCCAGGACCCAGCCTCCCCATTGTGCACATGGGTGGGTGTAGGTGCCTGAGGACCCAGGACCCAGCCTCCCCATTGTGCACAAGGGTGGGTGTAGGTGCCTGAGGACCCAGGACCCAGCCTCCTCATTGTGCACATGGGTGGGTGTAGGTGCCTGAGGACCCAGGGCCCAGCCTCCCCATTGTGCACACAGGTGGGTGTAGGTGCCTGAGGACCCAGGACCCAGCCTCCCCATTGTGCACATGGGTGGGAGTAGGTGCCTGAGGACTCAGCCTCCCCATTGTGCACACAGGTGGGTGTAGGTGCCTGAGGACCCAGGACCCAGCCTCCCCATTGTGCACACAGGTGGGTGTAGGTGCCTGAGGACACAGCCTCCCCATTGTGCACACAGGTGGGTGTAGGTGCCTGAGGACCCAGGACCCAGCCTCCCCATTGTGCACACAGGTGGGTGTAGGTGTCTGAGGACCCAGGACCCAGCCTCCCCATTGTGCACACAGGTGGGTGTAGGTGCCTGAGGACCCAGGACCCAGCCTCCCCATTGTGCACACAGGTGGGTGTAGGTGCCTGAGGACCCAGGAACCAGCCTCCTCATTGTGCACACAGGTGGGTGTAGGTGCCTGAGGACCCAGGACCCAGCCTCCCCATTGTGCACACAGGTGGGTCTAGGTGCCTGAGGACCCAGGAACCAGCCTCCTCATTGTGCACATGGGTGGGTGTAGGTGCCTGAGGACCCAGGACCCAGCCTCCCCATTGTGCACACAGGTGGGTGTAGGTGCCTGAGGACCCAGGAACCAGCCTCCTCATTGTGCACACAGGTGGGTGTAGGTGCCTGAGGACCCAGGGCCCAGCCTCCCCATTGTGCACATGGGTGGGTGTAGATGCCTGAGTACCCAGGACCTAGCCTCCCCATTGTGCACATGGGTGGGTGTAGGTGCCTGAGGACCCAGGACCCAGCCTCCCCATTGTGCACATGGGTGGGTGTAGGTGCCTGAGGATCCAGGACCTAGCCTCCTCATTGTGCACACAGGTGGGTGTAGGTGCCTGAGGACCCAGGGCCCAGCCTCCTCATTGTGCACATGGGTGGGTATAGGTGCCTGAGGACCCAGGACCCAGCCTCCCCATTGTGCACACAGGTGGGTGTAGGTGCTGGAGGACCCAGAACCCAGTCTCCTCATTGTGCACATGGGTGGGTGTAGGTGCCTGAGGACCCAGGACCCAGCCTCCTCACTGTGCACATGGGTGGGAGTAGGTGCCTGAGGACTCAGCCTCCCCATTGTGCACACAGGTGGGTGTAGGTGCCTGAGGACCCAGGACCCAGCCTCTCCACTGTGCACACAGGTGGGTGTAGGTGCCTGAGGACCCAGCCTCTCCATTGTGCACACAGGTGGGTCTAGGTGCCTGAGGACGCAGGACCCAGCCTCCCCATCTGTGCACATGGGTGGGTGTAGGTGCCTGAGGACCCAGGACCTAGCCTCCCCATTGTGCACATGGGTAGGTGTAGGTGCCTGAGGACCCAGGACCCAGCCTCCTCACTGTGCACATGGGTGGGTGTAGGTGCCTGAGGACCCAGGACCCAGCCTCCCCATTGTGCACATGGGTGGGTGTAGGTGCCTGAGGACCCAGGACCCAGCCTCCCCATTGTGTACACAGGTGTGTCTAGGTGCCTGAGGACCCAGGACCCAGCCTCTCCATTGTGCACACAGGTGGGTGTAGGTGCCTGAGGACCCAGGACCCAGCCTCCCCATTGTGCACACAGGTGGGTGTAGTGCCTGAGGACCCAGGACCCAGCCTCCCCATTGTGCACATGGGTGGGTGTAGGTGCCTGAGGACCCAGGACCCAGCCTCCCCATTGTGCACACAGGTGAGTGTAGGTGCCTGAGGACCCAGGACCCAGCCTCCCCATTGTGCACATGGGTTGGTGTAGGTGCCTGAGGACCCAGGACCGAGCCATCCCATTGTGCACACAGGTGAGTGTAGGTGCCTGAGGACCCAGGACCCAGCCTCCCCATTGTGCACACAGGTGGGTGTAGGTGCCTGAGGACCCAGGAACCAGCCTCCTCATTGTGCACACAGGTGGGTGTAGGTGCCTGAGGACCCAGGACCCAGCCTCCCCATTGTGCACACAGGTGGATCTAGGTGCCTGAGGACCCAGGACCCAGCCTCCTCATTGTGCACATGGGTGGGTGTAGGTGCCTGAGGACCCAGGACCCAGCCTCCCCATTGTGCACACAGGTGGGTGTAGGTGCCTGAGGACCCAGGAACCAGCCTCCTCATTGTGCACACAGGTGGGTGTAGGTGCCTGAGGACCCAGGGCCCAGCCTCCCCATTGTGCACATGGGTGGGTGTAGATGCCTGAGTACCCAGGACCTAGCCTCCCCATTGTGCACATGGGTGGGTGTAGGTGCCTGAGGACCCAGGACCCAGCCTCCCCATTGTGCACTTGGGTGGGTGTAGGTGCCTGAGGATCCAGGACCTAGCCTCCTCATTGTGCACACAGGTGGGTGTAGGTGCCTGAGGACCCAGGACCCAGCCTCCCCATTGTGCACACAGGTGGGTGTAGGTGCCTGAGGACCCAGCCTCCCCATTGTGCACACAGGTGGGTCTAGGTGCCTGAGGACCCAGGACCCAGCCTCCCCATTGTGCACACAGGTGGGTCTAGGTGCCTGAGGATCCAGGACCCAGTCTCCCCATTGTGCACACAGGTGGGTGTAGGTGCCTGAGGACCCAGGACCCAGCCTCCCCATTGTGCACATGGGAGGGTGTCGATGCCTGAGGGCCCAGGGCCCAGCCTCCCCATTGTGCACACAGGTGGGTGTAGGTGCCTGAGGACCCAGGACCCAGCCTCCTCATTGTGCACATGGGTGAGTGTAGGTGCCTGAGGACCCAGGGCCCAGCCTCCTCATTGTGCACATGGGTGGGTATAGGTGCCTGAGGACCCAGGACCCAGCCTCCCCATTGTGCACACAGGTGGGTGTAGGTGCTGGAGGACCCAGGACCCAGTCTCCTCATTGTGCACATGGGTGGGTGTAGGTGCCTGAGGACCCGGGGCCCAGCCTCCTCATTGTGCACATGGGTGGGTGTAGGTGCCTGAGGACCCAGGACCCAGCCTCCCCATTGTGCACATGGGTGGGTGTAGGTGCCTGAGGACCCAGGACTCAGCCTCCCCATTGTGCACACAGGTGGGTGTAGGTGCCTGAGGACCCAGGACCCAGCCTCCTCATTGTGCACACAGGTGGGTGTAGGTGCCTGAGGACCCAGGGCCCAGCCTCCCCATTGTGCACACAGGTGGGTGTAGGTGCCTGAGGACCCAGGACCCAGCCTCCCCATTGTGCACATGGGTGGGAGTAGGTGCCTGAGGACTCAGCCTCCCCATTGTGCACACAGGTGGGTGTAGGTGCCTGAGGACCCAGGACCCAGCCTCCCCATTGTGCACACAGGTGGGTGTAGGTGCCTGAGGACTCAGCCTCCCCATTGTGCACACAGGTGGGTGTAGGTGCCTGAGGACCCAAGACCCAGTCTCCTCATTGTGCACATGGGTGGGTGTAGGTGCCTGAGGACCCAGGACCCAGCCTCCTCACTGTGCACATGGGTGGGTGTAGGTGCCTGAGGACCCGGGGCCCAGCCTCCTCATTGTGCACATGGGTGGGTGTAGGTGCCTGAGGACCCAGGACCCAGCCTCCCGATTGTGCACACAGGTGGGTGTAGGTGCCTGAGGACCCAGGACCCAGCCTCCTCATTGTGCACACAGGTGGGTGTAGGTGCCTGAGGACCCAGGGCCCAGCCTCCCCATTGTGCACACAGGTGGGTGTAGGTGCCTGAGGACCCAGGACCCAGCCTCCTCATTGTGCACATGGGTGGGTGTAGGTGCCTGAGGACCCAGGGCCCAGCCTCCTCATTGTGCACATGGTTGGTTATAGGTGCCTGAGGACCCAGGACCCAGCCTCCCCATTGTGCACACAGGTGGGTGTAGGTGCTGGAGGACCCAGGACCCAGTCTCCTCATTGTGCACATGGGTGGGTGTAGGTGCCTGAGGACCCGGGGCCCAGCCTCCTCATTGTGCACATGGGTGGGTGTAGGTGCCTGAGGACCCAGGACCCAGCCTCCCCATTGTACACATGGGTGGGTGTAGGTGCCTGAGGACCCAGGTCCCAGCCTCCCCATTGTGCACACAGGTGGGTGTAGGTGCCTGAGGACCCAGGACCCAGCCTCCTCATTGTGCACACAGGTGGGTGTAGGTGCCTGAGGACCCAGGGCCCAGCCTCCCCATTGTGCACACAGGTGGGTGTAGGTGCCTGAGGACCCAGGACCCAGCCTCCCCATTGTGCACATGGGTGGGAGTAGGTGCCTGAGGACTCAGCCTCCCCATTGTGCACACAGGTGGGTGTAGGTGCCTGAGGACCCAGGACCCAGCCTCCCCATTGTGCACACAGGTGGGTGTAGGTGCCTTAGGACTCAGCCTCCCCATTGTGCACACAGGTGGGTGTAGGTGCCTGAGGACCCAAGACCCAGTCTCTTCATTGTGCACATGGGTGGGTGTAGGTGCCTGAGGACCCGGGGCCCAGCCTCCTCATTGTGCACATGGGTGGGTGTAGGTGCCTGAGGACCCAGGACCCAGCCTCCCCATTGTGCACACAGGTGGGTGTAGGTGCCTGAGGACCCAGGACCCAGCCTCCTCATTGTGCACACAGGTGGGTGTAGGTGCCTGAGGACCCAGGGCCCAGCCTCCCCATTGTGCACACAGGTGGGTGTAGGTGCCTGAGGACCCAGGACCCAGCCTCCCCATTGTGCACATGGGTGGGAGTAGGTGCCTGAGGACCCAGGACCCAGCCTCCCCATTGTGCACACAGATGGGTCTAGGTGCCTGAGGACCCAGGACCCAGCCTCCCCATTGTGCACACAGGTGGGTGTAGGTGTCTGAGGACCCAGGACCCAGTCTCCCCATTGTGCACACAGGTGGGTGTAGGTGCCTAAGGACCCAGGACCCAGCCTCCCCATTGTGCACATGGGTGGGTGTCGGTGCCTGAGGGCCCAGGGCCCAGCCTCCTCATTGTGCACATGGGTGGGTGTAGGTGCCTGAGGACCCAGGACCCAGCCTCCCCATTGTGCACATGGGTGGGTGTAGGTGCCTGAGGACCCAGGACCCAGCCTCCCCATTGTGCACACGGGTGGGTGTAGGTGCCTTAGGACCCAGGACCCAGCCTCCTCATTGTGCACATGGGTGGGTGTAGGTGCCTGAGGACCCAGGGCCCAGCCTCCCCATTGTGCACACAGGTGGGTGTAGGTGCCTGAGGACCCAGGACCCAGCCTCCCCATTGTGCACATGGGTGGGAGTAGGTGCCTGAGGACTCAGCCTCCCCATTGTGCACACAGGTGGGTGTAGGTGCCTGAGGACCCAGGACCCAGCCTCCCCATTGTGCACACAGGTGGGTGTAGGTGCCTGAGGACACAGCCTCCCCATTGTGCACACAGGTGGGTGTAGGTGCCTGAGGACCCAGGACCCAGCCTCCCCATTGTGCACACAGGTGGGTGTAGGTGTCTGAGGACCCAGGACCCAGCCTCCCCATTGTGCACACAGGTGGGTGTAGGTGCCTGAGGACCCAGGACCCAGCCTCCCCATTGTGCACATGGGTGGGTGTCGGTGCCTGAGGGCCCAGGACCCAGCCTCCCCATTGTGCACACAGGTGGGTGTAGGTGCCTGAGGACCCAGGACCCAGCCTCCCCATTGTGCACATGGGTAGGTGTAGGTGCCTGAGGACCCGGGGCCCAGCCTCCTCATTGTGCACATGGGTGGGTGTAGGTGCCTGAGGTCCCAGGACCCAGCCTCCCCATTGTGCACATGGGTGGGGGTATGTGCCTGAGGACCCAGGACCCAGCCTCCCCATTGTGCACACAGGTGGGTGTAGGTGCCTGAGGACCCAGGACCCAGCCTCCTCATTGTGCACACAGGTGGGTGTAGGTGCCTGAGGACCCAGGGCCCAGCCTCCCCATTGTGCACACAGGGGGGTGTAGGTGCCTGAGGACCCAGGACCCAGCCTCCCCATTGTGCACATGGGTGGGAGTAGGTGCCTGAGGACTCAGCCTCCCCATTGTGCACACAGGTGGGTGTAGGTGCCTAAGGACCCAGGACCCAGCCTCCCCATTGTGCACACAGGTGGGTGTAGGTGCCTGAGGACTCAGCCTCCCCATTGTGCACACAGGTGGGTGTAGGTGCCTGAGGACCCAGGACCCAGCCTCCCCATTGTGCACACAGGTGGGTGTAGGTGCCTGAGGACTCAGCCTCCCCATTGTGCACACAGGTGGGTGTAGGTGCCTGAGGACCCAGCCTCCCCATTGTGCACACAGGTGGGTGTAGGTGCCTGAGGACCCAGGACCCAGCCTCCTCATTGTGCACACAGGTGGGTGTAGGTGCCTGAGGACCCAGGGCCCAGCCTCCCCATTGTGCACACAGGTGGGTGTAGGTGCCTGCGGACCCAGGACCCTGCCTCCCCATTGTGCACATGGGTGGGATTAGGTGCCTGAGGACCCAGGACCCAGCCTCCCCATTGTGCACACAGGTGGGTCTAGGTGCCTGAGGACCCAGGACCCAGCCTCCCCATTGTGCACACAGGTGGGTGTAGGTGTCTGAGGACCCAGGACCCAGCCTCCCCATTGTGCACACAGGTGGGTGTAGGTGCCTGAGGACCCAGGACCCAGCCTCCCCATTGTGCACACAGGTGGGTGTAGGTGCCTGAGGACCCAGGACCTAGCCTCCCCATTGTGCACATGGGTGGGTGTAGGTGCCTGAGGACCCAGGACCCAGCCTCCCCATTGTGCACATGGGTGGGTGTAGGTGCCTGAGGATCCAGGACCTAGCCTCCTCATTGTGCACACAGGTGGGTGTAGGTGCCTGAGGACCCAGGACCCAGCCTCCCCATTGTGCACACAGGTGAGTGTAGGTGCCTGAGGACCCAGGACCCAGCCTCCCCATTGTGCACATGGGTTGGTGTAGGTGCCTGAGGACCCAGGACCGAGCCTCCCCATTGTGCACACAGGTGAGTGTAGGTGCCTGAGGACCCAGGACCCAGCCTCCCCATTGTGCACACAGGTGGGTGTAGGTGCCTTAGGACCCAGGAACCAGCCTCCTCATTGTGCACACAGGTGGGTGTAGGTGCCTGAGGACCCAGGACCCAGCCTCCCCATTGTGCACACAGGTGGGTCTAGGTGCCTGAGGACCCAGGACCCAGCCTCCTCATTGTGCACATGGGTGGGTGTATGTGCCTGAGGACCCAGGACCCAGCCTCCCCATTGTGCACACAGGTGGGTGTAGGTGCCTGAGGACCCAGGAACCAGCCTCCTCATTGTGCACACAGGTGGGTGTAGGTGCCTGAGGACCCAGGGCCCAGCCTCCCCATTGTGCACATGGGTGGGTGTAGATGCCTGAGTACCCAGGACCTAGCCTCCCCATTGTGCACATGGGTGGGTGTAGGTGCCTGAGGACCCAGGACCCAGCCTCCCCATTGTGCACATGGGTGGGTGTAGGTGCCTGAGGATCCAGGACCTAGCCTCCTCATTGTGCACACAGGTGGGTGTAGGTGCCTGAGGACCCAGGACCCAGCCTCCCCATTGTGCACACAGGTGGGTCTAGGTGCCTGAGGACCCAGGACCCAGCCTCCCCATTGTGCACACAGGTGGGTCTAGGTGCCTGAGGACCCAGGACCCAGCCTCCCCATTGTGCACACAGGTGGGTGTAGGTGCCTGAGGACACAGCCTCCCCATTGTGCACACAGGTGGGTGTAGGTGCCTGAGGACCCAGGACCCAGCCTCCCCATTGTGCACATGGGTGGGTGTAGGTGCCTGAGGACCCAGGACCCAGCCTCCCCATTGTGTACACAGGTGGGTCTAGGTGCCTGAGGACCCAGGACCCAGCCTCTCCATTGTGCACACAGGTGGGTGTAGGTGCCTGAGGACCCAGGACCCAGCCTCCCCATTGTGCACACAGGTGGGTGTAGTGCCTGAGGACCCAGGACCCAGCCTCTTCATTGTGCACATGGGTGGGTGTAGGTGCCTGAGGACCCAGGACCCAGCCTCCCCATTGTGCACACAGGTGAGTGTAGGTGCCTGAGGACCCAGGACCCAGCCTCCCCATTGTGCACATGGGTTGGTGTAGGTGCCTGAGGACCCAGGACCGAGCCTCCCCATTGTGCACACAGGTGAGTGTAGGTGCCTGAGGACCCAGGACCCAGCCTCCCCATTGTGCACACAGGTGGGTGTAGGTGCCTGAGGACCCAGGAACCAGCCTCCTCATTGTGCACACAGGTGGGTGTAGGTGCCTGAGGACCCAGGACCCAGCCTCCCCATTGTGCACACAGGTGGGTCTAGGTGCCTGAGGACCCAGGACCCAGCCTCCTCATTGTGCACATGGGTGGGTGTAGGTGCCTGAGTACCCAGGACCCAGCCTCCCCATTGTGCACACAGGTGGGTGTAGGTGCCTGAGGACCCAGGAACCAGCCTCCTCATTGTGCACACAGGTGGGTGTAGGTGCCTGAGGACCCAGGGCCCAGCCTCCCCATTGTGTACACAGGTGGGTCTAGGTGCCTGAGGACCCAGGACCCAGCCTCTCCATTGTGCACACAGGTGGGTGTAGGTGCCTGAGGACCCAGGACCCAGCCTCCCCATTGTGCACACAGGTGGGTGTAGTGCCTGAGGACCCAGGACCCAGCCTCTTCATTGTGCACATGGGTGGGTGTAGGTGCCTGAGGACCCAGGACCCAGCCTCCCCATTGTGCACACAGGTGAGTGTAGGTGCCTGAGGACCCAGGACCCAGCCTCCCCATTGTGCACATGGGTTGGTGTAGGTGCCTGAGGACCCAGGACCGAGCCTCCCCATTGTGCACACAGGTGAGTGTAGGTGCCTGAGGACCCAGGACCCAGCCTCCCCATTGTGCACACAGGTGGGTGTAGGTGCCTGAGGACCCAGGAACCAGCCTCCTCATTGTGCACACAGGTGGGTGTAGGTGCCTGAGGACCCAGGACCCAGCCTCCCCATTGTGCACACAGGTGGGTCTAGGTGCCTGAGGACCCAGGACCCAGCCTCCCCATTGTGCACATGGGTGGGTGTAGGTGCCTGAGGACCTAGGACCCAGCCTCCCCATTGTGCACACAGGTGGGTGTAGGTGCCTGAGGACCCAGCCTCCCCATTGTGCACACAGGTGGGTCTAGGTGCCTGAGGACCCAGGACCCAGCCTCCCCATTGTGCACACAGGTGGGTCTAGGTGCCTGAGGATCCAGGACCCAGCCTCCCCATTGTGCACACAGGTGGGTGTAGGTGCCTGAGGACCCAGGACCCAGCCTCCCCATTGTGCACATGGGTGGGTGTCGATGCCTGAGGGCCCAGGGCCCAGCCTCCCCATTGTGCACACAGGTGGGTGTAGGTGCCTGAGGACCCAGGACCCAGCCTCCTCATTGTGCACATGGGTGGGTGTAGGTGCCTGAGGACCCAGGGCCCAGCCTCCTCATTGTGCACATGGGTGGGTATAGGTGCCTGAGGACCCAGGACCCAGCCTCCCCATTGTGCACACAGGTGGGTGTAGGTGCTGGAGGACCCAGGACCCAGTCTCCTCATTGTGCACATGGGTGGGTGTAGGTGCCTGAGGACCCGGGGCCCAGCCTCCTCATTGTGCACATGGGTGGGTGTAGGTGCCTGAGGACCCAGGACCCAGCCTCCCCATTGTGCACATGGGTGGGTGTAGGTGCCTGAGGACCCAGGACTCAGCCTCCCCATTGTGCACACAGGTGGGTGTAGGTGCCTGAGGACCCAGGACCCAGCCTCCCCATTGTGCACACAGGTGGGTGTAGGTGCCTGAGGACCCAGGGCCCAGCCTCCCCATTGTGCACACAGGTGGGTGTAGGTGCCTGAGGACCCAGGACCCAGCCTCCCCATTGTGCACATGGGTGGGAGTAGGTGCCTGAGGACTCAGCCTCCCCATGGTGCACACAGGTGGGTGTAGGTGCCTGAGGACCCAGGACCCAGCCTCCCCATTGTGCACACAGGTGGGTGTAGGTGCCTGAGGACTCAGCCTCCCCATTGTGCACACAGGTGGGTGTAGGTGCCTGAGGACCCAAGACCCAGTCTCCTCATTGTGCACATGGGTGGGTGTAGGTGCCTGAGGACCCAGGACCCAGCCTCCTCACTGTGCACATGGGTGGGTGTAGGTGCCTGAGGACCCGGGGCCCAGCCTCCTCATTGTGCACCTGGGTGGGTGTAGGTGCCTGAGGACCCAGGACCCAGCCTCCCGATTGTGCACACAGGTGGGTGTAGGTGCCTGAGGACCCAGGACCCAGCCTCCTCATTGTGCACACAGGTGGGTGTAGGTGCCTGAGGACCCAGGGCCCAGCCTCCCCATTGTGCACACAGGTGGGTGTAGGTGCCTGAGGACCCAGGACCCAACCTCCTCATTGTGCACATGGGTGGGTGTAGGTGCCTGAGGACCCAGGGCCCAGCCTCCTCATTGTGCACATGGGTGGGTATAGGTGCCTGAGGACCCAGGACCCAGCCTCCCCATTGTGCACACAGGTGGGTGTAGGTGCTGGAGGACCCAGGACCCAGTCTCCTCATTGTGCACATGGGTGGGTGTAGGTGCCTGAGGACCCGGGGCCCAGCCTCCTTATTGTGCACATGGGTGGGTGTAGGTGCCTGAGGACCCAGGACCCAGCCTCCCCATTGTACACATGGGTGGGTGTAGGTGCCTGAGGACCCAGGACCCAGCCTCCCCATTGTGCACACAGGTGGGTGTAGGTGCCTGAGGACCCAGGACCCAGCCTCCTCATTGTGCACACAGGTGGGTGTAGGTGCCTGAGGACCCAGGGCCCAGCCTCCCCATTGTGCACACAGGTGGGTGTAGGTGCCTGAGGACCCAGGACCCAGCCTCCCCATTGTGCACATGGGTGGGAGTAGGTGCCTGAGGACTCAGCCTCCCCATTGTGCACACAGGTGGGTGTAGGTGCCTGAGGACCCAGGACCCAGCCTCCCCATTGTGCACACAGGTGGGTGTAGGTGCCTTAGGACTCAGCCTCCCCATTGTGCACACAGGTGGGTGTAGGTGCCTGAGGACCCAAGACCCAGTCTCCTCATTGTGCACATGGGTGGGTGTAGGTGCCTGAGGACCCGGGGCCCAGCCTCCTCATTGTGCACATGGGTGGGTGTAGGTGCCTGAGGACCCAGGACCCAGCCTCCCCATTGTGCACACAGGTGGGTGTAGGTGCCTGAGGACCCAGGACCCAGCCTCCTCATTGTGCACACGGGTGGGTGTAGGTGCCTGAGGACCCAGGGCCCAGCCTCCCCATTGTGCACACAGGTGGGTGTAGGTGCCTGAGGACCCAGGACCCAGCCTCCCCATTGTGCACATGGGTGGGAGTAGGTGCCTGAGGACCCAGGACCCAGCCTCCCCATTGTGCACACAGATGGGTCTAGGTGCCTGAGGACCCAGGACCCAGCCTCCCCATTGTGCACACAGGTGGGTGTAGGTGTCTGAGGACCCAGGACCCAGCCTCCCCATTGTGCACACAGGTGGGTGTAGGTGCCTGAGGACCCAGGACCCAGCCTCCCCATTGTGCACATGGGTGGGTGTCGGTGCCTGAGGGCCCAGGGCCCAGCCTCCTCATTGTGCACATGGGTGGGTGTAGGTGCCTGAGGACCCAGGACCCAGCCTCCCCATTGTGCACATGGGTGGGTGTAGGTGCCTGAGGACCCAGGACCCAGCCTCCCCATTGTGCACACGGGTGGGTGTAGGTGCCTGAGGACCCAGGACCCAGCCTCCTCATTGTGCACATGGGTGGGTGTAGGTGCCTGAGGACCCAGGGCCCAGCCTCCCCATTGTGCACACAGGTGGGTGTAGGTGCCTGAGGACCCAGGACCCAGCCTCCCCATTGTGCACATGGGTGGGAGTAGGTGCCTGAGGACTCAGCCTCCCCATTGTGCACACAGGTGGGTGTAGGTGCCTGAGGACCCAGGACCCAGCCTCCCCATTGTGCACACAGGTGGGTGTAGGTGCCTGAGGACACAGCCTCCCCATTGTGCACACAGGTGGGTGTAGGTGCCTGAGGACCCAGGACCCAGCCTCCCCATTGTGCACACAGGTGGGTGTAGGTGTCTGAGGACCCAGGACCCAGCCTCCCCATTGTGCACACAGGTGGGTGTAGGTGCCTGAGGACCCAGGACCCAGCCTCCCCATTGTGCACATGGGTGGGTGTAGTGCCTGAGGACCCAGGACCCAGCCTCTTCATTGTGCACATGGGTGGGTGTAGGTGCCTGAGGACCCAGGACCCAGCCTCCCCATTGTGCACACAGGTGAGTGTAGGTGCCTGAGGACCCAGGACCCAGCCTCCCCATTGTGCACATGGGTTGGTGTAGGTGCCTGAGGACCCAGGACCGAGCCTCCCCATTGTGCACACAGGTGAGTGTAGGTGCCTGAGGACCCAGGACCCAGCCTCCCCATTGTGCACACAGGTGGGTGTAGGTGCCTGAGGACCCAGGAACCAGCCTCCTCATTGTGCACACAGGTGGGTGTAGGTGCCTGAGGACCCAGGACCCAGCCTCCCCATTGTGCACACAGGTGGGTCTAGGTGCCTGAGGACCCAGGACCCAGCCTCCCCATTGTGCACATGGGTGGGTGTAGGTGCCTGAGGACCTAGGACCCAGCCTCCCCATTGTGCACACAGGTGGGTGTAGGTGCCTGAGGACCCAGCCTCCCCATTGTGCACACAGGTGGGTCTAGGTGCCTGAGGACCCAGGACCCAGCCTCCCCATTGTGCACACAGGTGGGTCTAGGTGCCTGAGGATCCAGGACCCAGCCTCCCCATTGTGCACACAGGTGGGTGTAGGTGCCTGAGGACCCAGGACCCAGCCTCCCCATTGTGCACATGGGTGGGTGTCGATGCCTGAGGGCCCAGGGCCCAGCCTCCCCATTGTGCACACAGGTGGGTGTAGGTGCCTGAGGACCCAGGACCCAGCCTCCTCATTGTGCACATGGGTGGGTGTAGGTGCCTGAGGACCCAGGGCCCAGCCTCCTCATTGTGCACATGGGTGGGTATAGGTGCCTGAGGACCCAGGACCCAGCCTCCCCATTGTGCACACAGGTGGGTGTAGGTGCTGGAGGACCCAGGACCCAGTCTCCTCATTGTGCACATGGGTGGGTGTAGGTGCCTGAGGACCCGGGGCCCAGCCTCCTCATTGTGCACATGGGTGGGTGTAGGTGCCTGAGGACCCAGGACCCAGCCTCCCCATTGTGCACATGGGTGGGTGTAGGTGCCTGAGGACCCAGGACTCAGCCTCCCCATTGTGCACACAGGTGGGTGTAGGTGCCTGAGGACCCAGGACCCAGCCTCCCCATTGTGCACACAGGTGGGTGTAGGTGCCTGAGGACCCAGGGCCCAGCCTCCCCATTGTGCACACAGGTGGGTGTAGGTGCCTGAGGACCCAGGACCCAGCCTCCCCATTGTGCACATGGGTGGGAGTAGGTGCCTGAGGACTCAGCCTCCCCATGGTGCACACAGGTGGGTGTAGGTGCCTGAGGACCCAGGACCCAGCCTCCCCATTGTGCACACAGGTGGGTGTAGGTGCCTGAGGACTCAGCCTCCCCATTGTGCACACAGGTGGGTGTAGGTGCCTGAGGACCCAAGACCCAGTCTCCTCATTGTGCACATGGGTGGGTGTAGGTGCCTGAGGACCCAGGACCCAGCCTCCTCACTGTGCACATGGGTGGGTGTAGGTGCCTGAGGACCCGGGGCCCAGCCTCCTCATTGTGCACATGGGTGGGTGTAGGTGCCTGAGGACCCAGGACCCAGCCTCCCGATTGTGCACACAGGTGGGTGTAGGTGCCTGAGGACCCAGGACCCAGCCTCCTCATTGTGCACTCAGGTGGGTGTAGGTGCCTGAGGACCCAGGGCCCAGCCTCCCCATTGTGCACACAGGTGGGTGTAGGTGCCTGAGGACCCAGGACCCAACCTCCTCATTGTGCACATGGGTGGGTGTAGGTGCCTGAGGACCCAGGGCCCAGCCTCCTCATTGTGCACATGGGTGGGTATAGGTGCCTGAGGACCCAGGACCCAGCCTCCCCATTGTGCACACAGGTGGGTGTAGGTGCTGGAGGACCCAGGACCCAGTCTCCTCATTGTGCACATGGGTGGGTGTAGGTGCCTGAGGACCCGGGGCCCAGCCTCCTTATTGTGCACATGGGTGGGTGTAGGTGCCTGAGGACCCAGGACCCAGCCTCCCCATTGTACACATGGGTGGGTGTAGGTGCCTGAGGACCCAGGACCCAGCCTCCCCATTGTGCACACAGGTGGGTGTAGGTGCCTGAGGACCCAGGACCCAGCCTCCTCATTGTGCACACAGGTGGGTGTAGGTGCCTGAGGACCCAGGGCCCAGCCTCCCCATTGTGCACACAGGTGGGTGTAGGTGCCTGAGGACCCAGGACCCAGCCTCCCCATTGTGCACATGGGTGGGAGTAGGTGCCTGAGGACTCAGCCTCCCCATTGTGCACACAGGTGGGTGTAGGTGCCTGAGGACCCAGGACCCAGCCTCCCCATTGTGCACACAGGTGGGTGTAGGTGCCTTAGGACTCAGCCTCCCCATTGTGCACACAGGTGGGTGTAGGTGCCTGAGGACCCAAGACCCAGTCTCCTCATTGTGCACATGGGTGGGTGTAGGTGCCTGAGGACCCGGGGCCCAGCCTCCTCATTGTGCACATGGGTGGGTGTAGGTGCCTGAGGACCCAGGACCCAGCCTCCCCATTGTGCACACAGGTGGGTGTAGGTGCCTGAGGACCCAGGACCCAGCCTCCTCATTGTGCACACGGGTGGGTGTAGGTGCCTGAGGACCCAGGGCCCAGCCTCCCCATTGTGCACACAGGTGGGTGTAGGTGCCTGAGGACCCAGGACCCAGCCTCCCCATTGTGCACATGGGTGGGAGTAGGTGCCTGAGGACCCAGGACCCAGCCTCCCCATTGTGCACACAGATGGGTCTAGGTGCCTGAGGACCCAGGACCCAGCCTCCCCATTGTGCACACAGGTGGGTGTAGGTGTCTGAGGACCCAGGACCCAGCCTCCCCATTGTGCACACAGGTGGGTGTAGGTGCCTGAGGACCCAGGACCCAGCCTCCCCATTGTGCACATGGGTGGGTGTCGGTGCCTGAGGGCCCAGGGCCCAGCCTCCTCATTGTGCACATGGGTGGGTGTAGGTGCCTGAGGACCCAGGACCCAGCCTCCCCATTGTGCACATGGGTGGGTGTAGGTGCCTGAGGACCCAGGACCCAGCCTCCCCATTGTGCACACGGGTGGGTGTAGGTGCCTGAGGACCCAGGACCCAGCCTCCTCATTGTGCACATGGGTGGGTGTAGGTGCCTGAGGACCCAGGGCCCAGCCTCCCCATTGTGCACACAGGTGGGTGTAGGTGCCTGAGGACCCAGGACCCAGCCTCCCCATTGTGCACATGGGTGGGAGTAGGTGCCTGAGGACTCAGCCTCCCCATTGTGCACACAGGTGGGTGTAGGTGCCTGAGGACCCAGGACCCAGCCTCCCCATTGTGCACACAGGTGGGTGTAGGTGCCTGAGGACACAGCCTCCCCATTGTGCACACAGGTGGGTGTAGGTGCCTGAGGACCCAGGACCCAGCCTCCCCATTGTGCACACAGGTGGGTGTAGGTGTCTGAGGACCCAGGACCCAGCCTCCCCATTGTGCACACAGGTGGGTGTAGGTGCCTGAGGACCCAGGACCCAGCCTCCCCATTGTGCACATGGGTGGGTGTCGGTGCCTGAGGGCCCAGGGCCCAGCCTCCCCATTGTGCACACAGGTGGGTGTAGGTGCCTGAGGACCCAGGACCCAGCCTCCCCATTGTGCACATGGGTAGGTGTAGGTGCCTGAGGACCCGGGGCCCAGCCTCCTCATTGTGCACATGGGTGGGTGTAGGTGCCTGAGGTCCCAGGACCCAGCCTCCCCATTGTGCACATGGGTGGGTGTATGTGCCTGAGGACTCAGCCTCCCCATTGTGCACACAGGTGGGTGTAGGTGCCTGAGGACCCAGGACCCAGCCTCCCCATTGTGCACACAGGTGGGTGTAGGTGCCTGAGGACTCAGCCTCCCCATTGTGCACACAGGTGGGTGTAGGTGCCTGAGGACCCAGGACCCAGCCTCCCCATTGTGCACACAGGTGGGTGTAGGTGCCTGAGGACTCAGCCTCCCCATTGTGCACACAGGTGGGTGTAGGTGCCTGAGGACCCAGCCTCCCCATTGTGCACACAGGTGGGTGTAGGTGCCTGAGGACCCAGGACCCAGCCTCCTCATTGTGCACACAGGTGGGTGTAGGTGCCTGAGGACCCAGGGCCCAGCCTCCCCATTGTGCACACAGGTGGGTGTAGGTGCCTGAGGACCCAGGACCCAGCCTCCCCATTGTGCACATGGGTGGGAGTAGGTGCCTGAGGACCCAGGACCCAGCCTCCCCATTGTGCACACAGGTGGGTCTAGGTGCCTGAGGACCCAGGACCCAGCCTCCCCATTGTGCACACAGGTGGGTGTAGGTGTCTGAGGACCCAGGACCCAGCCTCCCCATTGTGCACACAGGTGGGTGTAGGTGCCTGAGGACCCAGGACCCAGCCTCCCCATTGTGCACACAGGTGGGTGTAGGTGCCTGAGGACCCAGGACCCAGCCTCCCCATTGTGCACATGGGTGGGAGTAGGTGCCTGAGGACCCAGGACCCAGCCTCCCCATTGTGCACATGGGTGGGTGTAGGTGCCTGAGGACCCAGGACCCAGCCTCCCCATTGTGCACACGGGTGGGTGTAGGTGCCTGAGGACCCAGGACCCAGCCTCCTCATTGTGCACACGGGTGGGTGTAGGTGCCTGAGGACCCAGGGCCCAGCCTTCCCATTGTGCACACAGGTGGGTGTAGGTGCCTGAGGACCCAGGACCCAGCCTCCCCATTGTGCACATGGGTGGGAGTAGGTGCCTGAGGACTCAGCCTCCCCATTGTGCACACAGGTGGGTGTAGGTGCCAGAGGACCCAGGACCCAGCCTCCCCATTGTGCACACAGGTGGGTGTAGGTGCCTGAGGACTCAGCCTCCCCATTGTGCACACAGGTGGGTGTAGGTGCCTGAGGACCCAGGACCCAGCCTCCCCATTGTGCACACAGGTGGGTGTAGGTGCCTGAGGACTCAGCCTCGCCATTGTGCACACAGGTGTGTGTAGGTGCCTGAGGACCCAGCCTCCCCATTGTGCACACAGGTGGGTGTAGGTGCCTGAGGACCCAGGACCCAGCCTCCTCATTGTGCTGGGTCAGCCTCCTCATTGTGCACATGGGTGGGTGTAGGTGCTGGAGGACCCAGGACCCAGCCTCCTCATTGTGCACACAGGTGGGTGTAGGTGCCTGAGGACCCAGGACCCAGCCTCCCCATTGTGCACATGGGTGGGTGTAGGTGCCTGAGGACCCAGGACCCAGCCTCCCCATTGCCTGAGGACCCAGGACCCAGCCTCCCCATTGTGCACATGGGTGGGTGTAGGTGCCTGAGGACCCAGGACCCAGCCTCCCCATTGTGCACATGGGTGGGTGTAGGTGCCTGAGGACCCAGGACCCAGCCTCCCCATTGTGCACATGGGTGGGTGTAGGTGCCTGAGGACCCAGGACCCAGCCTCCCCATTGTGCACACAGGTGGGTGTAGGTGCCTGAGGACCCAGGACCCAGCCTCCTCATTGTGCACACGGGTGGGTGTAGGTGCCGGAGGACCCAGGGCCCAGCCTCCTCATTGTGCACATGGGTGGGTGTAGGTGCTGGAGGACCCAGGACCCAGCCTCCTCATTGTGCACACAGGTGGGTGTAGATGCCTGAGGACCCAGGGCCCAGCCTCCCCATTGTGCACTTGGGTGGGTGTAGGTGCCTGAGGACCCAGGACCCAGCCTCCCCATTCTGCACATGGGTGGGTGTAGGTGCCTGAGGACCCAGGACCCAGCCTCCCCATTGTGCACACAGGTGGGTGTAGGTGCCTCAGGACCCAGGACCCAGCCTCCCCATTGTGCACACAGGTGGGTCTAGGTGCCTGATGATCCAGGACCCAGCCTCCTGATTGTGCACATGGGTGGGTGTAGGTGCCTGAGGACCCAGGACCCAGCCTCCCCATTGTGCACACAGGTGGGTGTAGGTGTCTAAGGACCCAGGACCCAGCCTCCCCATTGTGCACATGGGTGGGTGTAGGTGCCTGAGGACCCAGGGCCCAGCCTCCCCATTGTGCACATGGGTGGGTGTAGGTGCCTGAGGACCCAGGACCCATCCTCCCCATTGTGCACACAGGTGGGTGTAGGTGCCTGAGGACCCAGGACCCAGCCTCCTCATTGTGCACACAGTTGGGTGTAGGTGCCTGAGGACCCAGGGCCCAGCCTCCCCATTGTGCACATGGGTGGGTGTAGGTGCCTGAGGACCCGGGGCCCAGCCTCCCCATTGTGCACACAGGTGGGTGTAGGTGCCTGAGGACCCAGGACCCAGTCTCCTCATTGTGCACATGGGTGGGTGTAGGTGCCTGAGGACCCGGGGCCCAGCCTCCCCATTGTGCACATGGGTGGGTGTAGGTGCCTGAGGACCCAGGACCCAGCCTCCCCATTGTGCACACAGGTGGGTGTAGGTGCCTGAGAACCCAGGACTCAGCCTCCCCATTGTGCACATGGGTGGGTGTAGGTGCTGGAGGAGCCAGCGCCCAGCCTGCCCAGCAAGATCAGGTGGCTGAGCACATCCTTGGGACAGGGCTAGCGGTGGCCATGAACTCCAGCCAGGCACACATGGCAGACCACCCGTCCATGGGAAAGGAGGAGCACAAGGGAGAACAGAGGGGCCCTGGAGAGGCACCAGCCTGAGGGGGTGTGCTGGGCCCCCGGAGAGTGCTGGGGACAGGATGGAGCAGCTGACAGACTGAGCAGCCTCCTGGTCACTGGGCTTTGGCTTTTTCTCAGTACTCCTGAATGTGGGTTTCTGCTAACTTACTAATTCACCCCAAGCAGGTGGTCAGTCAGTGCTGAAGAGGGAGTAGGGCCAGGGACCCTGGTGCAATCTACCTGTGGTGCAGGTGAGGGGTGAGGACCCAGGCTGGGTACCCCAGAGACGACAGGCAGCTGCTCAGAAACCCCCTCACTGCCATGGGGTCTGGCTGTCCAAAGCCCGTGGGCCAGCACTGCCCAGCCCTGCCCACACCTCCCAGGGGTGGGTGCAGTTTTACTCAGATACCTGAGCAGCAGCTCACCAGGCTCACCAAGTCAAACCAGCTCTGAAGAACAGAGGCTCTGAACACGCGTGTGTTAGGAGGGACTGGATCTTGTTGCATGGAATACACTGTTCAGGTGGTTCGCTAATCAAAAGCTGGGCTGTTTTGTCCCGGAGAGCAGGTTCTTCCTGGGACTGTTTTTAACTGACAAGGCTCAATTACAATTAAGTGGCACCACTAAGCACGATGTCTTCATTGAAAATAAGCTTGCTCTCCACGTGAGGCTGCTGAAGCCCTAAACAGTTCTCCCTCCACTCTCCCCTTGGTAAAGCTTCCTCCTGCAAGCACAGAGACGTCACTCTCAGGAGGAGATTCTCAATGGGCAGACTCCTGTCCCAGAGAGGGCTCGGTCGAGGATGGATGCTGGGGGTGGCCCCTCGCCGTGGAGCCATCCCCACGAGACACCCCTGGCTTTCCCTCCCTCCCTCTGTACCCAGCACGCAGCTTCTCAAGCTGTTCTCAGCTAAACCACGTCCACAGAGAGAGCTGTTCACACTCTGCAGTCTCCAGGGGTCCCACGGCCTCCTTCAGGCTGGAACAAGACACTTACCAGCCCTGGAGAGCACCGAGGAGGCGGCCCCAGGGTGGCAAGTGATGTGCACTGCTGTCGCAGCAGCAAGATGCTGGGGACACCTCAGAAACAGCTGGCTGGAAAGGGCAGACGGCACAAAGCCCAGCAGAGAGGCCCTGAGCAAGCAAGGAAACACCCGCAGGACAGAGAGCAGAGCTGGTGCCTGGCCCCTGCTGGACGCCTCCAGGGCCCACTGAGCTCACGGGGAGAGGAGCTTCTCTGTGAGCCCCACTTCCTGTCCTGGCTCCTCCTGGTCTGCCCAGTGCTGCCTCTTGCAGAGGACTCCCACGGCCAGCCTCTACGGGCTTCCTCAGGGGGCAGCACTGCCCCTGGTGCTCCCCCAGAGCAGGAGGGTGGGTGAGGCACCACCTCCATCCCACCCGCCTGTTCCTCCAGGAGCAAGCCGGAGCTCTGGTGAGGAGCCTGGCACCTGGGGAGCTAGGAGACTCTCTCCCTTCCAGGAAATGGCCGACAAAAAATCAAATAGCCAGTGCGCTCACTTACCTCTGGCCCTTCTGAAATCTCCTTCCTCCCTGGTCCTCCCGTTTCTCCATCTCCTTTTCACTGAGACTGAAACCTTGTACTAGTACACTCCAGGTAATGACAGCGTGACCTGTCACAAACCCACTCTGAGTAGAAAGAACAGAGTTGTCAGGGGGAAGACAGGAGGCTGCGGGAGGACACGTGCTCCCAGAGCGTCCTCAGAGCACCCTGCAAACAACGGAAGGCCACTCTCCTGTTGTCAGAGAGCGAGGTGCAGACCCAGCCGGGATTGTGATCAAGACAGCTGTCACCAGGCAGAGGTGGCACTTGCGGCCAGAGTGACCTGGGGTTGGTGGCTTAAGATCCCTGGTGCTCAGGCTGCACTGCCCCTCCCAGTGGCTGTGGAGACCTAGAGACCCCGGGTGTGATGCCGCCTTCAAACCGCAGCTCTTGGCGAATGCGAGAGAGCCGTGGGCTGCAGCCAGCCCCCCGGGAGGCGACCACCTCACAGACACAGTAAGGATGACGTGGCACCCCAGCTGGTGCCCAGGTATGTGAACAAACAGACCTCGCCCTGGGAACACGTTGACTGACGCAGGTGACTTTAGCCCATCGCCCAGTAGTCGCGCAGTGATTTGATGAGTGCTTTATCTTGTACATGTGTGGCCCGAGTTGTCGTGGGCCCCACAGCTGCAGCAAAACTGAGATAAATGGCCGAGCACGAATCCTCCACGCTCGCTGCCCTCCTGCGTCTCAGTCACTGTCATGTCTTCTCTGAAAGCAGGTTGGACGAGCTTACCTGTCCCAGAGGAGGAGCAGGGTGCTGGTGTACAAACACCCAGCTGGTGGAGACTGCAGGGCGCTGGGAATGTTCTCTGAATGATCCCCGTAGCCGGGAAGCAGGTTTGTTCCTGAACACCTGGAGCAAAGCGGATACCATCCCGGGTCCACCTGGAGAGAGGGAGGCTGCCTCAGAGGCCCTAGATGACCCCAGGGGAGCAGGGATACCTGCTCAGAGCTGCTCTCAAGGAACACAAGTAACTCCAGGGGTGTCCAGTTCCATGCAAGATCAAACCCAGGAACTCAGGAGGAGAAAGGGGTTAGAAGACGTTAGGAGTCCAGCCACGACACAGTGGACAGTAGCAAGAGAGAAAACAGGGGTCTCATCAGAACTTAATGAGAAGGTGGCGAGAGCAGAACCCCAACTGTCCCAAACGCACAGCTGACAACACCCAGGTGAGGACTCGCGCCGGAGAGGGCAGGCGTGCTGGCTGGAGAGGGCAGAGCAGGGAGCGGCCATCCCGAGGCTTCTCTTCCACTCAGCTGTTGGCAGCAGCCTCGGCACAAGCCACCTGCCCTGGCTACAGGCTCCTCACAGGGCCCCAGCTCCTGACTGGCGCAGCTGTGCCAGGGTGGGAGCTCACTGGGCTCCCTGTGAGCTCTGTCCACCGGAACCCCAGGCGGCTGGGAAGCAGGACCCAGTTCTTTCCCACCCTCAGTTCTTTGCCCGGAGAAGAAGCACAGTGAATTATGGAAACACGACACTAGTGACAGCGGCTCATGCCCACGGCGTTGGCGTGAGGGGTGCACTAATGCGGGGACCTCGTGGCCCCTCCAGGTTCAGGGTTTCCAAGCCTCCGCGGAGGCAGAGGCCTAGGGCACAAGGAGTGAAACAGGGCTGCCAGCAGGGCCTTCTTTCTGCCCCAAACAGCAAACCTGTGATCTGGGCGGCCTCCGAAGCCGGACTCCTGGCAGCTGAGGCACGATTACACGGGGCAGGGGGCACGCATTCTTCTCTGCAGCACACATTCCCTCCCGCGGGCTGGGGGTTGACCAGACGATCCCCACTTGCAGATCCGGAGCAGTGAGTCCTCCTGCTGTGGATCTGGGTCAGCACAAAGTTCTGCCCCGCCTCTGGACGCGGCCCATTGTGCTTTGCACTTGGCCAGACCCGACTGCATCTCCACATGTCTCCATTTATCCTTCTCCACTGCATTTTTACTCCTATGGATTCAATGATATGTCTGAGGAGAGGAACGAAGAATGTGCAGCTGTTTCCCAGCAATGTCCAAATTGGCACTTAACTGAGAACTAATGGTCTGCTAACTGCTCGCTGGGCCACGCCCACAGCACCCACGCTGGGACCCGGCACTGGAGTTGGGATGCACTCTTTCTAGGGGTGTGCGAGTAATGTGACCTCTAAAAGAGCCCAGCTCCTGCCGGAAAAGCCCTAATTAGCAGTGAAATCTAACTGCTTTCTTGGACGGTGCCTCTTGCTAGGTTTGGTTAATGCAGCCCAACCATGCTGAGCTTCACCTGGGGCTCTCCAGGGCAGTCGGCGTAATTTCTATTTCCTTTAGCAGAGCTGATATTCAATTAGCCACACCAGAGAAGGGAGGCCTGAGCACAATAATGACCTCTCAGCTGTGCCCCCAGCCTCAGCCCTGGCTCTCCCTACCTCTGCACTCCGCCACGACGCAAGCCCTGCTTTACAGGTGGAGAAGCTTAGGGTCAGAGGCATCACTGACCTGTCCAGGCCAAACAGTGAGAGAGGACTGGAGGCAGAGAGAACCCGATGCCAGGTTGTCAATGCCCTCCATTTCTCTACGGTTCCAGGGATGGTGTGGAGGCCCTGCAGCCTTGGGGCCCCAGCATGCCCGTCATGATATCCCACAGTGGTCCCTTATTCGCTTATTGACTATATAAGGCCTCACAGGAAACACTAGGACATCACTCCTGCTGAGTGTTCTCTGCAAATAAAGAGAAAGCAAGATGGGAGTCTTTGCTCTCAGGAAATTCCTGAATATACATCAAATATACATAAAATTCAAATGTTAATGTAGGGCAAAAGCTCAGTCCTTGCCAGCAGGCCCTAGGTGGGTCTGACATCTATTCCCCCAAGTTCCTGGTATGATGGAGGACCTGGCAGATGCCAGGGCCACTTGAGTCCCTGAAGGAAAGCAAGGAGCACTATGTGTGCGTGCATCTCTAGGACCATCCTGCCAGGCTTCCAGAGACCCTCACCTGTCCACGGGAGGAACATTGACTCCAGGTCTGCAGTGGGCGGGAGACTGGGCTTGGGTGGGTTTCAGGCAGGGCTCCTGGGCTCCCAGACCACCCTCCTGTTGGTACAAGGAAGGAGCCAGGGCCTCCGCTGTGTGCTTGGTACAGAAGCAGCCGTGACGTGCAGTGGTGGTGACAGCAATGCCACTGTGGCGAGGGAGGGACTGGCCACGCCCTGTCATGGTACCACAGAGCACAGTAGCTCAGCCTTACTTCAAGGCCCAGGTCAGTTACGATGAATCGTAGGAATTCTACGGAATCGTCAGATTTTCTTTAAGACGATAGTGTCCGTGTTGAAAGAAATAAAATAGTCACATCTAATACTCAATCAAAACTACCGTAGGTAGAAAATAAGAAGCAAAGAACAAATGCAATGACAGGAAATACTTAAGAACAGGTAGATACCCACCCACCACATCAACGACCACTGGAGGGTTAATGGTTAAGCCCACCAGTTACAAGGCAGAAACTGCCAAAGTGGATTTAAAATAAAAGAGCCACTGTCTATTGCTAATAAGAAATGGACACATGCAGAAGGTTCTGGTAGGTTATGAGGAATAAGGTGGAGCAACCCCGTGTGCATCAGCAGACAGTGGACAGGCAGAGTGCAATGTTTATGCACAGCAGATATCTCCGAGCCTGAGGCCCAGTGGCTCCCTCTGAGAACAGAGATACCTGATGATCTCCTGCCAGTCTTATTTTTTCATGCAACTGGAGTAGTTGATTTTTCCAAGGCTGATACGTGTGACAGCATGGACCATGACCTTGTCACCATGCTGAAAGAGACAATTCAGTCAGAAGGACAGTGCTGCACTAGGTCACTCACATGAGCTGCTGTAATCATATACATTTGTATGAAAATAAAGCAATATCATTATAAATAACCCATAGATAACAGAAATATCAGGAAAAAGTTAAAACATTCCAAACTAAATTAAAATGAAGATAGAACTCACCACATTTGTAGAGCAAAGCAAAAGCAGTATACAGAGGACAATTCATAGCATGAAGTACACTTGTACTAGAAAGACTAGAGAAAGCCAAAATTAATATCCTAAGATTCTAAATTTAATAAACTAGAGGAAGAAGAGCAAATTGAGCAGGAGAAAATGAATGACAAAATTAGAACAGAAACTAATAAAATTCAAAGCAAGAAACCAGTCAAAAAACCCAAGTCTGATTATTTGAAAAGAACAAGATTCTTGCCAAGCTATAAATCACTGCTGCTGGAAATGAGAGTAGGGTCACTAACACTGGTTCTTGCATATTGAAAGGATAAAAACTAGAATCCACCTCTGAGAAGAACCTAGGATGCCAAGGACATGGAGCAGCTCAGTGAGCCGCTCAGACTCCCAGGACCCTCAAGGAGAAACCTGGAACCGCTCTCCACCTGCCCAGTGAACGGAGTCTGCCCAGAGGGTCTGCTGTCCAACCTTCCCAGCATTAAACAAAGGACAACGTGGGCACAGTGACTACACCTCAGTGAAGGTATCCACGTGACACAGCAAACAGAGCTCATTCTAGCCACGCAGGGCCACGCAGCATCGCAGAGGCCACACAACCTGCGCCACCGAGAGGCTGAAGGAGAAGGGCCTGCCACCTTCACAGCCGAAGGCTGCAGCAGGGTCTATCACACCCACAGCTAAGAAGCCACAGCCCCCCGGCCACCAGGACCGGGGGCGCTGTCTCCCTCCCAGGAGGAGCGTCTGTGAAAGTCGCAGCCAACGTCTCAAGGACGGCATGTGGGTTACCGTCCTTTGACCATCTGGGACAGGCCAGAACTTTCCTCTTTCCTCTCGTCCCTGCTTCTTGACACTCTTCTGGAAGCTTCAGTCAGCACAGTAACAAAGGCAGCAGGAATATCAGGCACCTAGTTTTTAAAGGAAGAAAATAAGATCATTTGAGTTTCTAGGTGGCATGATTGTCTATGTGGAAAGTGCCAAAATATCGAAGAAAAAGAAAACTTGTAAAGAAAGTATCACAAGGTTTTAAGACGTAAAGCACATATACGAAGGCCAATTTATTTCCAGCAATGAACTGCTGAATTTAAAATTTCAAAAAAGAAATGCATATATACCAACCAAAAGTGAAATGCTTAGGTATGAATCTAGCAAAATATCTACAGGATGGATCTTAGGGAAAAACTACAAAATAATGATGGAAGAAAATTCTAAAATATCTAAATCATGGAGACAGAACTTTGTTCAGCTGGGAGCCCTTGGTATTGAAAAGGTCCTCCCAACTTGACCTTGCATTCCACACAGCCCCAGCTGAAGCCTCACCAGCTCTGCCTGGACATCAAAGTCTGCATGGAAGGGAAAGAGGCCCAGGGCAGCCAACGGGGGCTGAAGGAGAAGGCCAGAGGAGGCCAGCACCATCCCAGGACTACAGAACTTCAGAGGTCAGCATGGTGGGGGAAAGGCACAGCCACTCAAGGGACAAGACAGAACTTGGAGATGACCCCTGCAGTGCCGTCACTGACCCCTAACTGCTGGGTTTCCTGAGGCTGAAACACACCCAACCTGAAGTCCACTCGGTAGCCATGCTAGGTGTGTAGCCCCTGCATCAACACCATCACCTGCTGTCCACATCCCCGATGCCATCTGCAGAACTTTCCGCCCTCTGAGGAACGTCTGTGTCCATCACAGCAGCTCCCCTACTCCCTCTCAGCCGCTGGTAACCACGGCCCTTTGCTGTGGCCACCATCTGACGGCACCAGGCATGTTTCCTGAGTGAGGCCCTTCGACAGCGTCCCCTGAAACCGACCTACTTCGCCTGCCCTCTGTCTTTCCTCCATCCACCCAGGTTGCGGTCGGGTCGGAGCTCCTTCCTTTGCCAGTCTGGATCTTACTTCATAGTATGCAGACGCCGTGTCTCATGAAGCGAAGAGCAAAATGAGATATTTGTGAAACAAGAGTCTGACAAAAGGTCGCATATCCAGGTGTCTATGCAAGACACAATTCTCAAAATCCAACAATGAGACAACTGATTTTAAAAAGGCAAGGAAACCTCCCAAAGAAAACTGACAGATGATAAATAGGCATTGAAGGCTGTTAGGGACCATTTGTCTTTCAGGGAAATGCAAATTAAAACAGAGGGACTTCACTGCACACCTCCTCAGGGTGGCCAACACCCCCGCTGACAATGTCAGCCGCAGGTGGGGCCAAGGTGCTACTGGAACCTGGCCTTCACAGGGCCTCTCCCAGCTGGACCATGGCTCCTGACGGCGAAGCTAAGCGCGTTCCCAGCATAGGCCAGAAATCGTGCTCCTAGGAGTCTACCCAGTTAACTTACAATTATTTTCACACACAAAAAAAATTGCTTTCAAATGGTTTGGGCAGAGCTGGGGTTGTGGCTCAGTGGTAGAGTGTTTGTCTCGCATGCATGGGGCACTGGGTTTGATCCTCAGCACCACACAAATAAATAAAATAATCATCTGAATTAAAATAAAATGGTTTGAAAAACTGGTTATGGCAACTTTATGCATGATCACCAGAGAGCAGAAAAAATCTTCAATAGGTGAATTGAGAGATGAAACCACATACATGCAAGTACAGTCAGCCTGGGGGAACACATGTTGGCCTGCTGCTCCTCCAGGTAGACAGCTGGACTATGGGCAGTGCCCACTTGCATGCTGCCCCTCTAGGTGGATAGTCGGCCTGTGGAGTATGCACATGGGTATGGGGCACCTCTAGGTGGACAGTCTGCCTCGGGGGAATGCACACTTGCATGCTGCTTTTCGAGGTGGACTGTTGGCCTGTGGGGCATGCACATTGGCAAGCTGCTCCTCTGGGTGGACAGTCAGCTTGTGGGGTATGCATAGTTAATGTTGCACCTTTAGGTGGACAGACAGCCTGTGGGGTATGCACGTTGGCATGCTGCTCCTCTGGGTGGACATTCAGCCTGTGAGGCATGCATAGTTAATGTTGCACCTTTAGGTGGACAGACAGCCTGTGGGGTATGCACGTTGGCAAGCTGCTCCTCTAAGTGGACAGTCTGCCTGGGGGGTATGCACATGCTGTTCCTCTGGGTGGATAGTTGGCCTGTGGAACACCCATGTGTGCTGCACAATCCTCTTTTCACCATGTTCTATAGGACACAGATCTATAGGCAGGACGAGCAGTTCAGTGTCGCCCAGGGCACTAGGGGGCGAGGGGTTGACATGTGAGGGTGTTTGGTGGGCCATGGGAATGTTCTGTACATGCTTCATGGCAGATAAGAGCAGTAGGCATTCTCAAAGCCCACAGTATGAAGAGTGCAGTGATTTGCTGCAGGAGTCTGGGAGGTGGGTAGAATGCTGAATGAGAGGATTCACCCAGTACAGGAGCTGCAAGGGAAGCGTGTGATCACGAAAACACTCCACAAAGCTCCTGACTCTCTTTAAATTGCCAAGAATGGGCTGAGGGTAGCTCGGTTGGTAGAGTGCTTGCCTTGCATGCACAAGGCCCTGGGTTCAATCCCCAGCACCACCACCAAAAAAAAAAAAAAAAAACCTGTTAAGACCATTTAAAAAAAAAGGCCCCCCCCCAAAAAGGGGTCACAGTGGAGAGGAGCCCAGGCAGATGTCACTACAGGCAACACGTCCTGTGGGGACAGTAGCCCAGGGAAGGGACACTGGGTAAAACCTGAGGAAATTAAAATAGAGTGCAAGCTAAGATGCTAATAAAGGAGGCCTGGCGGAGGCTGCTGGGGAGGAGGAGGAGGCCGGAGGCCAGTAGCAGGGTGCAGAGAGTGGCCCTGAGGGAAGCACATCCCCGAAACCTGTGAGGAGGATGGCCGTGGGGCGTGGAGGTGCAGGCGGCTCTGACCCCGTGTTCTGGAGCCCTGGTCAGCCCAGAGTTCGCTCAAGGGACTCACGGGGCACTATCTGCTGAGCAACGTGGAAGAGCTGGTTCCCCTGGGCGGGAAGCAGGGGTGAGGCCTGCCGGGTCCGTCCTGGACGCCCCTGGCTGGTGTTTGCCTTCTCCACAAGCTGGGCTTCTCACCCCTGGGCCCTCAGAACCTCGCGCCTGGTGGCCGCGTGTTTTCCGCTTGCAGCTCTTCACACCTGAGCCTTTCTCTGCCCTTCAATTGCGCGACACCTTCTCAGCATTCCGTCCCCAAGTGTGAGTCCAAGTGCTGGAACTGGCTCCCGTTCCTCGGAGCTCACAGGGCCCTCAGGGGAAGCGCTGGCCACTGGCCACAACTTCTCAGGGCGCAGCTCCAGGCCCCTCCGACTTCGGGTTCTGTGAGAGAAGCAGACTGCAGGGTCGCTCTCTGTGACCTGTCACTGATCCTCACAGGGCCAGGAAGAAGCCTCCCGCCTGCTGGTGGAGTGACCCGTGATGGGGCCCCACGGCCTGGACGGGGCTGAGAGGGGGGCAGTGGGGGAGGTCAGGAGAATCCACAGCCTGGTGGAGACACTCAGCGCAGACTGAAGGGCGTGGGGACCTCTGCCTCGGTCACTGTGGAGAGGCAGAAAGGAAGCAGGCACCACAGCACCTCCTGCCTGTGACAAGAGGTGGCCTCTGGACCTGCAGCTGGGGTGGTGCCTTCGCTGCCGCTGCCTCCCCACTGACCAGAAGAGGGAGCCCTGTGCCTGGGGCAGCTCTGGCCTCGGTGTCTTGGGGACCTGAGGTCTGGGTGCCACCCTGGCTGTTACGGTATTTGACTTCAAAACACCAGACTGCTTTGTTCCCACGGCTCCTTGGGCCTGACGTGCCAGGGTCACCTACCAGGAGTCCCCATCCTGGACTGCCCTGGACATGAGCCCAGCATCCCCCATGCCCAGCTGGAGTCCACGCGCTTTGTGGTTAATGGTGTCGCCACACACGCTGGTCTCCACTGCTTGTCTCATGAACATCTCCAGCCCAGCCGAACACAGAGCTCTCTGTCCTCTGCATCCACACTGTCCCAGAAAGTACCCTTACCCACCCCTTGGTCTCACTCTGCAGGACACCCGCTCCTCTGCCTGCTCGACCCTCCTACCTTCTCTGCCCTCCCACAGGCTCCTTCCTGGCTGAAGGTCTGACTTCCCTGCTGTGCTGCAGGAATCCCCGAGGGGCATCCACCTCCCCGCCTGCCCATGTCCCTGGCAGGGCGTCCCCTCCCATCACCAGGCCTGGGCTGGCCAGGGTGGCAGCTGAGCTCGGCCCCATTTCTGCAAGGTCCCTCCATACCCACTCCAGGTCACCAGTCCAGTGGAGATAGGGGGAGGGAGAAGAAGAGAGGGAGAGAGAGGGAGGGAGGAAGGGAGGGAGGGGGAGAGAGGGAGGGAGGGAGAGAGAGAGGGAGAGGTAGAGAGGGAGAGAGAGAGGAAGGGAGGGGGAGAGGGAGGGAGGGAGGGGGAAGAAAGAGAAGGAAGCGGGAGGAAGAGAGGGAGGGAGAGAGGGAGGGGGAGGGAGGGAGAGAGGGAGAGGGAGAGGGAGGGAGAGAGAGAGGAAGGGAGGGAGGGGGAGAGAGGGAGGGAGGGAAATGGAGAGAGAGAGGAAGGGAGGAGAGAAGGAGGAGGGAGGGAGGGAAGGGGAGAGAGAGGGAGGGATGGGGAGAGAGAGGGAGGGAGGGGAGAGAGAGGGAGGGAGGGGAGAGAGAGGGAGGGAGGGAGGGATGGGGAGAGAGAGGGAAGGAGGGAGGGATGTGGAGAGAGAGGGAGGAAGGGGAGAGAGAGGGAGGGAGAGAGAGGGAGAGGGAGAGGGAGGGAGAGAGAGAGGGAGGTGGACACAGGCCATAGAGGAAGACAGAGAACCTGGGCAAGGTGAGGTCCTTCCAGCCCGAGGGCCTGGGGAGTGGCAGAGGAGTTAGTTCAGGACACACCACCACTCCCTGCGGCAGGAGCCACCTGCCTGGTGCACCTGCCCTCACAATGCTCAGGGTTCCTCCTGTTAACACAAGGCCGTCACCTTGTCCTCCTTCAGGGCCACTGGGTTTAAATGGCTCCTGCTCTCCCCGCAGACCTCCCCTGGCACTTAGGGGAGGTCTAGGAATAGAGTGTTCGGAAGATGGATACCCCACAATAGTACCAACTTCCCAGTGCCCTCTGACAGTCCCATGATCCATCCTGCATCTGCTGCAGTCGTTAAACCCCAAATATATGTGTTTAACATTCAATTGGGTGCTTAATGGTCTTACCTTAACAGGGCCTATTAAATCTAAAGAGATGTGCATAATTGAGTTATTGCACATTAATTATAAATACCTATTGGCTATTAAAATCACATTCCAAGGGTTAACACCTATTGCAGATTTGGCTAAACTTTGCCTAATTTGTGTTTTACTTGGCAGAAAGACCCTCTGATAAAGATGAGATGGAACCTGTCTCCTTCTGCAGTGGTCAAGTTAAACTGCAAACCCTGACCTACCCAGATGGCCAGGAGACCTCTTGTAGAGCAGCACAAGAAAACTGGTAGCACGCCCTCGGTTTTAGAGTGCCTGGCACACACCAAAGCCCTTCCTCTCCTGGCCATGGTGGGTCAGCTTCTAGGAACCCCAACCTGTGCACACAGAGCAGCTTCCCGGAACCCAGGCCTTCACCCACAGAGCGGCACCCGTCACCCACCCAGGTGGGAGCTTGTCCTGGTGGCTGAGCCCCAGGGACACCCTTCCCTGGGAGCTGGTAGGGCACTAGAAGGGAAAGGGGCATCATGTTTGCTCTGGAAGGACCAGGGGGACACAGCAGGTCCCCTGTCCGTTCTCTGCCTTCCTCCTGGGCCCTCCCCAGTCCTCCACCCCCTCGAGCTGAAGCTGGCTGCTTCTGTCCACCTAGTGAAGACCGAGCGTCCCCAAGAGTCCCAGCACTGAGCTGCAGCCCTGGTGGGTTTAGGAGGAGGGTGCCCTGGGCTTCCTGTGATATGGGCATGACAGTCACGCACCTTAGGCAGGCACTTGTTAAAGGCCACCAAGCATCGCTCTGTTCCGACTTCTCTCTGCTCACAGAGGGACAGTCAGCAGTGCTCCTTCATAAGTATGTTAATTCCTTTGATTGAATCTCTCCTTTCCCTTCAATCAAATGCCATGTGAAATGTGTTGTGGGACGGGGCAGCTCAGGGGTGGAGCACTTGCCTGGCTCCCGGGAAGCCCTGGGCTGCACCCCGCCCCTCACAAAGTGAGATGAAGCCCTTTGGGACCTTCTTCTTTTGTACTGAGTCTTTAATACACCCCGCAGACGTCTGTGAGGGTGGATCCCGGGCCTGGACTCTGGGCGTTCCTCCCGTCAATGACAGAGACTCATCACCAGGGAGGCAGCCTTCCAAGCGCTCCCTCTAGAAAATCCCCAAACACATCCGATCCAAGTCCAAGCAGCCACATTCCAAACAAAGAGACTGACGGAGGGACCCCTGTTCCCTAACTGTCCCCAGAGTTGGCCCAGCAGGCCCAGGCGTCCACAGACGCTGCCCCTGGCCACGGCGGGCTCTTCCCTCTGGAACAGCGGGGGTGGAGCAGCAGGACCTCTAATGGTGGCCAGGAAGCCTGGGCAGGCCTTCACACACCACCGCAAGGCTGGACAGGATGGGATTTCCGGGAGAACTAGACCCGCTCCTCTCCTGCCACCTGTCCTTCTCCCTGGTGCCGCTGCTCCTAAGGGGTCACTTAGGGGTTCTAGCCTCAACCTACCCCTTGTCTCAGTGTGGGCCTGGGAGGAGTCACCCCCCTCCTCAGGCCCCAGCTCTTTCCAAGGCCAGTGGAGTCCAGCAGCTGGCCTCTCACCCCAGGACCCTCTCGGAACCCTGATGCCCACAGAGGCGCTCTGGGCAGGCAACCAGCCAAACGTGCACTATAGGGCTGCACTCTCCCCCAGCAGATGGCCTAGAGCTACTGTCCCTGGACAGGACAGGAGGAGGGTGCCCTGGGCTTCCTGTGATATGGGCGTGTCAGCCACGCACCTTCTTCCAGGAAGCACCGGAATTGAGAGGGACACAGACACCTAGGAAGCCTGGGAGGGGAAGGCCACATCTTGAATATTCAGAGCTTTTCTTTAAAGCAAAAAACTAAGTGCAGTGGACACAGAGAAAACAGCTGGGCTGAGCCCGTAGCCCCTGCCACTCACTGGCCACACGGCCTCTGGAGAGTCGCTGAGCCTCTCTCAGCCATTGTCCCCCTGTCTGCACAGGGAGAGTGGGCTTCGTGGCTGCCTCGGCCCCTGCTGGCCTGCAGCCTGGTGCAGCCCCACGCCCCTACTCTGCCTTCAGGCAAGGTGACGATCCTGGTGTGGCTCAGCCCAGGGTGTCTTGACCATGAGGAGCACAGGTCAGAGGGCGGTGTGCTGTGCTTGGGGTCCCTCCCCTGGAGGGACCTGGCTGCCTGCACACACACGGCTCAGAGGGGGACCCAATGCCGGGAGACAGAGCTGAAGGACAACCCAGGCAGCAGCTGCCCCCGCTGCTCCAGGGGGGTGCGCCAGCCTGCTCTCTTGTGTACCCTGCTCTCAGGGCCTCCTTCTCTGGCTGCAGCCCACACGAGGTGCCTAGTCCTGGCTGCACCTTGGTCTGACTTCCCCTCCCACGGCCCTTGGTCTCCCTGCTGACTCTCCTGCTCTTCTAGACGCTCCTCAAACACCACGTCATGCCCGGGTTTTCTCCAGCTGGAGACCCCCAGCTGCGGCACTGTCCCACTCTGCCTGCTCCTGTCCTGGGCATTCACTGCTTCTCCTGTAGATTCCATTTGAATGGAGTCACTGAGTTTCAGTCACCACACAAAACTGCCCCCATTTGTAGGCACTTGACCTCCTTAAGCACCTTCACCTTCACTGTCTCTCCAGAAAGCTCAGCTTGAATAGATTCCCTGTGCTTTTCACCTGGAATAGAAGAAAAATTATGAATTTATCCCCAAAAGACACAGGTCAGAGCATTTTAAAATTGAGGACAAATCCGTTCACTAAAGGCCTTCACAAAAGTTTGCAAAGAAGTGGCCTTGCCTGTCGGTAGCTGTGACAGCTAATGTGCCATTCCCACAAACGCCGTTCTTAGGCTGGGAAGACAGAAGAGGCTTCACGTGGAGAAGAGTGAGCTTGTGACATGACAGGGGCTGCAAGGGTGCAGGGGCCTGGTGGGCAGCTGAAGCAGGACAAAGTGGGCCTCTCCGCCTGTCCCCTTTATTGCCTTAAGCTCTGGGTCAGCTCTGGCTCAGCTGCACACAGGCAGGCTGATGGTCAAGGAGTGTGCACCAGAGGCTGGAAGTACAGCTTCGTCAGCCCCTGACCCCTTCAGGATTGAGTCCAGATCTGCAGGGACACTCACCTGTCAGCATTCACAGCATCAGCCCCCTGTATAAGTGCCCAGAAGCCTCCAGTGACCACCCTTCCAGGGTCAAGGTCCAAGGGGTGAACACCCTGAGCAGCACGTGGAGACCACGCCTTCAAGGAGGACTTCTTCAGAGCCCGCTCTCAGCCAGAACCAAGAGTGGTCAAGCTCTGACCCAGATGGCCAGCCCCCTGTGGCCCTGGGAAGGAACTTCCTCCCCTGCTTTCCACCTTCTCTGCTGGGTTTTGGGGATGAGTGGCCTGGTTTGCCGGGACCCCCAGAGTTGGGCAGGTGGGGCTCAGGGACAGTGAGACTCCTTTTGTCACGGGCCAAGCTCAGGACACAATCTCTTCCACTAAGTTTTGCGCATTAACTGCTGGATTTCTGCAGATGGATGTCAAGAGAGACCAGACGATGCCTCATGGCAAGGCGCCCCTCATGGGAAAACTCACGGGAGGTTTCACAGTCCTTAGTCCACCCCTCGAGGTGAAGAACTCTCCTCTGCCAGCCGACCTGGTGGTCATGGAGCCCTCGGACTCAGTGGAGCAGGAGGTCTGCATCTCCCAGGTCCACGTAGAAGGAAGGCACACTGGAACTTCTGGGGGTCTCACTGAATTGCAAATGCAGTGTGCTACTCCCTGCTGGGTGTTTCCCATGGCTTCCTTCTCCTGCCAGAAAAATCCAAATTGCTCAAGAGATAACCCAGAGGTGACTCTCCCCTCCTCACCTCCTTCAGGAGCCCTCACACCAAAGCCAATGTCCCCCTGCTCCTGTACGTGCCCTCCAGTGCTCCGCTGTCCCCACACTGCCCGTCTTGGAACATGCCCTCTGATGACCCCCACTTGCCCTTAGGTCCTCTGGTGGCCCTTGCCCTGTGGGTGTTCAAGGGTGACTGTGGTCTGAGGGTCCCTGGAGGCAACAGGGGCTCCTGTCCGCACTGCCAGTCCCACCACGCATTGCGCCGGGGTGGGCTGTCCCTCCACCAGGAGCTCGCCTGCTCCCTGGTGGCCCCTGGTCTGAGGGCCCCTGGAGGACGGTGACCAGTCCCTGCGGTGTCAGTGCTAGGGTCCCCAGACACAGGGCACTTGGGAGGGTTTAGAGTCAGCAGGGGAAGGGACACACTCAGGTCTTCTTGTGGAGTCCAAGTCACAGACCAGAACCCTGTGGTGGGGGCGGGCCTGGGGTGAGGCTGCCAGATCTGCAGGGCATCCTCTTATCAGGTCCCAGTGCCAGCGGAGCTCCCCACACCCAGGCCCTTCCCCAGGCCTCTTGGCTTTCCGGTCTTCCTTATTGTCAGCTCTAGGTGTGATCATCTCAGACGGGTCACTCCCGCTGGCCACGAGTTTACGAGCGCTCATGTGGGGTTCCCGTGGCATCGAGCGCTGAGGCCCAAGCTGGTCATCCTTATTAAAATGGGAAAGCCCACCACCTTGTATCTGGATGGGAGGTTTCCTGGCTCCCTGGGTGGGGACTGGGGAGCATCGTCATCTCATTATCACCACATCATCCCCGCCTCCTGAGAGTCAGTGACTCGTGCCAACACTTTACCCGTCCATGTCAAGGCTTATTAGCTTCTGCTTCAGGGTTGCCTTCTGCTGGATCTGTCCCCTACTTCTGAGAGCAAGCAAGAGCTCAGATGCCCACCTGTGTTAGAAAAGTAACTCTCAGACAATCAGAATTTGCAGTCTCTGAGCCCAGCATTGGAGAGGCACCATTCTATAAAGCCTCCTTCTCCAGGGAAGGTTAGCTGGAGAAGGGCCAAGTGGCAGGCCCTCAGGGGATGCAGCCCTGCCTGTGTGACTGGGTGCCAGGTACCCTCCCAGCCTCCTGGCCCTCTGCCCAGTCCTGGCTCTCCTCAGGACTCCCAGCCTTCTGGGGAAGCTGGCTTGCTCTGTGTTCACTGTTCTTAGAAACAGCATCTTCTGGCTGGGGTTGTGGCTCAGCGGTAAAAGCGTTCACCTAGCAGGTGCGAGGACCTGGGTTCAATCCTCAGCACCACATATGAATAAATTAAATAAAGGTATTGTGTCTAACTACAACTAAAAAAAATGGATATATTTTTTTAAAAAAGAAAAGAAACAGCGTCTTCTGTCATCCCTCGGTTCCTAAGTGTGTTAACTGCTACCCTCAGCCTAGTAGCTGCAGCATGATGTGCCCTGAGGCCACCCCCCGGAGGGAGTGCGCACTGGAGGGAGTGAAAAGCAGGGCTTCCAAACCCAGTTCTCAGAGGAGCCACCAAGGACACCCACGATTGGGAGGGCTGTGGTTCCTCTGCTGTGCAGTTAAGCCCCTCGGAAGACACTGCTGGTGCGCCGTCCTCCAACCGTTCACGATGACAAGAACAAAGCCAGCAGTCAATGTGGGAGAGGCTACGGAGCCGGGGAATCATCTCCAAACGCGTTTACATTGGGAGCTGGAGGGGTCTGAGGGGGTTGCACACCACACTCCTCACTTCAGCCACTGGAGATCCTGCTGCACATTGTAGAGGGAGGAGGTGGGGGGAGTGGAGAGGAGTTAGAGACTGGCTTATCCTCAGCAGCCACCCTCTCACACCCGCACTCACCACACCTGTCCTTAGGGAACACCCGCATCACACCCACTCAGAGACAAAGGCCAGCCTCCTCCTCACAGCTACAGCTCACAGCAGCCCCACTCGGGACGCCTCTTCCCCACAGCCCCTCTCCACTCCATGCTTCTCCCACCAAGCACACCTGAAGTGCATGTATAGGAAGATGCTCCGTGCAGGTGCGCCAGGAGGGGCTCAGCTCAGGTGCCCCATGCATGTGTTCCAGGAGGTGCTCAGCTCAGGTGCCCCATGCAGGTGCGCCAGGAGGTGCTCAGCTCAGGTGTTCTGTGCAGGTGTTCCAGGAGGTGCTCAGCTCAGGTGCCCCATGCATGTGTTCCAGGAGGTGCTCAGCTCAGGTGTTCTGTGCAGGTGTTCCAGGAGGTGCTCAGCTCAGGTGCCCCATGCATGTGTTCCAGGAGGTGCTCAGCTCAGGTGTTCTGTGCAGGTGTTCCAGGAGGTGCTCAGCTCAGGTGTCCCATGCATGTGTTCCAGGAGGTGCTCAGCTCAGGTGCCCCATGCATGTGTTCCAGGAGGTGCTCAGCTCAGGTGTTCTGTGTAGGTGCTCCAGGAGGTGCTCAGCTCAGGTGCCCCATGCAAGTGCTTCAGGAGGTGCTCAGCTCAGGTGCCCCATGCAGGTGCTCCAGGAGGTGCTCAGCTCAGGTGCCCCATGCAGGTGTTCCAGGAGGGTCTCAACTCAGGTGCCCCATGCAGGTGTTCCAGGAGGTGCTCAGCTCAGGTGCCCCATGCAGGTGCTCCAGGAGGTGCTCAGCTCAGGTGCCCCATGCAGGTGCTCCAGGAGGTGCTCAGCTCAGGTGCCCCATGCATGTGTTCCAGGAGGTGCTCAGCTCAGGTGTTCTGTGCAGGTGTTCCAGGAGGTGCTCAGCTCAGGTGCCCCATGCATGTGTTCCAGGAGGTGCTCAGCTCAGGTGCCTCATGCAGGTGCTCAGCTCAGGTGCCTCATGCAGGTGCTCCAGGAGGTGCTCAGCTCAGGTGCCCCATGCAGGTGCTCCAGGAGGTGCTCAGCTCAGGTGCCCCATGCATGTGTTCCAGGAGGTGCTCAGCTCAGGTGCCCCATGCAGGTGTTCCAGGAGGTGCTCAGCTCAGGTGCCCCATGCAGGTGTTCCAGGAGGTGCTCAGCTCAGGTGCCCCATGCATGTGTTCCAGGAGGTGCTCAGCTCAGGTGCCCCATGCATGTGTTCCAGGAGGTGCTCAGCTCAGGTGTTCTGTGCAGGTGCTCCAGGAGGTGCTCAGCTCAGGTGCCTCATGCAGGTGCTCAGCTCAGGTTCCCCATGCAGGAGCTCCAGGAGGTGCTCAGCTCAGGTGTTCCGTGCAGGTGCTCCAGGAGGTGCTCAGTTCAGGCACTCTGCTCAGGTGCTCCATACAGGTGCATCATGCAGGTGCTGCAGGCAGCTGCTCTGAGCAGGTGAACCATGTAGGTGCTCCAGGCAGTTCTCAGTTCAAGTGCTCAGTACAGGTGCTTCACAGTAAGGCCCAAGAGGGCACACTGCTGGGAACACCAGTGCCACTTCCTACTTGCCTTCTTGTAGTTTTACCTTCGATTGTCAGAGCTGGGAACTGTCAGGGAGGATGCCAATAGCTGAGCTATGACATGGCAGAGCTGCTGCTGGCCTGGTTCCAGGGGATAGCAAGCCAAGTCTGAGGATTCAAGCACCACGAGATGGCCTTGTGAGTCAAGTGGGTGGGTTTACAGAGCCACGCAGTGCCTGGCTAGGAGAGTAGACTCTGGATACACGTCAGACCTTTTCCTTATTCAGATCCCTGGGCAAAGTGTCCCCTCTCACCTGTAAAGCCAGAATTTAAACGTACCCATCTTGAGAGGTGCCAGTGAGCCCACGTGTGTAAAACACCTGAAAGGCTGGCAGAAAGTAAGAGCCACCCACGGGTTGGGAATCCCTTACCCATGTGGACATTTCCATGAAGATGCACAGAGCTCTGTGAAACTGATGGGAGAATTTTATGGAATTCCTTAGGAAACAAAAAACAACTCAGCAAAATTATTTCTCCTAGGAAAATCAGAGCATAGGAAGGATTCACAGTGGCATGCCCATTGCTTCCGCATAGAGGACCCAGAATGGAGGCTACCTGAAACTGAACAGCGATGACGATCGTGTGCAGGAAATGGCAAAGGAAGGTGGAGGCAGTGGAGAGAACACTGTGCCTCTGTGGGCAGCTGGCCCAGGTGTCCCGGCTGTTTCAGTTCACTGTGCTTTCCGATAGGAGTGACCTGTCATTTATACGTCATGAACAGTGAGGGCGGGTTGGAGAGCTTGGTGTGCTGAAGATGTACAAATCCAGCCTGGCATGTGACCATACCAGGATCGGCCTTGTCCTGGGAGCTGGGCACCTTCCCAGCAGCGATGCTGCCCAGGACTCCATGGTCCCTCCTGGCTCTGCCAAGGGCCCAGCACCTAGTCAGTGTCACTGAATGAGTGGCTGGCTGGAGGACCTCTGGGCACGCTTGTGCAGGAAGAACGGCATCAGTATACCCCGGCTGGAGCTGGCCAGGTCCAGTCAGACGTGGGATCCTGACCTGCCTGTACAGCAGTGACAATGACAATCGGCCCTGGCAGGATTCCCGTGGGTGGGATGCATGGTTAGCTGGCCCAGACACAGATGCCAGGAGGCACTTTCAGGGTGAACCAGAGCCTCACAGGGGAGCTGGCACTCTGTTGCTTGGGGCCATGGCAGGAGGCATGATGGTGTGCGTCCACCAGCAGACGCTGGGGAAGGAAGAGGAAGAAGGGAAGGTGAGGGAGGGTGGGGTTGGAACACCAGAGGGCAGCCTCTGCCTCTGCTCAGCCTGGTGAGGATAAACGCCCTGGGGTCCTTCCTCTGGTTCCTCTCCAGGTCCCCTTGAAGGGTCTGGGCTGGTATTGGAGTGACTTTTCAATTAGCCGGCCCTCCTGAAGCCTGGGCCAGGCTGGAGGCCCTGATCCTCCTCAGTCACAGGGAACGCGGGAATCAATTTCTCCCAATCTCGGTTATAGCTAGAAATCTATCCTTTTCAAGTCAGCAGGAGGATTAATCTATTGAATGGTTTTCTGGATTTTGCTGACATATAAACATTTTAAGAATACATTACATTTTTTTTCCTCCTTCCCTAGCACTATTTCTAAAATGAAGGCAACTTGCAGAGCCAGCCCAGAAAAGAAAGATGGCCACACGTTTCCTCCCGTGGGGCACAAGCCCATCTATTCTAAAGCCCGAAGAACGAACTTAAACTCCCAATGCTCAGCACCACCCTCTCCCACCTGCCCCGGGTCACAGGTAGGCCCCCTGCAGGTGGATATTGGGGTCCCACTTCATTCAATCCATCCGGAGGCCCTAGCTCCAGAAAGTGCTCTCTGCAAACAGGAAGTGGCCAGGCCATATAGCTGGCTGCTGCTCTCCACCACCAGGGGCTTGGAGAACTCCCCACAGCGTTCTCAGCCGGGGTGCGTCTGAGCTGCAGTCTCTGAAACGTGGCCTACAGCCATACCAAAGCTCAGGACATCATCTCCGTGTCCAGAGATGCGCTAAGCAGTGTCTGTAGTGAGTGAAGAAGTTCTTCAGCCATGTGGTGCTGCGTTCAAGTGCATCTAGATGCCGTGGTAACCCAAGGGAACAATGACGGATACAACCGTCATGTCATCCCTCTAATACCAAATAGTGAGCATCGCACCAATCGACGTGATGAAACATTGAGATTCAGGTAATAGTGAACAATTTTTGCTATTAATTACACTCAGCAAACAAAAATAAAAAAGCACTGAGTACCCAGGTGACTTTCCCCAATGTAGCCCCTGGCCATCGGCCCAAAGGCACACTGGCTAGCATGCCAGGGGCACCCCGGCTTCTGGGACTGTCAACCGGTCCTCAACTCCAGAGCTTTGGAACCACCCACACAGACTTGATGAACATAGATGGGCCAAGCCTGGGCAGGGTGGCTATTGAACAAAAGAAGCAACATAAACAGTGACTCCTGTGACAGCAGGGTGGGCAGTGGGGAGGGGTCACGGGGCTTGCACCTGGGTCCTGGGGGCAGTGAATCCCACCAGCAGCAGCGGGTCAAGGAGCAGACCCTGGCCAGTCGTGCAGATGTGCAGAGCGTGGATCCAGCGGCAGGCAACCCAAGAAGCTCATGCATCCGAGCTCCAGGGCTCTCACGCACACCCGCCCGCGGCCCTGAGGGGCTCCAATCACACCCACCAAAGTGAAGAATCTGCAGTGGTAAAGTCTTTGTGCACGCTCGGTCAGGGCTGCCCACCTCGGCTTTCCTCCCATCAGACACACTGAGCGGATGTGGGGACTCAGGAGCCCCTCAGGGTGCGTTTAACTTACGGTGACCTGGATCTGGGGGCCGACTGGCAGGTGCTTCCAGGTGTCGAGAGTGGGCTTCTGACAGGAGGCCCCCAGAGCCTTGATGCTGACCTGGCTGAGATGAAACGGTCACAGGCAGGAGGTCGAGAATGGCGCCACAGTGGCTTCTTAGACCCTGGGCAGCTGGTCAATGCCAGCAACAGCCAGGACTGCAGACGTGTAGAAGTTGTTCACAGCCTGAAAATGAGCCCGTCCTCAGCAAGAGCTCCGTCCAGCCGCAGATCCTCCTGCCAGGAGCAGACCTGGCCCTGTGCAGAGCACGCCCCTTCATCCACCTCGCTCGAGTGTGTGTCCCCGTGAGGCTGTGTGCTTTGCCACCAAGTCAAGCTTTGCCAACCAAGGTGGAAGGAGACAAGTTATCCTTTTGTTCTCTGTATAGAAAAGACTGAAAGATGCTTCCACATGCAGAGATGATCAGAGTTTTCAGATGAAGGATTTTAGGAAAATCATTCCAGAGATGAACCTGTCGGTTAATAATGAAAATATCCTGTTTCTGCATTTTTTGTTTGTGGTATTTTAATTTGTTATGATTTATTTGCTCTTTGTAAATAAACATTTACTTTTGTACCTAAGGAAGGTGTCATCTTGTGTAATTATTTCTCAAGAGGGGCCCCTAGATGGTAAAAGCCTCTGTCCCCACAAAACCTGCGTCCCCCTGGGGCAAGGAACACTTGCCAGCTACTCCTTTGGGTGAAACCCAGTGTCCCCTTCGTCTGGTGGCACATGGCGGGAATGACGGACGCCTGACTAGGAACTCGGGCTCTGAAGGCAGGCAGACCCGAGTCCAAACCCAGGTCCTGTGACTGGCAGCACTGGGGCCCCGTCTGCCACCCGCAACACTTTTCCACTGAGGATCACACTGCAGTCCCACCAAGCACAGGACTGACCTGGTATCTCGGAGCACTCAATGCAGGTGACAGAGAGCTGTGTTTCCACTGAGGTCAGCATTAGCCAGCACACACAGGGGGCAGGACCCAAAGAGACCCAGGAGGCAGACTGGCTGGCGGGAGTCTTGGGTCCCTCCTCCCGGATGACAGGTGCAGAGTTAGCCACTACTCTCCGGGTCTGAACTGCTCATATATATATTTTTTAACACCAAACAAATAGTGATTCATTGTAAATTCAGTCTGCGTTCCTTCACGGGGGCTTACGAGGGTCAGTGAGGTTGTGTGAGTTGATAAATCGTGTTTATTTATTGGCAGGCGTGCACCAAATAACATGCAAATGACATGCAAAGTGACATCCACATCGCATCAACGACTCGGCCACTTATGCTAATGGCACTCCAGGCCTGCTCTGCCTCTGACGGTGGTGGTGGTAGTTTCAAAAGAATCGATTGCTCTTGACTTTTGCTGATGCAGACAGACAGGCTGTCAGGAGACAGAGAGGCTCATCCCTGCACCTACTCCACCCTTTGTTCACCTCCCACATCTTGGCTGGGACTGGTGCCTCAGGCTCCGGTCCGTCTGCACCACGTGGCCGTCTGCACCACGTGCCAGACCTGCATGGCCTGGATCAGAGTCGCTCTCCAAAGTGGAGTCGGTGCCCCTGGGGTTGCTGTTGTTGAGCTAAATAGCCGTCACATGGGGCCCAGAACCTGACACAGCCAGCCCACTCTTCATCAGCCCCAAGGGGCCTCGGGTGAGAGCATTCCTGGGTGGGGCAGCGACCCCCCATCTCCCTCTGGGCCCTCACAGTGGACGGTCCCCATCAGCTGCTCTCCATGATGACCGTGTCTGGAATGACAGTCACTCCTTCTCCTGGGAGAGCGGTGATGATGTGATTTCCAGGACCTGCTCTGGATGTATGAGTAACACCCCGATCCATCACCGCAGCCAGCCGCCTTCCTGCAGGTATTAATTCAGTCTTCTGCGAGTACAGAGGCCGTTTGTTGGCAGGGCAGGGAGTGGGTGCAGGCAGCCGAGCTGTCGGGGCCCCCTACACACCCCTGGAACATGCATACTGACCTTCCATTGCGCGGGAGGCTGTATCTGAAACAGGTCTTCACCGTCTTCTACACGAGGTGCTGGGGAGAGGAAGAAGTGGGCCCAGCCGTGGTGCCGAGCACATGGTGTAATCATGGGAACTGAGCACTAGGAGCGTTGCTTCTTCTTATTGATGATTTCTGAATTGATGCCAGTTCTCCCGGGCTCTTTATCCTCCTGAAGTCCGGCTCCTGAAGACATGCTCCAACTGTGCAAAGGCCAAGCCGTTTAATCTGTGCTCAGGGAAGCAGGCTGCAGCAAGGCATTGGGCTCCTGTTTAAATTCATCTTGTGTTTCTCGGACCAACAGCCACATCACAGCCACACGTGGAGCTGGAGATGACCCGGTGACCACACTAAAGCATCTTAAAGATTAAAGTCATGTCATAGCAGAGGTCATTTACTCTAGTATATCAGATTGTCATGTTTCAATACGGAGCCAATACAAAAAAGTCCTTCATGCACCTGATGAAAGGGAATAGCTCACATCTCTGTAGGAGTCTGGCCATCAGCTGGTGTGCATCCACACCTACCTCAGGGCTCACCTCAGCCGGGCCACATTTTGATGGTCATTGTCACATGTGGCTACTGGCCACACCACTGAAGAGAGCAGCTCTGCAGGGCCACAGAAAGACCTCCTAGCCTGACCCAAAGCTCCGTTTTCCCTTTCTCTGAGAGAGAGAAAAGATGCATCTACTGACAGTTGGCAGACCCGCTGATGAGAGTACGAATGCTTGAAAGTGAGACCACAGCAGCAGGGATGGCCTGGGCCTCAGGCTGAGCCCTGGGAGTCAAGGTTCTGCTCCCGCCCACAGTACCCAGGTGAGTGGACGTCAGTGTCCTCCTTTACACATGGACCCTGGTCTAGATGACCCTCCAGCTCCTGCGGCCTTGGCATCACACCTATGGGTCTGGCTTGTCCTTCTGCATAAGCGAGACTCCTTGCCTCCCGGCGGTGACATCCAGGGTGGGGCCTGAACATAGGCTTCCCACCTCCTGAGAGTCGAGCTGTCCTCCAGTGGTCCTGGCCGGAGCGCCCCCAGTGAGCTCCATCCTGCTCTCTTTCCCTGTGCCTCGTCCCCTCTAGGCCAGGAGCTCAAGCATCTCTGGGCCTTTTCTTCCCTTCCTGGATCTCTGCGGAGAATCACTACCCCTGCCCTCGGCCTCCCTCAGCCCCAGCTCCCAAACTCTTCCCTGCCTCCCTGATTGGTGGGTGCTGGCACTCCCTGAGCTGGCCTTTGTGTCCCTGCTGGAGGGCACAGGGCTGTAATCCCTCCCACCCTCATCTCCTCCTGTTCCCCAGGAGAAGAGGCTGTTGGCCTCTGGGTCGAGTGAAGAGGCACTAGCCTCCATCCCTGCTTTTGGTCCCCAGGGTCTGCCTGCAGACTCTGCTGTGAACTCTGTGCTCTGGGGACACTGTGTCCCAGCCTCGTGAGGCTGCAAGGAGGCTCTCACCTCTGGGATCAAAGGAGGGGCCTGGTACCACCTGCTGTCCCTCGTGGTGGCCACAAGCCACGGGTGGCTCCTGAGCACTGGACTGTGGCTGGCAGACCTGGAGCTCCACTGTCACGCAACTCACATATGAAAACTCACCGTGGACGGCATCATGGCAAACACTGAAGAACGCAGAGTCTAGGTCTGTGAATACCTTTTCTCCTGTGAATCACATGCCATCGGAATAAAGAACAAGTATTTCTGATAAAGCCCCAGCAGCTAAGATGGGATGTTCTGCTTCCGTAGGAGATGCGCACAATTTCAGACTTCTCTCAAAAAGGCACATCTCCGCCTGCTGCGCTACTGCCATTGCTGCTGCCTCTGATTCCGCTGCTGCCAGCCCAGGTCCCCTGGAGGTCTTCTGCCACAGAAGACACCACTGCCCCAGAGGCGACTGAAGTGGACACTGCTGCTGACCCCCGGAGACCGCCTGGTGACACGGCCCCCACACCTTCAGTTGCAGGTGCTGCAGCCGCTGCTACTGCAACCTGCTGCCTGCTGCCAACAACCACCACCACTACCCCTGCTGCCACCACCTAGAGGACTGCTCCGGGGAGACTCCAGGCTTGGTGGCACGTGGCTACACCCATTTGGGAACACCAGCCAGGGCCTGGGGCCTGGGTGCCAGCAGGTTTACCACTGCAAGAGCCTCTGTCTGGGGACTCCAGCTGGGCCTGCAGGTCCAGGGTGGGGGTGCCTGCAGGTTTGGAGGAGCCTGGGGTCTTCCTGCTGAGAGTGCTGGTGGCCCTGGTCTTGCTGCTGCATCTCGGGGTTGCCCTTTGCATGAGTGTGTCCCTGGTGGTCTCTCTGCAAGTAGGAGCAGCAATGAGATCTTGGGACTGCAGCGTGACAGAGCCTGAGGTATCTGAAGCCCAGATCAGTGGGACAGAAACTGGGTTTGTGAGGGCTGATCTGGGTCTGGTGATCTGGAGAGATGTCAGAGACAGAAATGAGAAACTGTTGAGCACTGAGGGAGATAGTTCAATTTTCCAGCAAGATTTACTCTATTTTATTTTTTGATTCACTAATCTCTTCACCATATTTGGAACAGAATGTTTTTATGCGTCAGTGTGTGGAGGACAATGACATATGATTGGGGTTTTGCATTTTTGTTGTATTCTTATGTCTTCAATTTTTTCTATTTGTTCGTATTCTTTCTCTTGTCTGTTTTCTTGGATTTTCTTTCAAACTTTCTCCAACCAACAGCGAATCTCAAAATTCCTGTGAATTTTTACTTCTAACTCCTCTCTTCCTCCCTCACAAATATTGCATACTGTACTACCTTTGTTCTCTCATTCACCATTGTAAGTTGTAAATTGTTTTAACAGATTTTCTGTTTGTACAATAGATAGTTATTGAACTAACCATTTTGGTTTAATGTGAGAAAGCAATAGACACCTTATTGTTATTAGGTTTAAGGCTATATATTGTGTACACTGGGTGCTGTTGATATTGGTCTCACCAGTAACGATGAGGTGCTGGAAACCTTCAGGGACACTAAAGGGTAGAATCTACCCTGCTTTAGATCCATACTTCTAGATGAGAAAACACACTAACAACATGAAAAAACAGGGGAATCAAGTGCCCCAAACAAACCAAGATGCATCAACAACAGAAGCCACTGATAACACAGTAGAAGAAATGTTCAAGAAGGAGTTCAGATCATACATAGTTAAACTGATATGTGAAGTAAAGGATAGTAGAAGGAGTTAAATCAAATAAAAATACAGGAAGTGAAATATCACTTCAATAAAGAGTTAGAGATCTTAAAAAAAAAAAACAAGCAGAAATTCTCAATGAGAAGGAATCCGTAAACCAAATTATAAATTCAATAGAAAGCATCACCAACAGACTAGGCCATTTGGAAGACAGAACCTCAGACAATGAAGACAAAATATATAATCTTGAAAGTAGAGTTGACCATGCAGAGAAGATGGTAAGAAACCATGAACAGAACATCCAAGAATTATGGGATAACATGAAAAGACCAAATTTAAGAGTTATCAAAATAGGTGAAGGAGCAGAGGTACAAACCAAAGGAATGCACAATTTTTTTCAAAGATATAATTGCAGAAAATTTCCCAAACCTAAAAAATGGAATGAAAAATCAAACACAAGAGGCTTACAGGACCCCAAATGTTCAAAATCACAGCAGACCCACACCCAGACACATTATAATGAGAATGACTAACACAGAGAATAAAGATAAAATCTTAAAAGATAATATCTTAAAGGCTGCTAGAGAAAAAAATCAAATTACATATAGGGGGAAACCAATTGGATCTCAACTAATTTCTCAACCCGGACCCTCAAGCTGGGAGGCCCTGGAATGATATATTTCAGGCTCTGAAAGAAAATGGATGTCAACCAAGAATTTCATGTCCAGCAAAATTAAGTTTCAGATTGAAGATGAAATTAAAACCTTCCATGGTAAACAAATTAAAAGAATTAAAGTTAAAATAATTTAAAAAATTAAAAGAATTCACAACTAGAAAGCCTACACTACAGAGCATTCTCAACAATATATTCCATGAGGATGAAGTGAAAAAAAAATGTGAAGACCAGCAAAAGGAGGATCTACACTAAGGGACATTCAACCAAATGAGAATCAAAACCAGAAGTAATAAAAATGACAGGGAATACAAGTCAAATCTCAATAATAACTTTGAATGGCAATGGCCTAAAGTCATCAATCAAAAGACACAGATTGGCAGGTTGGATTAAAAAGCAAGACCCATTAATGTGCTGTCTTCAAGAGACTCACCTCATGGGCAAAAATATCCACAGGCTGAAGGTGAAAGGATGGGAAAAACCTTATTGCTCCCATGGATTGTGTAAACAAGCTGGGGTTTCCATCCTCATGGCAGATAAAGTAGACTGCAAACCAAAGCTGATCAGAAGAGACAAAGAAGGACGTTTTATTCTTCTCAAGGGAAGAATAAAATAACAATTATAAATATGTATGCCCCAAACAATGGAGCATCTATGTACATCAAATAAACCCTTCTAAATTTCAAGAGTCAAATAGACCACAATACAATAATACTGGGTGACTTTAACACACCTCTCTCACTACGGGACAGATCTTCCAAACAACAAATAAATGAGGAAACTATAGAACTCAAATAATACAATCAAATAATTTAGACTTAACAGACATATATAGAATATTTCATCCACCAAGAAGCAAATATTCTTTCTGCTCAGCAGAACATGGCTCCTTCTCTGAAATAGACCATATCTATGTCACAAAGTAACCTTTAGTAAATACAAAAAAATATATAATAGACCCTGCATTCTATCAGACCACAATGGAATGAAATTAGAAATCAAGGATAAAATATAAAATACAAGCTATCGTAACAAATGTAGACTAAATAATACACAAATGTATGATGAATGGATAGTAGAAGAAATCAAGGATGAAATAAAAAAATTCTTAGAGGTGAATGAGAACACTGATACAACATATCAGAATCTGTGGGGCCCAGTGAAGGCAGCACTAACAGGAAAGTTTATTGCACTTAGTGCCTTCATTAAAGTCAACAAATAAATGACCTAACACTGCATCTCAAAGCTCTAGAAAAAGAAGAACAAATCAACACAAAAAGCAGTAGAAGACAAGAAATAATTAAAATCAGAGCTGAAATCAATGAAATTAAAACAAAAGAAACAATTGAAAAATTTACAAAACAAAAAGTTGGTTCTTTGAAAAAAATAAATAAAATAAATAAACCCCTGGTCATTCTAATGAAGAGACAAAGAAAGAAAACTCAAATTACTAAAATATAAGATGAAGAAGGAAATATCACAATGGACATGTCTGAAATACAGAAGATAATTAGAAACTATTTTGAAAATTTATACTCTAAGAAAATATCAAAGACATGAAAAAATTTCTAGAGACATATGACCTACTCAAACTAAGTGAGGAGGTCATACATGATTTAGACAGATCAATTTCAAATAATGAAATAGAAAACACTATCAAAAGCCAACCAAGAAAAGCCCAGGATCAGATGGATTCTCACCCAAGTTCTACAAGACTTTCAAAGAGGAATTAACACCAATACTTCCCAAAGTATTCCATGAAAAAGAAAAGGGAGGAGCACTTCCAAACCCATTCTATGAGGCTAATATCACCCTGATACCAAGATCAGACAAAGAAAAGAAAACTTCACACCAATATCCCTGATGAACAGAGATGCAAAATTTCTCAATAAAATTCTGGAAAATTGCATACAAAAATATATTTCAAAAATAGTGCACCACAATTAAGTGGGGTTTCATCCCAGAGATGTTCAACATATGGAAATCAATAAATGTAATTCATCATATTAATAGACTCAAAAACAAGAATCATCTGATCATCTCAATAGATGCAGAAAAGGCATTTGACAACATACAGCACACCTCCATGTTCAAAACACTAGAAAAACTAGGGATAGTAGGAACATACCTCAAAATTGTAAAAGCTATATATGTTAAACTCAAGGCCAGCATCATTCTAAATGGAGAAAAATGAAAAGCATTTCTGATAAAAACTGGAGCAAGACAAGGATGTTCTCTTTCACCACTTCTATTCAACATCATCCTTGAAACTCTAGCCAGAGCAATTAGACAAAAGAAATAAATTAAAGGGACACAAATGGGTAAAGAAGAACTCAAACTATCACTATTTGCTGATTACATGATTCTACATGAAGAAGATCAAAAAAATTCCACTAGAAAACTTCTAGAACTAATAAATAAATTCAGCAAAGTAGCAGGATATAAAATCAACACCCATAAATTAAACACACTCCTATATATCAGCAATCCACCGAAAGAGATATTAGGAAAACTACCTCATTCACAATAGCCTCAGAAAAAAAACACCTGGGATTCAGTCTAACAAAAGAGGTGGAAGACCTCTACAATGAAAAACTACAGAACACTAAAGACAGAAATTGAAGAAAACCTCAGAAGATGGAGAGATCTCCCATGCTCCTGGATAGGCAGAATTAACATTGTCAAAATGGCTATACTACCAAAAGTATTATGCAGATTTAATGCAATTCCTATTGAAATCCCAAAGACATTCTTCATAGAAATAGAAAAAAGTAATCATGAAATTTATTTGGAGACCCAGGAATAGCTAAAGCAATCCTTAGCAAGAAAAGGGAAGCAGGAGGCATCACAATACCAGAACTTAAACTATACTACAGAGCTATAGTAACAAAACCAGTGTCGTATTCGCACCAAACTAGACTGGTAGACCAATGGTATAGAATAGAGGACACAGAGACAAACCCACATAAATACAGTTATCTCATACTAGACAAGGATGCCAAAAACATTCACTGGAGAAAAGATGGCCTACTCAACAAATGCTGCTGGCAAAATTGGAAATCCATATGTAGCAAAATGAAATTAAATCTCTATCTCTCACCCTGCACAAAAACCAACCCAAAGTGGATCAAAGACTTGAGGGGCACTAGAACAGAAACCCTGAGCCTAATAGAAGAAAAAATAGACCCAGATCTCCAACATGTCAGCCTAGGATCTGACTTCTTTAGCAAGACTCCTAAAGTGCAAGCAGTAAAATCAAGAATCAATTAATGGGATGGATTCAAATCAAAAAGCATTTTCTCAGAAAAGTAAAAAAGCAATAATGTGAAGAGAGAGCTTACAGATTGGGAAAAAATCTTTACCACATACACCTCCAATAAAACACTTATAGGATATATAAAGAATTCAAAAAACTTAACACCAAAAAAAAATAATGCAATCAATAAATGGGCTAAGGAACTGAACAGACACTTCGCAAAAGAATACAATTGATCAACAATTCTATGAAAAAATGGTCAATGTCTCCAGCAATTAGAGAAATGCAAATCAGAACTACTCTAAGATTTCATCTCACTGCAGTCAGAATGGCAGTCATCAAGAGTACAAGCAACAATAAGTGTTGGCAGCTCAATTAGCAATAGCAAGCCTATGGAACAACCTAGATGCCCCTCACAGATGAATGGACAAAGAAATGTGGTCTACGGACTCCATAGAATATCACTCAGCTTTAAAGATGAGTGAAATCATGACCTCTGCCAGGAAATGGCTGAATTGGAGAATATCATTCCAAGCAAAATAAGGCAATCCCAAGAACCAAAGGCTGAATGTTTCCTGTAACCTGCAGATGCTGATCCACAGTGAGGAGGGGGAGGGGCGCTGGGGAGAGGGAAGCGGAGGGAGGGCAGGGGAGGTGGGGTAGGAAGACAGTAGAAAGGAACAGACATCATCACCGTATGTACATATGTGACTGCGTGACCAATGAGATTCTGCAACACGGACTCAGAGAAAGGAGAAATCAGATTCCATCTATGTATGATCTATCAAAGGGCATAAATGCATTCTACCTTCATGTATAACTAATGAAAACAAATTTTAAAAATCAAATTAAAAAAGAACTGTGAAATAAGAACAAGAAAACATCACTCCTGGGTATTTATCCTAAAGAATTCAAGTATATAGAAGTAAAAAAAAAAAGAAAAAAAAAAAGGGCATCTCGCTCGTCACACTCGTGTTGGAATGCTGTGCTCGTTGGTGGGGTCGGAGAAGTGCTGAGGTAAGTGCTGATTGCACTGTCCCCTGTGGTGCTCTGGGGACTTGGAGCTGGGCACAGTGCATGCCACCCGTCCCCTGGGATGGCACTGCTGGGCTGAGTCTTTCTGGTTTGCGTGTTCGACATGCCAAGCGCTGAGAACACGCCATGTCACACAACTCTCCCATCCACTCCCCACGGTAGACATTACCACTCTGTGAGCGGTGGGGCTGGGTCTGAATCCCGGCTCCTCACCTCCCTGTGCGGCCTCGTCTCCGCACTCCGATCATGGCCTCCTGAGGAGTCTCGACAGCTGAGGTAGTAAGAGTCTCTCATTTTCTACCCTATAAAGTGCTTCACTCTTATGATCTCATTTTATCTACCTCCATTTTACGGCTGACGAAGTTAATAGATGACAGAATTAGGACCGGAATCCAGAATTTCTTCCTTTTCACTATGTCAAGAACCAGTGATGAGCTGGTGTGAGAAGTCACCGGAAGGCCCGGCGGACGCCCAGGGGAAAGCAGGGCTCGTCCCTCCTACTGGCATGGTGGACCCGGAGGCTGGGGGTCAGGGCTCGGGCTCTCATTCCTGACAAACAACCAGGAGGCACAGGCCAGGCTGTGGCCCATGCACTGTGGAGCCCAGGGAAGCAGTGGTGGATCCCAAGGCCCGGCCCTGGGAGCTGGTGGCCTAAGTTCCAGTGCAGGTTGAGGAGGAGGGTGGACATCCAGCTCACACAGCCAGACCTCCCATCCTCGCACTTCCTGACTCCCTGCAGACCCTTCAGGGACTGAATGATGGGCAGCCACCTTAGAGAAGCCCAGCTGCTTTATGCAACCCACCAACTCAAACACAGAAGCACCCTCACCCGAGACCACAGGACTCTCCCCAAGGAAAGAGCTGTTGGTACCTCGTGGCCCACGGCATCGAATCAGCACTGCATGCTCCCCCTTCCTCCATGGTGGCCATCCACGTGGGATGGGCATGGTCCACCGCTGCTTCGATTCTGCCGTCCTTAGGGTGACCACTCCCACCTGGCCTTGGTGCTCAGCTGCCACTGTCCCCTGCCTCACTGCAACCTCCTCGCTCCTATTGCCTTTGATTCCTCCACTCAGTGGCTGGAGTGTCCTCTGTGGAGTCCGGCCTAAGGGTCCCCTGGTGAATTTACGTTTCACTGTATCAGGGACAGACCCACGTCTGGCCCTCCCACGGGGTGAGTAGGTCTCAAATGCAAAGCCAGCCTTGTTCCCGTCTCCCTGAGCGTTCATCTCCCTTTCTCTTGGTTAAACAAAGACAAGTTGAGAATTTCTACCTTTCTCACTCTGGGCACCTTTTGGTTCATGTTTCAGTCAATTAACCAAAACAAACTGCTGTGGCCCTTCAGAGCTCCCCAATCTGCCATTTCAAATGCAGAATCTCTATTTAATGGGTCTAGAGCCTGGTCCCACACAGGCTCCTCCCATCCTCATCCAAACCCCTGGAATCCACCACACAAGCTGCGTGGACGTCTGTCTCTGCAGCGTAGGAAAAGCAGGAGTCTCTCTTGGACACTTGGGCCGCACTTCACTGCACACCTGTACGGTCTCCCGGGACTCAGTCTGCCTCCAGTTCTAGAAGCAAAGCAGGGTTGTTGGGGCAAGTCTGAAAGAGACCCATGGTCTTGCTGGGCCTCTGCCTCAGGAGAGGGTATGCAGAGTCAGTCCCTCGACAGAGGTGGAGAGCTGAGGGCCGGGCGGGGAGACCCCTCCCACCCGCAGTGGCTCCACGTTCCCTGCTTCCCAAGGCCTGTCTCCCTGAACGTCTCCAGCCCAAGCTACAGGATCCTATCTTCCCACTCAACGCACTCCCTTCCACAGTGGACAGCCGGAAGGCCAGGACTTCACCTGGGCCCTGCAGTCAGCCAGTCCAAGATGAGACTCTGCATGCTGTCCTCAGTACCTGCAGCCCTCCCGGAGACAGGGTCTCCCTGGCCACTTGTGGGGTGGTGGAGCTGGAAGTTCAACCCCTGAGCTCACCTTCTCCTTTAACCAGCAGAGACTTCGCGGGTGAGCGCCAAGGTCACTCCTCTGATTAGGCAGATCAGGTCAGAGGCTAAAGCCTGCTGACGAGTGGGAGACCTTGCCCTCGGGCCCCTGCTCCTCACCAGCGACTGAGCAGGCCTGTTCTGCAGCTGTTTTCATATCTGCAGAGCCAGACCCCGCCATGGTCTATCAGTGTCTCTTCATTACTGGAAATGTTGGGATTTGCATTTTAAAATCTAATGAGATTAAAAAGCCAATTTCAGAAGCCTCGAAATGAATTCAGAAAATTCATCCTTAAAATCCTGTTTCTCCAAAGCCACCCACAGAACTGAAGTCTGTATGTTTAGCTGGTTATTGGGCATGCCGTGGCCCAGATAAGGTGAAGGTAAAATTGACCATCACGACCTGCTCTGTTTGTCTTCTGAAGCTTTAAGGGTCACGTTGGCAGACAGTTTAAATAGACTATGGGCTGTTTGAAGAAAAAGAAAACAATGTCTTTTACAATAGCATCAGTACAACAAAGCACTTGGTAATAAATTCAACACAGCAGCAGGAGATCTGCACAAGAAAGCTGTGAAACCTTGGTGAAAGACGTCAGAAAAGACACAAATGTCATCTCACAATTACAGCTCAAAAGAACTAGCGTTGTTACAATATCCATATCACCCAAAGTGACCTGTAGATTCAAGGCAAATGCTATCAAATAGGCAAAGCAAAATCCTGAGAAAAGAGAACAACGAAGGTCATGAAAACGTCTCACAACCTGATTTTAAATTATGTTTCAAAGCTATAGAAACCCAAACAGCATGGCACGGTGCAGAGATGTAGGATCAAGGCAGCTGGCGCTGACCTGAAAGCAGACACACCAGTGAATCAACAAAGCAGATTAGAGATTCTGGGAGCAGCCCCCAAGTAGACAGATGCCTGGTGTCTAGAGAAGGTGTCCATCATGCACAAAAAAAGGGAGAGGCAGGCCCTTCCATAGGTGGAGCTGGGAAAGCTGCACACACCAGAATGAAAGTGGACCTGTCTCGCACCACTGCTGAAGTCTGCTAGAAATGGACTAAGACTCCTGCAACCTGAGACCACGAACCCCTGGGAGGACACAGGGAAACACCCCTTGGCACTGGTCTTGTGATGACTCTTTAAATGGCATCAAAGGCCCAAATACACACCTGACTTGGAGGGGACAGAGAGCTGGAACCTATGGAAGAGACAGAGAGCTGGAACCTATGGGAGGGACAGAGAGCTGGAACCTATGGAAGGGACAGAGAGCTGGGACCTATGGAAGGGACAGAGAGGTAGAACCTATGGAAGGGACAGAGAGCTGGAACCTATGGAAGGGACAGAGAGCTGGGACCTATGGAAGGGACAGAGAGCTGGGACCTATGGAAGGGACAGAGAGCTGGGACCTATGGAAGCGACAGAGAGCTGGGACCTATGGAAGGGACAGAGAGCTGGGACCTATGGAAGGGACAGAGAGCTGGAACCTATGAAAGGGACAGAGAGCTGGAACCTATGGGAGGGACAGAGAGTTGGAACCTATGGAAGGGACAGAGAGCTGGGACCTATGGAAGGGACAGAGAGCTGGAACCTATGGAAGGGACAGAGAGCTGGAACCTATGGAAGGGACAGAGAGCTGGAACCTATGGAAGGGACAGAGAGCTGGGACATATGGAAGAGACAGAGAGATGGAACCTATGGAAGGGACAGAGAGCTGGGACCTATGGAAGGGACAGAGAGCTGGAACCTATGGAAGGGACAGAGAGCTGGGATCTATGTGCCAGGGACAGAGAGCTGGGACCTATGGGAGGGACATAGAGCTGGGACCTATGGAAGGGACAGAGAGCTGGAACCTACAAGGAAGGAACAGAGAGCTGGAACCTATGGAAGGGACAGAGAGCTGGAACCTATGGAAGGGACAGAGAGGTGGAACCTATGGAAGGGACAGAGAGCTGGGACCTATGGAAGGGACAGAGAGCTGGAACCTATGGAAGGGACAGAGAGCTGGAACTTAGGAAGGGACAGAGAGGTGGAACCTATGGAAGGGACAGAGAGCTGAGACCTATGGAAGGAACAGAGAGCTGGAACCTATGGAAGGGACAGAGAGCTGGAACCTATGGAAGAGACAGAGAGATGGAACCTATGGAAGGGACAGAGAGGTGGAACTCACGAGGAAGGGACAGAGAGCTGGGACCTATGGAAGGGACAGAGAGCTGGGACCTATGGAAGGGACAGTGAGCTGGAACCTATGGAAGGGACAGAGAGCTGGAACCTATGGGAGGGACAGAGAGCTGGGACCTATGGGAGGGACAGAGAGCTGGGACCTATGGGAGGGGCAGAGAGCTGGGACCTATGGAAGGGACAGAGAGCTGGAACCTATGGAAGGGACAGAGAGCTGGGACCTATGGAAGGGACAGAAAGCTGGGACCTATGGGAGGGACAGAGAGCTGGAACCTATGGGAGGGACAGAGAGCTGGGACCTATGGGAGGGACAGAGAGCTGGGACCTATGGAAGGGACAGAGAGCTGGGACCTATGGAAGGGACAGAGAGCTGGGACCTATGGGAGGGACAGAGAGCTGGAACCTATGGAAGGGACAGAGAGCTGGGACCTATGGAAGGGACAGAGAGCTGGGACCTATGGAAGGGACAGAGAGCTGGGACCTATGTGCCAGGGACAGAGAGCTGGAACCTATGGGAGGGACATAGAGCTGGGACCTATGGAAGGGACAGAGAGCTGGAACCTACAAGGAAGGAACAGAGAGCTGGAACCTATGGAAGGGACAGAGAGCTGGGACCTATGGAAGGGACAGAGAGGTGGAACCTATGGAAGGGACAGAGAGCTGGGACCTATGGAAGGAACAGAGAGCTGGAACCTATGGAAGGGACAGAGAGCTGGAACCTATGGAAGGGACAGAGAGGTGGAACCTATAGAAGGGACAGAGAGCTGGGACCTATGGAAGGGACAGAGAGGTGGAACCTATAGAAGGGACAGAGAGCTGGGACCTATGGAAGGGACAGAAAGCTGGGACCTATGGGAGGGACAGAGAGCTGGGACCTATGGAAGGGACAGAGAGGTGGAACCTATGGAAGGGACAGAGAGCTGGAACCTATGGGAGGGACAGAGAGCTGGGACCTATGGAAGGGACAGAGAGCTGGGACCTATGGAAGGGACAGAGAGCTGGGACCTATGGAAGGGACAGAGAGCTGGGACCTATGTGCCAGGGACAGAGAGCTGGAACCTATGGGAGGGACATAGAGCTGGGACCTATGGAAGGGACAGAGAGCTGGAACCTACAAGGAAGGAACAGAGAGCTGGAACCTATGGAAGGGACAGAGAGCTGGAACCTATGGGAGGGACAGAGAGCTGGAACCTATGGGAGGGACAGAGAGCTGGGACCTATGGGAGGGGCAGAGAGCTGGGACCTATGGAAGGGACAGAGAGCTGGGACCTATGGAAGGGACAGAGAGCTGGGACCTATGGAAGGGACAGAGAGCTGGGACCTATGGGAGGGACAGAGAGCTGGAACCTATGGAAGGGACGGAGAGCTGGGACCTATGGAAGGGACAGAGAGCTGGGACCTATGGAAGCGACAGAGAGCTGGGACCTATGTGCCAGGGACAGAGAGCTGGAACCTATGGGAGGGACATAGAGCTGGGACTTATGGAAGGGACAGAGAGCTGGAACCTACAAGGAAGGAACAGAGAGCTGGAACCTATGGAAGGGACAGAGAGCTGGAACCTATGGAAGGGACAGAGAGGTGGAACCTATGGAAGGGACAGAGAGCTGGGACCTATGGAAGGGACAGAGAGGTGGAACCTATGGAAGGGACAGAGAGCTGGGACCTATGGAAGGAACAGAGAGCTGGAACCTGTGGAAGGGACAGAGAGCTGGAACCTATGGAAGGGACAGAGAGCTGGAACCTATGGAAGAGACAGAGAGATGGAACCTATGGAAGGGACAGAGAGCTGGAACCTATGGAAGGGACAGAGAGCTGGAACCTATGGGAGGGACAGAGAGCTGGAACCTATGGGAGGGACAGAGAGCTGGGACCTATGGGAGGGGCAGAGAGCTGGGACCTATGGAAGAGACAGAGAGATGGAACCTATGGAAGGGACAGAGAGCTGGGACCTATGGGAGGGACAGAGAGCTGGAACCTATGGGAGGGACAGAGAGCTGGGACCTATGGAAGGGACAGAGAGCTGGGACCTATGGAAGGGACAGAGAGCTGGGACCTATGGAAGGGACAGAGAGCTGGGACCTATGGGAGGGACAGAGAGCTGGAACCTATGGAAGGGACAGAGAGCTGGGACCTATGGAAGGGACAGAGAGCTGGGACCTATGGAAGGGACAGAGAGCTGGAACCTATGTGCCAGGGACAGAGAGCTGGATTCTATGGAAGGGACAGAGAGCTGGGACCTATGGAAGGGACAGAGAGCTGGAACCTATGGAAGGGACAGAGAGCTGGGACCTATGGGAGGGACAGAGAGCTGGGACCTATGGAAGGGACAGAGAGCTGGGACCTATGGAAGGGACAGAGAGCTGGAACCTATGAAAGGGACAGAGAGCTGGAACCTATGGGAGGGACAGAGAGTTGGAACCTATGGAAGGGACAGAGAGCTGGGACCTATGGAAGGGACAGAGAGCTGGAACCTATGGAAGGGACAGAGAGCTGGAACCTATGGAAGGGACAGAGAGCTGGAACCTATGGAAGGGACAGAGAGCTGGGACATATGGAAGAGACAGAGAGATGGAACCTATGGAAGGGACAGAGAGCTGGGACCTATGGAAGGGACAGAGAGCTGGAACCTATGGAAGGGACAGAGAGCTGGGATCTATGTGCCAGGGACAGAGAGCTGGGACCTATGGGAGGGACATAGAGCTGGGACCTATGGAAGGGACAGAGAGCTGGAACCTACAAGGAAGGAACAGAGAGCTGGAACCTATGGAAGGGACAGAGAGCTGGAACCTATGGAAGGGACAGAGAGGTGGAACCTATGGAAGGGACAGAGAGCTGGGACCTATGGAAGGGACAGAGAGCTGGAACCTATGGAAGGGACAGAGAGCTGGAACTTAGGAAGGGACAGAGAGGTGGAACCTATGGAAGGGACAGAGAGCTGAGACCTATGGAAGGAACAGAGAGCTGGAACCTATGGAAGGGACAGAGAGCTGGAACCTATGGAAGAGACAGAGAGATGGAACCTATGGAAGGGACAGAGAGGTGGAACTCACGAGGAAGGGACAGAGAGCTGGGACCTATGGAAGGGACAGAGAGCTGGGACCTATGGAAGGGACAGTGAGCTGGAACCTATGGAAGGGACAGAGAGCTGGAACCTATGGGAGGGACAGAGAGCTGGGACCTATGGGAGGGACAGAGAGCTGGGACCTATGGGAGGGGCAGAGAGCTGGGACCTATGGAAGGGACAGAGAGCTGGAACCTATGGAAGGGACAGAGAGCTGGGACCTATGGAAGGGACAGAAAGCTGGGACCTATGGGAGGGACAGAGAGCTGGAACCTATGGGAGGGACAGAGAGCTGGGACCTATGGGAGGGACAGAGAGCTGGGACCTATGGAAGGGACAGAGAGCTGGGACCTATGGAAGGGACAGAGAGCTGGGACCTATGGGAGGGACAGAGAGCTGGAACCTATGGAAGGGACAGAGAGCTGGGACCTATGGAAGGGACAGAGAGCTGGGACCTATGGAAGGGACAGAGAGCTGGGACCTATGTGCCAGGGACAGAGAGCTGGAACCTATGGGAGGGACATAGAGCTGGGACCTATGGAAGGGACAGAGAGCTGGAACCTACAAGGAAGGAACAGAGAGCTGGAACCTATGGAAGGGACAGAGAGCTGGGACCTATGGAAGGGACAGAGAGGTGGAACCTATGGAAGGGACAGAGAGCTGGGACCTATGGAAGGAACAGAGAGCTGGAACCTATGGAAGGGACAGAGAGCTGGAACCTATGGAAGGGACAGAGAGGTGGAACCTATAGAAGGGACAGAGAGCTGGGACCTATGGAAGGGACAGAGAGGTGGAACCTATAGAAGGGACAGAGAGCTGGGACCTATGGAAGGGACAGAAAGCTGGGACCTATGGGAGGGACAGAGAGCTGGGACCTATGGAAGGGACAGAGAGGTGGAACCTATGGAAGGGACAGAGAGCTGGAACCTATGGGAGGGACAGAGAGCTGGGACCTATGGAAGGGACAGAGAGCTGGGACCTATGGAAGGGACAGAGAGCTGGGACCTATGGAAGGGACAGAGAGCTGGGACCTATGTGCCAGGGACAGAGAGCTGGAACCTATGGGAGGGACATAGAGCTGGGACCTATGGAAGGGACAGAGAGCTGGAACCTACAAGGAAGGAACAGAGAGCTGGAACCTATGGAAGGGACAGAGAGCTGGAACCTATGGGAGGGACAGAGAGCTGGAACCTATGGGAGGGACAGAGAGCTGGGACCTATGGGAGGGGCAGAGAGCTGGGACCTATGGAAGGGACAGAGAGCTGGGACCTATGGAAGGGACAGAGAGCTGGGACCTATGGAAGGGACAGAGAGCTGGGACCTATGGGAGGGACAGAGAGCTGGAACCTATGGAAGGGACGGAGAGCTGGGACCTATGGAAGGGACAGAGAGCTGGGACCTATGGAAGCGACAGAGAGCTGGGACCTATGTGCCAGGGACAGAGAGCTGGAACCTATGGGAGGGACATAGAGCTGGGACTTATGGAAGGGACAGAGAGCTGGAACCTACAAGGAAGGAACAGAGAGCTGGAACCTATGGAAGGGACAGAGAGCTGGAACCTATGGAAGGGACAGAGAGGTGGAACCTATGGAAGGGACAGAGAGCTGGGACCTATGGAAGGGACAGAGAGGTGGAACCTATGGAAGGGACAGAGAGCTGGGACCTATGGAAGGAACAGAGAGCTGGAACCTGTGGAAGGGACAGAGAGCTGGAACCTATGGAAGGGACAGAGAGCTGGAACCTATGGAAGAGACAGAGAGATGGAACCTATGGAAGGGACAGAGAGCTGGAACCTATGGAAGGGACAGAGAGCTGGAACCTATGGGAGGGACAGAGAGCTGGAACCTATGGGAGGGACAGAGAGCTGGGACCTATGGGAGGGGCAGAGAGCTGGGACCTATGGAAGAGACAGAGAGATGGAACCTATGGAAGGGACAGAGAGCTGGGACCTATGGGAGGGACAGAGAGCTGGAACCTATGGGAGGGACAGAGAGCTGGGACCTATGGAAGGGACAGAGAGCTGGGACCTATGGAAGGGACAGAGAGCTGGGACCTATGGAAGGGACAGAGAGCTGGGACCTATGGGAGGGACAGAGAGCTGGAACCTATGGAAGGGACAGAGAGCTGGGACCTATGGAAGGGACAGAGAGCTGGGACCTATGGAAGGGACAGAGAGCTGGAACCTATGTGCCAGGGACAGAGAGCTGGATTCTATGGAAGGGACAGAGAGCTGGGACCTATGGAAGGGACAGAGAGCTGGAACCTATGGAAGGGACAGAGAGCTGGGACCTATGGAAGGGACAGAGAGCTGGGACCTATGGGAGGGACAGAGAGCTGGAACCTATGGAAGGGACAGAGAGCTGGAACCTATGTGCCAGGGACAGAGAGCTGGATTCTATGGAAGGGACAGAGAGCTGGGACCTATGGAAGGGACAGAGAGCTGGAACCTATGGAAGGGACAGAGAGCTGGGACCTATGGAAGGGACAGAGAGCTGGGACCTATGGGAGGGACAGAGAGCTGGGACCTATGGGAGGGACAGAGAGCTGGAACCCTTGGAAGGGACAGAGAGCTGGGACCTATGGGAGGGACAGAGAGCTGGGACCTATGGAAGGGACAGAGAGCTGGGACCTATGGGAGGGACAGAGAGCTGGGACCTATGGAAGGGACAGAGAGCTGGGACCTATGGAAGGGACAGAGAGCTGGGACCTATGGGAGGGACAGAGAGCTGGAACCTATGGAAGGGACAGAGAGCCGGGACCTATGGGAGGGACAGAGAGCTGGAACCTATGGAAGGGACAGAGAGCTGGAACCTATGGGAGGGACAGAGAGCTGGAACCCACTTGGACGGGACAGACACCTGGGACCCACTTGGACGGGACAGAGAGCTGGAACCCACGTGCCAGGGACAGAGAGCTGGAGGCCTACTGCACAGGGAGGGGACAGCCCTCAGAGCTCTGGCGGCTAAGGCAGGAAGCACTTGCAGGCCACCCTCGGGCTCAGGTTAGTGGACCTTGTATCAGTCAGTGCTTTCCAGTCTGCGGTCACAGTCTGTCCCAGATCATAAAACCAGGTCAGCTGCTCACCATCAGTATGTTAAAGGGAGATGGTTTCAAAGCAAAGATCAGCAGCAGACACCCCGGCTGGGAGGCCCACGGCCAGCACTGGTCCCCGGTTGATCATACTGGTTCTGAAGTGGGACCTGAGAGTGGGACACTTCCCACAAGCTGTAGGCTTCTAATGTCTTTAGCAAAGCCCAAACTCTCAGCAGTGACAGGCCAAGTTCCACCTGGTGACCACCTGGCCAAGCCACAGGGAATGCCCTGCAGGCGTCCCTGTCTACAAGCAGAGGACCATGCCAGCACTTCCCCTGTTGAGGGCACTCCTGGGCCCCGAGGGTTCCAGGCAGCAGACCCCCGGGTCCCCGCCGACTGAGCGTCTCGGGGGGTAAGCACACCTGAGGCAGCGAGCAGCCCTTTCCCTGAGTGGCCTCTCACTGCAGGCAGCACCCTGGCCCTGCCTTCTAAAGGCCAGCAGTACCTCCCTAGAGTCGTCGTGACCAGGAGACGCCTCTTCCTTCCTCGCCCTTCACTCCCACAGCCCTGGAGGAGAAAGAGCTGCCCTGAGGATCACTGCTCAGAGACAGGGGGCCACCATCCATGGTCCAGTGCATGGGTCAGCCTGGCAGGCTTTGCTCAGGAGGCTCCTGGGAGCCCTAACTCCGGGCCTGAGTCTACACCCCCGACTCGGGGAACTTACACTTGGATCCCTGTCAATCACCCTATTGACAGTGGCAGGCCACCTGTGCAGAGCCTCTGGTCGAACTGCCTGTGCTTGCTGCTCAGCCCAGCCCCTGAGATTCAGATCCCACCACGGTTGCCCTCTGGGACTCCATCAGAGTCCAGCCTCATGCACAGTCCCAGCCTCCCACCCTGGCTGAAGTGCTTTCCTAGCACTTGAAAGAGCCCTGCGTTTAACGCCTGGGAGGGGCTGGGCGAGTGTGCAGTGGTGTCGGCAGGTGGTTTCCCATTCCCCCTCACCTGAACGACCAAGCTAAATCAGCTGATTCGCAAACCCTAACTAACGTCCAGCTCTTCCTGAGTGTGTGCCCAGGGCAGACTGCGTCCAATGGGGAAGCATGCTGGACACTCCAGGTCCTACCAAGTCTCCCTCCAACCCTAACAGCTGTGCTGAGGCCAGAAAGCCCCAGGGCCAAATCCATTCCTGAGCCAAGGGCAAGTGCCTGCCGCTCAGCGTGTGGGTGAGAGCAGACCAGTGCTGGCCGGGCAGCCACTCCTAAAGTAGCAGAACCTCCATCCACAGAGGAGCCGTTGGACCTGGTGGTTCCTGTGGAGTCTGGAGATGGCACCTCAGAAGAGGACTTCCCCCTTCAGTACAGAGCCACGTAACAGTCCAGCCTGGGGAACACAGTCTGGGTGGCAGGACTCGGGCAGCCGTTCCTAGCTTTGGGAAGTTCTGATGATGAATGCTCACCAAGCGCTCGTCACGTGCAGCTGGAAAGTCCGGGACCCACTGGAACAGATCCCTGTGCTGGCCAGTTGAGGAGACGGGTGTAGCGATTCCGAGAACTGCTTGCCGCGTGGCTGTCTGTCCAAAAGCGCCAAGCCCTTCACAGACAAAGAAGAAGACGAGGCTGTTCCACACCTAGGCAGGTGGAATCGGGCCCCAGAGGCCTGGACGCTCCAGTGCCCAGGACCTGTGAGCCTGCTGCACAGCCCAGGCTGAGGCTGCTCAGGCCGATTTCCAGTGGGGACGCTGTCCTGGACACCCATGTGGGCACAGGCCACTGCTGGGAGCTGGGAGTTAGGAAGGCCTTGGAGTGAGAGCCACGCAGGGCACCACTGGCCTTGGCTTTGAAGTTGGAAAGGCCACAAGCAAGAGCATCCCACAGGCTGCAGACACTGGAAATGACAGGGAGACCTTGCCTGGAGCCCACAGGAGGGTGACATCTGCTGAAGCCATGATTTTAAAACAACCACATCAGACTCCGGACCACAGAGCAATCGGACAATAAATGTGAGCCCTTTCAGGCACCAAGTGCATGGTGATTTGTCACAGCAGCAAGAAGAGATTCCTTGCAAAGCCAGCCATGCCCACTTCAAGCCTTGGCCCCAGGCTGAGCACCCCGGCGCTGGCCAGCAAACCCTGCTGTGCACGGGAGGTGTGGAGAGGTGGGTGACATGCTGACTGGGCTGTCTGGGACTGAATGCTGGGTTGGATCTGAGCGGGGTACCTGTTCTCCAGTGGTCAGCCTGAGAATCAGGAGACCTTCCTGCTCTGCACTGCCATTGCCTCCAATATTTTAGAACTGGTCTTCAGAGTTTTGCTTTTAAAAAGTATAATTTGATAGTATATTTCTTACTTTTGCCAAAACTGCATTTTGAATCAGAGAAATACTATTCTGCCTTATCCTCCTTTCACCTCAGGGAAAAAAAAATTGTTGCATGTTTGAAAATATTAGATGCATCCCTCAAGAGATGGATGCTTACACCTGAGACTGCCCCACAGGATCCTCCCCATCGGACTGGCAGGAGCAGTGCAGCCAGCGCAGCCCATGGGGCAGGCCGTGGCCAGCTCCCCCAGGCAGGACCCAAGTGGGGCTGCTCCTTAGGACTGGAGGGCAGATGCCTGCTGGTCAGCTTAAAGCTTCTGCAGTGACGTGGGGACGTCCCCTTCCTCAGTGCTCACAGGGAGGACACACGAAGCTATTGTCTTCATTCTACCATGAAGATAAGGATGAAAACGCCCTTTCCCCCAGCCGCTGCTCTGGTGAGGAAGGAAGTCGGTCGGCATATTACTAAACAGACGGCTGCAATCCCACATGGCCTGGGGGTGAATCACCTGTGGGGCCTGGGGCTGGAAGAGCTCAGGAATCTCACGCCTGTAGCCAGGTTGATACCAGATCATATCTCCCGAGTTCTGTCCCTAATAAGCTGGGCAGAGGCCTTCTCCTCCCAGCACTCGACACGCTTGCCCAGGCAGCCAGCGGAGGAGAAGTGCACTCTGGGTTGGCTTCCCCGTCTCCCTCTGTCTTTTGTTCCCTTTTTCCTTTTAAGTTATGGCCACTGCAGAGGCTTGGTAAGTTTCTCTCTATCTCACTAAGACGTCTGAGGCTGATCCAAAGTAACTGGATAATCAATTAGTCCCCCTGCAGTGTCCATTTACATAATGAAGATGCACGGGGCTGATATTTTATACAAGTCATTTTGGGTCGTCTAGACTGATAATATATCGTGTATTGATTGAGGGGAGCCTAATGGCTCTTCTGTTGTTGAAGCTGCAAAATTACAATTGAAGTAAAATGACAGAAGTGAGTGGTTACTGGGAGCACGTCTATATATCTCTCCAACTCGGGGCTCTGTGTCAGACCTGATTAAGGCTTCCTCTCATCTGCGCAAAGTGGGCACAGGATGTGTGACCAGGCATGTTCTCGAATGGACCCAAACCAACGTCACGCAGTGTCTGGGCAGACACCCACTTGCAAGGACAGCCCTGGGAAACCCACGGCTGGGTGGCTGGGGCTGGGGTCACACCTGTTCTGAGGGTAGAGCAGTCTGTCAGCTGGAGAATGGGAGTAATCTGACAGGAATCTGACACAGAGTCTCCCCTGTGCCCTGTGGGACTGGGCTCCTGCACCAGCTCTGGAGACACAGAGTCTCCCCTGTGCCCTGTGGGACTGGGCTCCTGCACCAGCTCTGGGAGACACAGAGTCTCCCCTGTGCCCTGTGCCCTGTGGGACTGGGCTCCTGCACCAGCCCTGGAGACACAGAGTCTCCCCTGTGCCCTGTGGGACTGGGCTCCTGCACCAGCCCTGGAGACACAGAGTCTCCCCTGTGCCCTGTGGGACTGGGCTCCTGCACCAGCCCTGGAGACACAGAGTCTCCCCTGTGCCCTGTGGGACTGGGCTCCTGCACCAGCTCTGGAGACACAGAGTCTCCCCTGTGCCCTGTGGGACTGGGCTCCTGCACCAGCCCTGGAGACACAGAGTCTCCCCTGTGCTCCTGTGCCCTGTGGGACTGGGCTCCTGCACCGGCTCTGGAGACACAGAGTCTCCCCTGTGCCCTGTGGGACTGGGCTCCTGCACCAGCTCTGGAGACACAGAGTCTCCCCTGTGCCCTGTGGGACTGGGCTCCTGCACCAGCTCTGGAGACACAGAGTCTCCCCTGTGCCCTGTGGGACTGGGCTCCTGCACCAGCCCTGGAGACACAGAGTCTCCCCTGTGCCCTGTGGGACTGGGCCCCTGCACCAGCTCTGGAGACACAGAGTCTCCCCTGTGCCCTGTGGGACTGGGCCCCTGCACCAGCTCTGGAGACACAGAGTCTCCCCTGTGCCCTGTGGGACTGGGCCCCTGCACCAGCTCTGGAGACACAGAGTCTCCCCTGTGCCCTGTGGGACTGGGCTCCTGCACCAGCCCTGGAGACACAGAGTCTCCCCTGTGCCCTGTGGGACTGGGCTCCTGCACCAGCTCTGGAGACACAGAGTCTCCCCTGTGCCCTGTGGGACTGGGCTCCTGCACCAGCTCTGGAGACACAGAGTCTCCCCTGTGCCCTGTGGGACTGGGCTCCTGCACCAGCTCTGGAGACACAGAGTCTCCCCTGTGCTCCTGTGCCCTGTGGGACTGGGCTCCTGCACCAGCTCTGGAGACACAGAGTCTCCCCTGTGCTCCTGTGCCCTGTGGGACTGGGCTCCTGCACCAGCTCTGGAGACACAGAGTCTCCTCTGTGCTCCTGAGCAGACTCAGCCAAGTGGACCCATGGGAAGCTCAGTGCCCACTCAGGTGGACAGGTCAGCAGCTGAGGCCAGAGCTTTGGACTATGTCACAGGGCACATGAAGGGTATGTTGGGATGAATCTGGGCACCACAGACCCTTTACCTGAGGGTAGCCACAGGGAACCGGGGTCGCTGGCCTTCCTGTGAGGCATGTGGCCTGTGGGCAGGACCCCACAGCCCAACAGCCTCCAGTTGGGTCAGGTGCAGCCCTCGGAGGGGGGCCTGCATCTGAGTAGGGGCAGCATCTTCGGCGGAGACAGCTCAGCCCTGCTCTGCTCCTCCCGCTGATGTTTCTCGATGCCATCCTGGGTGGTGGCATCTGTCCAGGAAAACCCGGCAGCCCCACTGTGGCCAGTTTTAAGTTTCATGTTTAATGAAGGTTGTCATTTATCAAGCTCTCCCTGTGTGCCATAGGCCACCCAAAACACCTATGTTTGCCACCTTAATCTTCATCTTTGTCCTACCCATGAGATCATCATGCTGCTGGGTGATCATCATCACCCCACAGGCTGTGCCCACTTTTCAGGTGACGAAGCTGAGGCACGGTGGGTCTCCAAGGCCAGCCAGGACTAAGGAGTGGGTGTGTGTCCACCAGAGTGAGCCAGACACCACCAGGAGGAAAGAGAGAAACATGGGGGTGAAGTCAGCAATCAGCCTGTGAGTGAGGAGCCTCAGGTGACCCCTCACCTGCCACCCACCTGCAAGCAAGAGGCTCAAGAATACGGGGGCTGAAGCTGTGAACCCCAGGCAGCAGGCAGGAGAAGCCCCTCGACCCAAGCCAGGACCAGGCAGAGGAGGAGGTGGACTTTCCCTTCCTCTGCCCCTTGTTCCGCTAGCCGCTGAGGGACTGATGATGCCCACCCCCTCAACCTGCACTGCCCAGTCCACCCCTCAGCACTCACCTCCTCTGCAAAACCTCACAGACACCTCAGAAGTAACACTAAGCCAGGAGATGACCACCCTGTGCCCAGCCAGGGTGGCCCTTGAAATTAACCCCCACAGGCCATTGCTCCAACTCAGGCTTGAGAAGACGTGAGCTGACCGAGGTCCATATGGGCTCAGAGCTTCCTCCTGGGGCAGGAGACTGAGGGGCCTTGTGCTTCCCACCAGGGTCACCGTCACCACGCTGGCCCCTTTCTCCGTCATCTAATTCCATACACTGGCCATGACTTCACTCCGCCCTCGAGTCAGTTCATGGCTCTCTTCCCTGTGTGTCCTCACAAGGTCTGTCTGGAGGCCAGGCACCTGCTCCCGGCCGCTGCCCACTCCCACTCCCTGTGGTCACCACTCACAAGACCACACACATTCCTCGGGCCTTTTACTGACTTGCAACACGGCAGTGTGGTTGGAACCAGGTGTTGTTTTTGCTCTTCATGATGATGGCTTTAAAACATCAAGCAAACAGGAAAGCACAACAAAGAGGCCCAACTTGTCGGAAGCCCTACCATTAACAACTGATGCCTTCCTCGGAGACCCCCTGCTCCTGCTCATGAGAGACACGGTCACTCCTAAGTCATCGTGATCGTGTGACATGCACAGAGCATGTACCCAACTCTTCAGCTCCTTTTTCCCTCTGCCTCACTCCCAGGCTCAGCAGCAGTGCCCACTGCCCAGCCTCCGCCCGCACAACAGCCAACACACAGGATGAGGGGCACCCCGAAGACCGTGTGGCCCCATGAACCCGATGCCATGAGACTGACCTGCTCCCACCTGGAAGTCCCCCTGGCCCAACCCGCACCTGGGAAGAGCCACACTAACCTTTGTCTGCGCACGCCTCTGGTGCAGAGGCCACAGTGCTGTCCCTGCTCCCAGGCCGTGGTGGGTCTGTGGCGCCAGCCACTGAAGGCTTGAGCCATGGAAATCCTTGGTGCCTCGTGCTTCTGCTTCTGTGGGCGTGGAGCAGCGGTGAGCTGGCTGGGTCCAGACAAGTGCACCTCGACTTTTAAGATGTACCTTAAAGCTTCCCAATGACCAGGGACAGCTCACACGTCCACCAGCAACATCCACGCACTCAGGCCTCGCCGTCCAGCCTGCGAGGCTCCACCTTCTAGAAGCGAAGAGTGTTGTCTAATTTGCCTCCAGGACACCACGCAGCTTGAGCTCCCTTCCCCTGTCTGTCTCCAAGTGTCCTCCAGGGTGCCCCCGAGGTCCTGCATGCCCTAGAGCAGGGGGCACAGCTGCTGCACCCCAGCTTCTCAGAACTGCTTATTTACTGGGTTCCTTGCAGGATTTGATTTGCAAAACTTCTTTCAAACTGCCCGACTAGGTGATTTCTAATGCCCTTTCCCAGACAATTGATGATGCTAAAATAATCTCGTTAATTCTGCCACTGCTTTAGGACCACCTCGGCTAGTTAAGACAGAATCTCCATCTCTGCGCCCTTTGAACTGAATGTTCACACAGAAGTTCTTCCACGTGGACCAGGACCTCCCGGAGAACCTGTGGAGGCACGGGTGCCCAGGTGGCTCCAGGGGATGGGCAGAGGCCTGAGGATGTGTTGCCAACCGACACTGAAGGACAGGCAGGGTGGACAGGCAGAGTGGACAGCCCGGGGAGAGCAGGTGGAGAGGTTCTTATGCTTGACACTTAGAAGGTGCCCAGCTAAAGTTTGGAGATTGGTGGACTCTCCCACCTGACATCATGCTGTCCTTACATCTGTGTGCTTTGGTGAAGCTACGTAAGTGTGGCACTGAAACCTTTAAAGTTCCCACTCCAGGATATTCCACTCTTTGCAGTCCAGATGACCTCTTCAGAAAGGGTGGGAATCTTCAGTGTCTAAGAGTGAGAGAAAATGCCCTCCAGCTCCCTTCCCCCGTCCATCAGGAATCGCCCCAAGCACCTGTGCTGGGCCCCTAGCTACTCCACACCAGGGTGCCAGTCGGGGATGGGTCATACAAAGAGATTTCAACCACTGGGTCCACAAGCCAAATCTGTTGCCATAAAACCAACCCAGAGAAAGCACGGAGCACAGCATCCCTTCTAGGGGAGGTGTCTCGGGTAAACGCCCCTCTGCCCAGACACCTGCTCAATCCCGCACACTTTCCACCTTCCTGTCTGCATCCCAATCACCCTGATGGGCTCTGTCACGGGTGATGGTACAAAGGGAAGATTGCAGGTCTAATTAGCATAATATGGATAAGCAAATGAGGCCAATCAATTACCTCCCCACTCGCTCTCATCATGGAGCAGTCGGCAAACCCACTGACAGCTCAAGTGTGACATTTTTAGAAGCCATCAGGAGATCAATAACAAGTGACAGCGACTCAGATGCAAATGGTGCTGCGCACTTCTGTCCAGGAGACATAGCCCATGGCCTGGCCCTGAGCTCAGCAGGCACAGCCTCTGTGCCACCTCATGCACCGCCGTCCTGACTCCGGCACTGAGCACCACAGGACGCTGGCTCAGGTGGCAGTGAGTGCCGCCCCTGCAAGCTCTTCCTCCGCTTGCCCTGGAGTTTGCAGGAGGTCTGTCCTGTGAAGAGCTGATCTGAGCTGGTAGAAGATGCCCAGGCCACCGCTGATTCTTGCTCCTCGTGACTGGAAGAGGATCTGGGCATAATCATGCTGGACTTGGGGTCTCGGTCTGCACTGGAATGGGGGCGTGCAGCTGTGCTCTTGTTTACCTGTAGGCCTGGTGGGGAATGGCAAGACCCCAGACGTCAGGGCACTCACTGATAGGGCTTGGGGTGAGAGAGTTCCAGCTTTCAGGGTGGGGAAATGAGCGGTCTGCTTCTCTGGCATTTGTCGGCATTCTACTTTATTCCTGTGGTATTTATGGAAAAGATGCCAAGCTCACTGTGACTCCCATGAAGAGGCAGAGCAGGGATTCTAAAGTTCAAGTTCAATAAAGAAAGAATAGGGGAGGGCCAGCTGGACCGAGGCTCACCACCCGTCTCGCTCTCACCTGAACCCCTTACAGGCCCAGGGCTGCAGCGAACAGGGACCCAGGGGCAGGTTGGCCCTGGCTCAGGACAGGCTGTGACAGGTGACAGTCTCAGGTCCCTCTTGGTCACCCCCCATGATGGTGTGCCTGGGCAGCTGCCCTTTCTCCCCACTCTTCACATGGCGCTGGCACCCCCGCCGGCCTTGGCTCACAGGCTCACAGTCCGTCCATCCCCCACAGGGCTCTCTGAGCTCCTGTGCCTGGAGGTGGCCCCCAGGCTCTGCGAGGCCTGGTGGGACCCTCAGCCACAGCAAGGGTTCCCTGTCCTTTACTCTCCTCCACTGAGGACGTCTCAGCACAAGCAGCGAGTGCAGGAGCAGGTGGCGGCAGAAGAACCCCGCGTCCGCTCATCACACCAACCACACTGCTGGCACAGAAGCCACGGCCAGCCAAGGACGGGGACACTCCACCAGGGCCCGAGGGCACGGAGCTGCACGGACAGCTGTGCACACGGGGAGAAGAATACAGCAGGAGCCCTGTGTGTGCCTCTCACAGAGAGGGAGGTAGCGTCCACACTGGACAGCACCGTCCCGCAGTGAACGGGAGTTTCTCACCAGGGACTCACCCGGCCCTGACGAGGGCCTGCTGGAGGGAGGCGTCCTTCGAGACCACACATGGCAGTGGGCAGGTCGGGTGCTGTGGCCATAGGAGGAGGAGACCTCCTCGCTAGACCGGCTTAGATGCCCCTGCCCATCCAAAAGCCATCAGAGGCCCTTGGTGGCAGCTAGCCAAGGGTATAAGCAGCACCAAGTGACACTTGCTGCTCCCTAGGTGCAGGGTCTCCACAGAGAGCTCACTCCTGCCACGGCGTCACCAAGACCAAACTCCACCAACGGCATGACGCACACGTGTTCATGAACAGGGATGGACCTCCACCTTCTATCATCTACACATCGTCTATCGTTCACCCGTCACCCACCCACCTGCTGTCATTGGCCTGTCATCTGTCTGTCTTCTGTGTGCCTATCATCCATCACCTACCTGTCACCTACCTGTAACCCACCTGTCACCTTCCCACCTGCTACCTGTCATTGGCCTGTCATCTGTCTATCTTCTGTCTACCTATCATCCATCACCTACCTGTAACCCACCTGTCACCTACCCACCTGCTGCCTGTCATTGACCTGTCATCTGTCTATCTTCTGTGTGCCTATCACCCATCACTTACCTGTCACCTACCTGTCACCTACCTACCTGCTACCTGTCATTGGCCTTCATCCATCTGTCTTCTATCACCCACCACCTATTACCTACCCACCTGCTGCCTGTCATTGACCTGTCTTCTGTCTATCTTCTGTGTGCCTATCATCCATCACCTACCTGTCACCTAACCACCTGCTGCCTGTCATTGACCTGTCTTCTGTCTATCTTCTGTGTGCCTATCATCCATCACCTACCTGTCACCTACCTGTAACCCACCTGTCACCTACCCACCTGCTACCTGTCATTGGCCTTCATCCATCTATCTTCTATCACCCACCACCTATTACCTACCCACCTGCTGCCTGTCATTGGCCTGTCATCTGTCTGTCTTCTGTGTGCCTATCATCCATCACCTACCTGTCACCTACCTGTAACCCACCTGTCACCTACCCACCTGCTACCTGTCATTGGCCTTCATCCATCTATCTTCTATCACCCACCACCTATTACCTACCCACCTGCTGCCTGTCATTGACCTGTCATCTGTCTGTCTTCTGTGTGCCTATCATCCATCACCTACCTGTCACCTACCTGTAACCCACCTGTCACCTACCCACCTGCTGCCTGTCATTGACCTGTCTTCTGTCTATCTTCTGTGTGCCTATCATCCATCACCTACCTGTCACCTGCTTGTCACCTACCCACTGCTGCCTGTCGTTGGCCTGCCATCTGTCTATCTTCTCTCTTCTTTGTGCCTGTTGTCCATCACCTCCTGTCACCCACCCTCATCTCTCTGGCCAGCTTCAGCACAAGCCCCTGCCCTGGTCCTCTGGAAGGGTGACCCCTCCCTGTTTTCACCTGAATCACAATGTCCTCATGGCCCTTGACTTCAGCCATGCAGAGGCTCAAGGTCTCCTTAGTCGAGGACAGACGTGCAGTCCTGAGGGAGGTTGTAGTGTCCATCTTGTGTGTGTGCTGACCTGCTCTGAGAGGTGCTGACTCGGGGGTTGGCGTTGACACCCGTCTTCGGCACCTGTCTTCCACGTGGGCGCCCCAGGCCTGTGGGTCACTTCCGTCCTGGAGAACGTGGCAGTCCGTGCTCCCCCACACCTCCAGGACTCCTTCAGCCATGCAGAATCACACCTGAGGCCTGGGGCTCACCTGCGGGTCTTGGTGAAGAGCAGCGTCATCAGCAGAGCGGAGCTTCATGGGCAGTGGGAGCTGCACTGCTGTGTGGGTCCCCATCTTACTCTTGAGCGTCATTCAGATCCACTACGTACCTTGACTAGAGAAAGCACCTCTTTTCTACCTACAATTGGAGTAAAAGATGGTCCTGAAGTATATAGCCCTTTCCTTCACAGAGCCGCCACGTGTCCTGAATCAGAAGACAGTCATACCACACCGCTGCCAGCTGGCCACTCCTACTGCCACTAGCCGAAGGCCTGTCTCCTGCTGCAGCTTGTCCAGCCACCGTGGAGCGTGGCCTGTCACGGTGACATTCACAGACGGGCATCCTGCACCACACACTGACAGGGTGAAGAGGACTCTGACCCAGAATCCCCACCCACACGCTGCAGCCACGCAAGACATCCACGCTCAAGCTGCACAACCACAGATCAGGAAAGCGTGGCACAGACCCACGGGGGCAGAAGATGGCGTGTGGCATTCGCAGGTGAAAGGATGGAGCTGGAGAACACCCCGGGAAGCCAAACCAGGAGTGGAGGTCGGATGTTCCCCTCATCTGCAGAAGCCAGAGAGAAGCAGAGGAGAGTGTGGGGTCTGTGGAGTAGAGGAAAGAGACTGAGGCAGAGCAGGGCGGGACTGGAGAAGGAGGAACAGTGGATGAAACTGGCCTGAGGAAGCTCTGTACCCTCCTGAATACACCACCATGAACCCCACCTTATGTTTATCTGCAAAGTCGCAAGTTTAAAAACCAAAATGAAGAGATGAGAGAGGGGGACCAGGGAGGGAGGAGGGGGAGCAGGGTGGGAGGAGGGGGAGCAGGGAGGGAGGAGAGGGAGGTAGGGAGGGAGGAGGGGGAGCAGGGTGGGAGGAGAGGGAGGTAGGAAGGGAGGAGGGGGAGCAGGGTGGGAGGAGTGGGAGCAGGGAGGGAGGAGGGGGAGCAGGGAGGAAGGAGGGGGAGCAGAGAGGGAGGAGGGGGAGCAGATGAGGAAGGATGGGGAGCAGATGAGGAAGGGGAGCAGGGTGGGAGGAGGGGGAGCAGGGTGGGAGGAGGGGGAGGTAGGGTGGGAGGAGGGGGAGCAGGGTGGGAGGAGGGGGAGCAGGGTGGGAGGAGAGGGAGGTAGGGAGGGAGGAGGGGGAGCAGGGTGGGAGGAGAGGGAGGTAGGGAGGGAGGAGTGGGAGCAGGGTGGGAGGAGGGGGAGCAGTGTGGGAGGAGTGGGAGCAGGGTGGGAGGAGGGGGAGCAGGGTGGGAGGAGGGGGAGGTAGGGAGGGAGGAGGGGGAGCAGGGTGGGAGGAGTGGGAGCAGGGTGGGAGGAGGGGGAGCAGGGTGGGAGGAGGGGGAGCAGTGTGGGAGGAGTGGGAGCAGGGTGGGAGGAGGGGGAGCAGGGTGGGAGGAGGGGGAGGTAGGGAGGGAGGAGGGGGAGCAGGGTGGGAGGAGGGGGAGCAGGGTGGGAGGAGGGGGAGGTAGGGAGGGAGGAGGGGGAGCAGGGTGGGAGGAGGGGGAGCAGGCCGGGAGGGTGGGGGAGGAGGGAGGGAGGAGGGGAGGAGGGAGGGAGGAGGGGAGGAGGGAGGGAGGAGGTGAGCAGGGCAGGAGGAGGGGAGGGAAGGGGCTGGTGTAGGGACTGAAGTGGAGCAATCTTCTCCAATGGGGAGCATTTTAAAGCCCCTGGTAAGTCCCTCTCCAAGGTCTCAGTGGGCCTGCGGGCCAGCTGCTTCCAGGCCCTGGTGCCCCAAGTGAGGGAGAAAGTCCTGCCCAGGACTGCTTGCTCTCTACGCAGGCACCCTCTCCTCTCCCACCCAGGGCTCTTTCCCTGCCCCATTAGCCTCGGAGCTCACCTGCAAGGCGAGGTCAGACTGCCCGGAGGCCAGGGCTGCGCTCCTTTCCCTGCCTACAGCACAGAGGAGTGGCCACAGGAAACAGAACCTGTGCCTTCTCACTGCGCTTCCCATCTGCCAGGCCATCAGCAAGCCCTTGAGAAACTACGGCCTAGGGCAGCTCAACTGTTCAAAGCAGCTGCCGATCCCTGGGAGGGGCAGCAGGGAAGGCCCTGTCGGGTGCTGTTGATGGGGTTGTGCACTGCCGCACTCCTCTCCTCTGCCTGGAGCCCAGCAGGGGAAGAGCAGAAGGCCGCAGGACGCACAGACGGCAGGAAGTGGGCCCTGCCTCTGCCTTTCGCACAGAAGGCGAGGACGTCTTTGGTCAGTGTCCACCTCCAGCTTCCTGCCGACCTACACACCCTGCTGAAGTGCTGCTTCTCCCCGGCCCTGGACACACTGCCCCACGCCCCAGCACACGACACACTGGCCTCAGACACAGCCTGCGTCCGGCACCTCGACGGCACGCAGTGAGATGACGGCCTGCTAGGCTCTGGAGACGCGGGAAACATCAGTGCCGCTGGCGGTAAAGAAAGAGGACGGGAAGCCGACGAGCCGGCGTCCACCTCAAGGGTCAGGAGAAGCACAGATGCAGAAAGGAAGAAGGCACCAGAGCTGGAGCCAGCCGCAGGGGCAGAAGCACAGCAGGACAGGCTGCAGCCCAGCGGGCGCCCCAGGTCCTGTCCTGCACGGCCAGGGCCTAACCCTGGGAGCAGTGTGGGAGGAACCCACAGAAACAGCCAGCTTCGTGGCTGACCAAGGCCCCACCCCAGTGGGAGAACTGGTGCATTCCCACCATTTCACATGTGCCTGCAGAGACTCGTAAAAGGAGGGAACATTGCCTGTTTCATTCTCAGACTAATGCAGCTTCAGATTCAAAATGAGAAGAAAATCATGAAGACATGAAAATCATAAGCCAACTGTTCACACCGAGATCAAGAAATTCCTATATGATATTAACAGATCAAGGGCTGGGGTGGGGCCTAGTGGTAGAACATATGCCTGGCCCGTGTGAGGCCCTGGTTCCAACCCCAAGTGACACTGCCCGTGAGAGGCCACGCCCAGAGCGGTGCTCAGCTACCTGGAAGACTTGGGAGCACAGGTGGGAAAGGAGCGTGGACCCTTCAAATAACAGCATCATGTGGAGAACAATTGGTAGCTTCAACAACAGGAAAATTAGAACTTGCTTTCAGCAAAAAGACTCTGTAGAGCAAGTGGACAACCTACGCCACAAACTGAGAAGGAATGTTTGTAACACACGTTGTGTTCAAAGAAAGGAAAAAGAAACAGTTCAAAAAGAAAACTACCAAATCACAACGGGAACATGGGCAAGAAGTTATAACCACGCTTCAGTAAACAAGAGATCCCAGACAGCACTCAGGCTGGCGGGAGCCTGTAATGGAAAGCTGTGCCTCCTCTGCCTGGGACAGAAGTCATCTGATCAAAAGCCGACACTGGACACCTCGGAAAGGTGCAGGGGGTGTAAGCTCCCTCACCCAGCAGAACTGCCCAGGACGCCCCTGCCAGGGTGCTCAGAGAAGCTCCGTTCCTGCCACCAAAATGCAAGACAATGCCCACCACAGAAGGAAAAAGAAATCACGGTCCAAGGAAAATGGGGAAAATATATACCATAGTGGACAAATAGAGCTATGTGCAACAATTTGGATGAATCTCAAAAATATTTAAATTGTTGAACATTCAACTTGTAAGATACACGGGAAACGATTTCATTTACCTAGCAGTCAGGAGCAGAGGCGCTGGAGGCAACCTGTTTAGAGACCTTGCATGTGGAACAGAGAGAGGAACCAAGGCACAGCTCTGGACTGCTCCTTGCCAAGCCCAGGGCATCCCTGGCTAGTGGAAGGCCAGGAGGTGCCGTGATGCTCTGAGTCCTGTGCAATCTGGTGGGTACATGAGCTCCTTTCAGTATTTTTCTTTAGATTCTAAACATATGATATATACAGTTTTCTCTGTAGATGATGCATTTCATAATAAAAAAATTTAATATCATGGCAATCCCATGTTGAAAATATTTTAGGAGTCTCAGAAGAAAAGCCCCATGGATTGCATATCAAGGCATAGCAATTCTGTGCAAGGAATGAGCTCAGAGCAATGTGTGGAAAATACAATTGTGCAGAAGAACCCTGTTACCCAGGTTGGGCAGCCAGGAACAGAAGTGAAATACAATTTTAGAATAGCCTATATCTTCAAATTAAAAAAAAAAAAAGAAAAGACAAAGCAAACCAAAAAAATAAAATAAAATACCACATGATTTCAGAGTAGAAACACAGATTAACATTTAAGTGAGACTCTTGTGCAATGAAACCACAGGATGGAAATCCTCCTGGATCCCTGGGCACAGGAACAGAGCGGGGGCCTCTTCAGGTGCAGGCATTCAGCACTCTCCCTAGAGCAAGAACCCGGGGATGCACCAGGGGAAGGGAGCAGCTCAGGGTCAGGCGAGGGCCCTTCTGCATTTCATCCTGCTCTTCCCACACAGGTTCCATTTCTCCTCCCCAGGCCAAGTGAAGGTCATTGCTTTTCACATATTGTGTCTCATATTAGCCTTCCATAGTGGTGATATATTTCTCCTAAACTTCATGGATCTTCAGAGATGTGCCCCTTGGCTTTCAGGGCCTCATGGTGAAACAGGCTCTTAGGCAAATTGTGCTTTAGTCTGTGGCATTCGACAGTAAGAGGTGTTCCTTTCCAGGAGGACTTTGCTACTGAGCCACACCTCCACAGCTTTTATCCTTCATTTAGAATCAGGGTCTCACTCAGTTCTTAGGGGCTTGCTACGCTGCCCCGGCTGGCTTTGAACTAGGGATTCTCTTGCCACAGCTTCCTGAGCTGCTGGGATTACAAGCATGCACCATGCCCAGCAAGGAATGCTTCTGCAGAGCAGAGCCCAGGGTCAGCGCAGGCCCCACAGCACCCCACAGCCACTCCCCCTACTATTTCCAGATGCCCAGCTGGAACCCAGGGGCAGGGCAGGAGCCAGGTTGCGCTCTTTCCTTCCCTGCGAGGCTGGTCTTCCTGCAGTGCCTGTTGGAGGTGCTTCCCAGCCAGGCTCCCTCCCCTTCATGACCCCGCTCTCAGTAGCAGGCCCTGGGTCTCCTCCTCCCCACCCTCCCACTAAGTGTTCTCTCACCTGTGTTCCTCCTACTGAGAGCTGTGCGCTGATGTTTACCACCTCTTGGGTCTGGAAATCCAGCATCCCTCACCTGGTCCCTACATCAAGACTGGCAGCCAGCTGGGCTACTGTTTGTTCTGAGTCCACAGGAGCCACTGAGTTTTAGAAATCCATTGACTCTATATCTGCATGTGTGTGCCCGTGAGCATGCATCTGCATGTGTGTGCCAGTGAGTGTGCATCTGCAAGTGTGTGCCAGTGAATGTGCATCTACACGTGTGTACCAGTTAGTGTGCATCTGCACATGCCTCTGTAGTAAGCATGCCTCTGCACCTGTGTTTCAGTGAGCATGCCAGTGAGTATGCATATGCATGTGTGCCAGTGAGTGTGCACTTGTACATGTGTGTTCATGGGTGTTCATCTGCATGTATGTTAGTGAGTGTGCATCTGTACTTGCGAGCCAGTGAGTGTGCATCTGCACATGTGTCTGTGAGTGTGCATATGCACCCATGTACTAGTGAGTGTGCATCTGTACCTGTGTGTCAGTGAGCATGTATCTGCACCTGTGTACTAGTGAGTGTACATCTGTACTTGTGTGTCAGTAAGTATCCAACTTCACCTGTGTGTCAGTGAGTGTGCATCTGCACCTGCATGTCAGTGAGCAGGCATCTGTCCCTGTGTACTAGTGAGTGTGCATCTGCACCATGTGTCAGTGAGCAGGCATCTGCCCCTGTGTACTAGTGAGTGTGCATCTGCACCATGTGTCAGTGAGCAGGCATCTGCCCCTGTGTACTAGTAAGTGTGCATCTGTACCTGTGTGTCAGTGAGTGTGCAACTTCACCTGTGTGTCAGTGAGTGTGTATCAGCACCTGTGTGTCAGTGAGCAGGAAGCTGCACCTGTGTACTAGTGAGTGTTCACCTGCACCTGTGTACTAGTGAGTGTGCATCTGCACCTGTGTGTCAGTGAGTGTGTATGTGCACCTATGTGTCAGTGAGTGTGCATCTGCACCTGTGTGTCTGTGAGCATGCATCTGTACCTGTGTACTAGTGAGTGTGCATCTGCACCTGTAGTCAGTGAGCATGCATCTGCACCTGTGTACTAGTGAGTGTGTTTCTGCACCTGTGATCAGTGAGCAGGCATCTGCCCCTGTGTACTAGTGAGTATGCATCTGCACCATGTGTCAGTGAGCAGGTGCAACTGTGTACTAGTGAGTGTGCATCTGCACCATGTGTCAGTGAGCAGGCATCTGCCCCTGGGTACTAGTGAGTGTGCATCTGTACCATGTGTCAGTGAGAGGTGCAACTGTGTACTAGTGAGTGTGCATCTGCACCATGTGTCAGTGAGCAGGCATCCGCCCCTGGGTACTAGTGAGTGTGCATCTGCACCATGTGTCAGTGAGCAGGCATCTGACCCTGTGTACTAGTAAGTGTGCATCTGCATCATGTATCAGTGAGCAGGTGCAACTGTGTACTAGTGAGTGTGCATCTGCACCATGTGTCAGTGAGTAGGCATCTGCCCCTGTGTACTAGTGAGTGTGCATCTGCACCATGTGTCAGTGAGCAGGCATCTGCCCCTGTGTACTAGTGAGTGTGCATCTGCACCATGTGTCAGTGAGCAGGCATCTGCCCCTGTGTACTAGTGAGTGTGCATCTGCACCATGTGTCAGTGAGCAGGCATCTGCCCCTGTGTACTAGTGAGTGTGCATCTGCACCATGTGTCAGTGAGCAGGCGCACCTGGGTACTAGTGTGTGTGCACCTGCGTGTGCACTCCAGTGAGCAGGCATCTGCCCCTGTGTACTAGTGAGTGTGCATCTGTACCATGTGTCAGTGAGCAGGCGCACCTGGGTACTAGTGTGTGTGCACCTGCGTGTGCATTCCAGTGAGCAGGCATCTGCCCCTGGGTACTAGTGAGTGTGCATCTGCACCATGTGTCAGTGAGCAGGCGCACCTGGGTACTAGTGTGTGTGCACCTGCGTGTGCACTCCAGTGAGCGTGCATCTGCAGGTGCATGATAGAACTGGCAGCTGCTCCCCTTCACAGCAGGAGGAGCCCCTGTCCCCCTGCTCACCAGGACGTCCCAGGGCCTGGTTCTCGGGGCCTCCGTGGCTTTAGATCCAACGTGTATTGTGGAGCCACCTCCTGGCCAGAAGGAGGAAGGAAGGGAGAGGGGTGTGAAGAGCATAGGAAGGGGCCAGGGCCTCCAGCTCAGTGTCCCCAGATTTAAGGCCGTGGGGCTCTGGCTCGGGAGAGCTCAAGACCACTTCTTCTGGTGGCAACAAATGGCACAGCTGGTGGATGGGCCTGCTGGATGGACCTCCGGTTCCATCGTGTGGGGCTCCCAGAAGCAGAAAGGGCCATTTCTCGAGGTGACGGAGATGGTACTGTTTTTTATTCTAAATGCAGAGACTATTGCCTGCTGCACTTCTCAGACCAAAACACATGTTCTCCATCCCTCTGTCCACTCAAAACACCACACAGCCAGCTTGCCTGGTACCCAGGAGCCAAGAAGAGGCCGCCGTGCTATGATCAGGAGCGCAGCTGTTTCCACAAGGGTGGCAGAGTGTGGTGTGGCCAGCAGCCTGCACACAGACGCTCTAGGCTGGCTCTGCAGCCCGACATGCCTGGGCTGGCACACATCCTCCCGAGGACCCGGGCTTCCCTAAACTGATGGCTGAGTTCCAAAATACCCCAGTCCCCTCCGTTGGTGAAATGCTGAGTCTGCAGCTGTCGGCCCTCCTCCCACATTCTTGTGTTTTCACGGTTGCTCACCTCATGTTCCCCCTACAGATGTACACACATGTTCACACACCTGTGCACACACAGCATCTCTTAACAATGGTAACACAATTTCCCCTTCATCAAAATGGGTCCAGCACAGTCAAGGAATTTCTGACCGACATTCTTCCAGGAAGAGGTGAGTGGAAGAGTAGATGAATCCCTGCTATACAAGAGTCATGAACTTCCCAGTTCACGTCGGCCACCTCCCCCTCTGTCTGGGACCCTGGCGACTTGGCTACACCAGACATCTCAGCAGGAAGAGGAGCCTGCTGGGCCATGGTTTAGGAGGGGCAGGTGCCTGGGGTGCCGGTTTCATGCAGCAGCCAATGCCAACCTGGAAGGGGTCTTGCCCCTGCTCACTTCTTCATGTCCCCCATGAGGGAATCGAGGCCCCAGTGTGACGGTTCTCATCCAGAGGCAGATGCATATTTAGTGGCTGTGTCTTCTGTCCCCTGGTTGTGTTTCATCCACATGAGTCACCCACACTGCACACCTCTGCACCCTGGGGGTCTCTGATGCGTGGGTCCTGGGGTGGTGATGGTGCTGGTCCCAACAGCAGGGCCAGACCGTGTGTGATGCTCCCCACCAGAGGCCAGGCTAGGACGCGCCAGAAAGGGTCACGGGCAGAGCCCAGATAATCAGGCCCAAGGAGGAATGGAGCTGGGAACCTCAAGACAAGTGTCGCTGTGATTTCAGACTCCCCTCCCCTGACCCCAGGCTCAGCCTGGAGTTGGGCTCACACTGCCACCCTGAAGGCCACTCTGGTGACAGTTCTCACTGTGGCAGAGGGCAGGCTAGGGGGGAGCAGAGAAGAGGAAGGGGAAGGCACTGAAGTGTGGAACTGTAGCAAAGTGAAGAATTCAGGATATCCATGCACGGCCAGCTCAGGGAAGAACCGGAAGAGCTCCAGCTGGGCTGAGCGCAGGGCCTGCAGGACGCCCACGGCGGAGGGGCGACAGGGTTGGTCCCTGGCGCCCTCCAAGGGACACGGACCCCTAGAACCTCGAGTTCACACTGCGAGCTCCAGAACTGGAGAGAATGAGTGCTGGTTCTAGGGTAATTCACTCCTCAAGGTGGGGAACTTTTTCGGGGTTGCCTCTCCAGGCTGGGGTCAGACCAGTCTCCCCTGGAGGCCTCTGGGCGCCCCTGAGGGGTGCTTCACAGCACACTGCATCTCACAGGCTGGCGGGGCCTGCTGAGAAGGCCAGCCATCAGGAAGACCCGGGGGACGGAGATCCTCCGTAGACCCCAGGACCCGTGGAGAGCACAGGCCTGCCTCCTCCTGCTGCCCGCTCAAGAACACGGCCTCTCGGGCTTCCACCTTCCGGAACACCCCAGACCAGGCTCTGCGCTACGGCCCAGTCACGTTCAGCTTTTCAGTTTCTCTGACGTCCAGGTCGGACAGCATTGTGGGAACTCCTTTTCTAGACCATTGAATAACAAGGGCTGAATTCACCCTTCCTTGAAAGAAATAAAGTGGAGAACACCTAGGAAAGGGTCTCAGGACTTCAGATGTGAGAAGCAAAGACAAACTTCAGTGTTCAGGCAGGAGCATGAGCAGAGGAAACCCAGAGAGACGCCTCTCTCCAAGAAGTGAGAAAAGAGCACAGTCAGAATGAGGATCCTCAGGGCTGAGAAACGGAAGTGGAGTGCCGGTCACACCAACCACGGCCCTACAGCAAGATCCTCGCAGGCTAGCTGTGCCTGGACCTAAAACTAGGCAGAGGCCAGGCCTAGCCGGAGCCTAAACAAAGGCCCAAAATTAACACAAGTAACATGCTGAACCTAATCCACAAAAGATAAAACCCGAAACCTCAACCTAGAACGGATCACACCCTGGTCTGAGCCATAGACACGAAACTAGGAAAAACACACCCTACCCAATCCCAAGTCTCACTTCAGAACACCCCATAGTCCTAGACATAGACCAGGACCTTGACCTGGATATGGAACTAACTCTAGCACTAACCCTAGGCCTGAACCTAAACCAACTCTACACCTACTACTAGACCTAAACCTAACCCTAATCCTAAGACTGAACTTATCCAAGGACAAGCCACAGATCTGAGGCTGTCCCAGATTCCAATCTTAAGGCTACCACAATGAAACACACACCACTAACCAAGACATAGCCCTAGGCCAAGGCCTAAACACAGGCAAAACCTTAGCCCCAGTTCTATCCTAGACTAGACCTAGACCAACCCTATTCATGCCACAGGCCTGGGCAGAGCCTAAGACCTGAACCTAACCTTGGTCCTGGGAAGAGAATTAAGCCCAGTCCTACTGGGGCCATGGTGATAGTCCTAACACCAGCACTAAGCCTAGCCCTAGCCCTAGCCCTCAGCCTACCTTAGATCTAGACCTAGCCCTTGTCATAGTCCTAACACCAGCACTAAGTCTAGCCCTAGCCCTAGCCCTAAGCCTACCTTAGATCTAGACCTAGCCCTTGTCATAGTCCTAACACCAGCACTAAGCCTAGCCCTAGCCCTAGCCCTAAGCCTACCTTAGATCTAGACCTAGCCCTTGTCATAGTCCTAACACCAGCACTAAGCCTAGCCCTAGCCCTAGCCCTAAGCCTACCTTAGATCTAGACCTAGCCCTTGTCATAGTCCTAACACCAGCACTAAGCCTAGCCCTAGCCCTAGCCCTAAGCCTACCTTAGATCTAGACCTAGCCCTTGTCATAGTCCTAACACCAGCACTAAGCCTAGCCCTAGCCCTAGCCCTAAGCCTACCTTAGATCTAGACCTAGCCCTTGTCATAGTCCTAACACCAGCACTAAGCCTAGCCCTAGCCCTAGCCCTCAGCCTACCTTAGATCTAGACCTAGCCCTTGTCATAGTCCTAACACCAGCACTAAGCCTAGCCCTAGCCCTAGCCCTAAGCCTACCTTAGATCTAGACCTAGCCCTTGTCATAGTCCTAACACCAGCACTAAGCCTAGACCTAGCCCTAGCCCTCAGCCTGCCCTAGTTCTAGCCTATCCCTAGCCTTAGCCCTAGACCTAGACCAACCCTAGCCCTATCTCACTAGTCACTAGTCCTAGCTCTAGTCCTAGCCCTAACCCTAGCCCAAGTGTTTGAGGAAAGCTGAAGGGTCAAGGAAATGATGACCTTCAGGGAACAGAGTAGACAGTTACCTAACCTCACACCAGCCAGGGGTGGTGGCTGTCTCACCATCTTGGCACAGACCTCTGACCAGGACCCCAGGTGAAATGAGCAGAGGTGTCTGCCTCTTCAGGGCCAGAAATGACCTTGGCAAAAATTGATCCTAGGGAAGTTTAAAGCAAAATTGTTTGACAATTTCCAAGTAAATATCCTCTATAACCAAAGCTTGACAATACTTTTAGAAATACAAAATCATACACCCAACAAAAACAGAAGTATTCAAAATGGCTGAATTCTGATAGGCAAAGGATCAAGGAAATAGGATCTATGGAAAAGAGAAAGGCAATCACTGAAGGTGACTGAGAAAGGGCACAGGATCTCATCAGCAGACAGTCCATTAAGGCAGTTATTATAACTGCTTCCATGTATTCAAGAAGTCAGAGCAAAGACTGAAGATTTAGGTTATCACATGGAATACATGATTCTAAAGGCATAGATTGGGATTCCAGAGATGAGACCTACAATATCTGAAATGAACTTTAATTAATTGGATGAGATTAATAGCAGATTAACTATTACAGAAAAAATAAAGAACTTGGAGACAGAGCAATAGAAAACATTCAAAGTGGAGCTCAGAGAAAAAAGAAATGATGAAAAGATGAGCAGAAAACTTTTGTTTTCAGACTGGATGGGAAAAAAAGGAATTATGTTTACATCTGGTCTGAACCAGGAAAAAGGAGGGAAAAACACAAAATATCTTAAACTAGACCCTGACCCTCAGCCAACACATGGCAGTGACCTCCCTCTGAGGCACAAGGAGCCCATTGGCCCCTAGAGCTGCCCCTTGAGCTCCATGAGGATTCCATGAAGTGCATGAAGCCACCAAGTTCATGTGTCAACATAGCAGGGCCACAGCACCCAGACATTGTTCCAACTTTATTCCAAGTATCTCTATGCATCATGTTTTTGGACAGGATGAACATCTTTTAAATTGGTAGAATGGAGCATATCTTCTTCCACACTATGAGTGCTCCTCACACACATGGGGGAAGCCTGAATAGAACAAAGGATTAGCTTGCCCACCAAGTGTTTCCACAGATGGCCTTCCACCTTGACTGCATGTGGCTCTTCCCAAGTCTCCTGCCTCCTGCAGGTTTTGGACTTGCCAGACTCCATAATTCATGAGTCAGTTTTCTTCAGAAAAAATTGGTTTGTTTTTCCAGTGAATCCTGACTCAATCAGATGGAGAAGTAGATAAAGCCTTCAGATTCTATGATATAAGAAGACACAGTCAAAAGACTGAGAAGAGCAAGAAAATAGAGCTCATGAGACATATTCCAGAGAAGACATTTTGCACAGTGGAACAGAACCACAGAGGGCACCAACCTCTGCAGCAAGCACTAACCAAGAACTAGGGAAGAAGAGCCAGGAACAGTGGAGGCAGCAGTGTCTGGGGAATGCAGTCTGGCAATAGTGCTTGCTAACACTGGCTCAATTAGAAACCCTAGCAATCATGGGGTCTTGAGTATTTGTTCTGAGGGCCTTGTCTCAGCAGGTTCAAGAGTAATAATAAGAATACAAAAACATCTAACACCCCATAACAGTGCCAACACATGGCATCCAACAAAATTACTGTGCAGAAATGAAAAACACTGCACCCAATGAGGAGAAAATTCAATTCATCAAAACCCATCTAGAGATGACACCAACATTGCATTAGCCAAAGAAACCAGAGAAAATTACATGTCAGTAACATGCACAGATCTATTGTATCTGCTTTTCATAAGTGTAAATAGTTAGGTAGACAGAAGACATAAAAATATGCAAATAGAATTTCTAGAGATGTAAATTTTATCACACTAGATGTTATTGATGGTGTGTAAGAAAAAAAACAGAAGGAAAAATTAATTAACTCAAAAGTAAAGTAGTAGAAATTGTCCAAAGTGAAACAGGAAAGAAGAAGAAGAAGAAGAAGAAGAAGAAGAAGAAGAAGAAGAAGAAGAAGAAGAAGAAGGAGAAGGAGAAGGAGAAGGAGAAGGAGAAGGAGAAGGAGAAGGAGAAGGAGAAGGAGAAGGAGAAGGAGAAGGAAGAAAGAAGAAAAAGAGGCTCAGTAACTCGCAGAAAAGCTTGAAGGGGCCAAATATATGTTTAATTACAGTTCCTAGAAGAAAGGACAGAAAAAAAATGAAGAAATAATGTGCAAAAAAACTCTAAATTTGATAAAAAGCATAAACTCGAAAATTCAAGAAGTTCAATAAATCTAACTTAAGAAAAATGAAGAAAATCACTGCATTAAATTTCATTGTAATCCATCTATTCAAAAATTGATAAAGAGGACATTTTAAAAGTAGCCAGAGATAACAAGTTTTATGTCACACACACACAGGAACAAAGTCAATGGAGACAGCAGATTTCTCTTCAGTAACAATGCAATTGAAGAGACAATGGAACAGCATTGGGGAGAACGGAGAGGATCAAAACTGTCAAGTGGAATTTCATGCCCCATGAAAACACCTCTCAAAAGCGAGGTTGATGTCTTTGATATATGATAATAAAGTAAAGGTGAAATAAGGTATTCAAGGAGCAGAGAATTCATCATTAGAAGATCCATACTAGAAGAAATGAAAGGAAGCCCACAGAAGAGGGAAAATGATGCCAGAGAGAAATGAGGATTTACACCCAGGGGCAAAGAAGGCTGGAAATGAGAGCAGTGTGAGTAAATCCACGAGAACCTCTCTTGTTACATAAATTGTGTTAAGAGATTGTTGCTTAAACATACAGGCAAATAAAACAATGATATAGATGGAAAAATAGAGTGAAGCTACATATGCAGAATAGAATGAGACAATTTTCCCAGTCAGAATGGAGTCTCTAGGAAGGTCTTTCCATGCTGTCTTCTCTCTCTGAGAAGTCCTGTCCCATGTATCTCCTCTCTCTAGGAGGTTCTGCCCAGCGTGTCTCCTCTATAGAAGGCTAGAAGGCCACTGCACCATCTCCATGTTCATTTCAGCCCCTCCTCTCCCACCACTCAGTGTTGCGATGTGAATGAGCCTGAACTTCTTGATCAGGTGTTCAGATCTCGGCTGCAATCCACTGACAGCCAAGCTCTAAGCTCCAGGCCCTGGATATCCAGGCCAGGCTCACCCTCCAGCCTTCCCACACGCTTGATTTCTTCAGTTAGTTTCCTAGTATCTTCTCCCACCTGTGTGTCACTACTGGCTAAAAAGAGTGTTGCACTATTCTGATTTTACTAGTCACGGGATGTACTGTACAAATGCAGAGTGATAAACATGCTTTATGTAACTTACATGTGTAGGTTTGCAGGGATAGAGATGGTGGGGAGTGCTGTACAGGAGAAGCCAGTCTATGGGGTACCTCCTGAATACCCCAGGTGCATCTCATCTGCACCTGCCTGCTGTGATGCAGATGGGCCCCACTTCATACGTGGAAAAATGAAGGACTGGTGAAGATGGATCACTTGACCAAGTTCATATGGCAATGAGTGGCAGAGTTGGGATATAAACATGTGTCCCAAGGAAGGGTTGCTAGAGCAAGAACATTTGCTTCTAAAACAGACACATATTTGAGTATTTTCTTATAAGTTCTAGTAAGACTGAACTGTAATCCTGACCCTCCATTCCTCAATAACAAAATTGTTACTTCTTACCTTAGATGGCTGATGTGATAAGTGATGCAATGAAAGGACTAACACCGGGCCTGATGTATAAAAAAGGCTAGTCAAATATATTGTCATAATTATTGTTCTATTATTTTTGCTCCAGATCTTATTTTATCCCCAATAACATGCAATGGAATCTAAACTATGATTATGATGGGAATTTAATATAGCAAACATGCATATTTAGCATAGTATTTTTTCCAAAAGTCTGGGTTCCTATTTGACTACATATTTTTACAGTAGCTCTTACACATAAGACTAAACTCTATCTTCCCCAAATAAACACCTTATCCTTCTTTCTTCTCAATTAAATGCTGTCACATAACCTCTCCTTCAATCCAGGACTTAGACTCTCTTCCCATCACCTCTTGTCTGGGGGGCATCCTTCTTCCCCTTCCAATGGACACGTCTCCTTCACCTCTCAATGGACAACATCCCCTTCCCCTATCTCCTTCACCCCCCAGTGGACACCAGCCCCTTCACCTCCCACTGGACATATCTCCTTCACCCCCCAGTGGACACCATCTCCTTCCCCTCCCACTGGACACATCTCCTTCACCCCCAGTGGACACCAGCCCCTTCACCTCCCAATGTACACATCTCCTTCTTCCTCTCCATGGACTCATCCCCTTCCCCTCCCAATGGACACATCTCCTTCACCCCCCAGTGGACACCAACTCCTTCCCCTCCCAATGGACACATCTCCTTCACCCCCCAGTGGACACCAGCTCCCTCCCCTCCCAATGTACACATCTCCTTCACCCCCCAGTGGACACCATCTCCTTCCCCTCCCACTGGACACATCTCCTTCACCCCCAGTGGACACCAGCCCCTTCACCTCCCAATGTACACATCTCCTTCTTCCTCTCCATGGACTCATCCCCTTCCCCTCCCAATGGACACATCTCCTTCACCCCCCAGTGGACACCAGCTCCCTCCCCTCCCAATGGACACATCTCCTTCACCCCCCAGTGGACACCAGCTCCCTTCCCTCCCAATGGACACATCTCCTTCACCTCCCAGTGGACACCAGCCCCTTCACTTCCCAATGCACACATCTTCTTCTCCTCCCCATAGACTTATCCCCTTCACCTCCCAACGAACACATCTCCTTCACCCCCCAGTGGACACCAGCCCCTTCACCTCCCAACGAACACATCTCCTTCACCCCCCAGTGGACACCAGCTCCCTCCCCTCCCAATGGACACATCTCCTTCACCCCCCAGTGGACACCAGCTCCCTCCCCTCCCAATGGACACATCTCCTTCACCTCCCAGTGGACACCAGCCCCTTCACTTCCCAGTGCACACATCTTCTCCTCCCCATAAACTTATCCCCTTCACCTCCCAATGAACACATCTTCTCCTTCTCCCTGTGGACTCATTTCCTTCACCCAGCATTGCACAAATCTTCTTCTCCTCCCTGAGGACTCATCCCCTTCCCCTTTTAATGGACACATCTCCTTCTCTTCCCCATGGACTCATCCCTTTCCCCTCCCAATGGACACTTCTCCTTCACATCCCAGTGGACACCAGCCCCTTCACTTCCCAATGGACACAACTTATTCTTCCTCTCCATGGACTCATCCCCTTAATCTCCCAATGGACACATCTCCTTCTCCTCCCAATGGAACTATCTTTTGCCAATTTGCGTAATTTCCTCCTAGCATTTCTTCTTGCCTCATCATGACTTGAACCCATTCACTTTCTATTGTCCCACAGTCTTTCTTCTAGAACATTTGTCTAATTCTGTAATTCTGCTTAAAATATTTTATTGAGCCTGCCTTTCCAGGATGGTCTTCAAATCACTTCACACACAACATTAGACCCTCCTGAACTGGCCTCCTGACTTCCCAGCTTTGTCTTGTACAATTCCCCTCGTTATTCATTCATTTCTATTTGTGCCATTGTGTTCCTTGCAGTTATTTTAGATAGCATGACTTTGCTTCTCTCCTGGGAGTACTTTCTGTTTCAGCTCTGGGACTTCATATCTTTTGTTCCTGCCATCAAGAATCCAACCAACCAGCTCCTCCTTGTTTGGGCACACATTAGTTTGAAATAAACATTTGTTGGCTAAGTTTCTGCTTGAATAAATAAATGCAAAATTGTCATAAAAGGTTTACATTAAGGATGAGTAATCTTGGCAACATTTGATTCTAAAATGATAGGTAGTAAAGTTGAATAAGTTTGCTTCAAGGAAAATAAACCAGAGTAGAAGGGGAAGTACTTCTAAGAAAATTATGATATAAATCACTATGAGTCTTCACCAACCAGGTCCCTGGGCTCATGCCCAAGTTCTCGTATAAAGCACCATCAATAAGAAAGTGATTAAATATTAAAGAGAGAGAGAACATTGAGGTCAATACTTAGAATAACGAAATAAAGCTACATTAAGAGCTCCATCAAAGGATGGGAATTTTGAGAGATGGGCTCTAGGAAACGTATGGGGTGCTGGTGGTTTAGTTGGGCGTCAGTGGTCTAGTGCACACTGGTGGGCCGTTTGGCACTGTTGGACTAATGGGGCTTTGGTTGGCTAATATAGCAATGGTGCTCTATGGGGCCTGGTGGTCTATGGGGCATTGGTGGTCTAGTTGGGTACTGGTGGTCTGTGGGGTATTGGTGGTGCATGGGGCATTGATGGTCTATGGGGCTTGGTGGTCTATGGGGCATTGGTGGTCTAGTTGGGTACTGGTGGTCTGTGGGGTATTGGTGGTGCATGGGGCATTGATGGTCTATGGGGCTTGGTGGTCTATGGGGCATTGGTGGTCTAGTTGGGTATTGGTGGTCTGTGGGGTATTGGTGGTGCATGGGGCATTGATGGTCTATGGGGCTTGGTGGTCTATGGGGCATTGGTGGTCTAGTTGGGTACTGGTGGTCTGTGGGGTATTGGTGGTGCATGGGGCATTGATGCTCTATGGGGCCTGGTGGTCTATGGGGCATTGGTGGTCTATGGGGCATTGGTGGTCTGTGGGGTATTGGTGGTGCATGGGGCATTGATGGTCTATGGGGCTTGGTGGTCTGTGGGGTATTGGTGGTCTGCGGGGTATTGGTGGTGCATGGGGCATTGATGGTCTATGGGGCATTGGTGGTCTAGTTGGGTACTGGTGGTCTGTGGGGTATTGGTGGTGCATGGGGCATTGATGCTCTATGGGGCCTGGTGGTCTATGGGGCATTGGTGGTCTATGGGGCATTGGTGGTCTGTGGGGTATTGGTGGTCTGTGGGGTATTGGTGGTGCATGGGGCATTGATGGTCTATGGGGCTTGGTGGTCTATGGGGCATTGGTGGTCTGTGGGGTATTGGTGGTGCATGGGGCATTGATGGTCTATGGGGCTTGGTGGTCTATGGGGCTTGGTGGTCTATGGGGCATTGGTGGTCTGTGGGGTATTGATGGATTACTGGTCACTGGTGGTCAGTTTGGACAGAAACCACATGGGCCCAGTGTGGTTCTGCTGATATAAGTTGCTGCAGACACCCCCTCAGGATTGTGTCCATGGACAGCAATGAGGAACTTTCTGCCTTTGTGGGTGTCTCTGAGTCTGCCATCTGAGTTTGCTAGTTGTGTGTGAGTGCATGCAGAACATGTGCGAGGCATGTTTCCATCAGGACGGAAGGTGAGGGGCCCTGCTGAGCCACAGGGAGATGATCACATCTGCTGTGTCCTTTCAGCCTCATTCCAGATGAGAGTGTCATCTTTACTTGGTGGCTGGATGGCTGAGTCACAGTCAAGCAACATAAAGGTGTCACACAGATAATCAGCAGAGAAGCCAGGTCGCACCCAGTGACCTGTGGTCAGGCCTGTATCGAGTGGTGCTGGAACCACAGCCCAGGAACCTGCCTCCCCCTGCTCCTGGGCTGGGTGCTGCAGCTGAGTCAGGGAGCCTTTGTCCACCTCGACACCCTCTCTTTGAAATGGGGCCACCTGTGTGGTGACCCCACAGCCTACGAGATCATGGTTGGCTATTTGTTAAGTGCTCTGAGGTGGGTTAAGGAAGGCTGGGCTGCAGAGATAGAAGAACAGGTGTCCATCCCACAGAAATCAGACCAAATGGCTAACGGCCGTCAGCACCCAACAGCACATGCTCCAGGAGAGTGACAAACCTTCTTCAAACACGCTTTCTAAAGAGGAAGCAATGCATACTGATAATATTTCACGTGAGCTGCAGTTTTTTTCTTCCAGCCTGGCTCCGTCTTCTGCATGTCCACCTTTCTCAAGACTGTCCTCTGGGGCTGAGTGGGAGGACTCTCTGTTGGAGTAGGGCCTGGGCATTGCCTGGGACTCACTGGGATGGAGGCCCAGGAGCGTGGCTTTACTCTCTCTCTGATATCTACTCGTGGAGCTGTGGCCCGGGTTCCTCCCAGGAGCAAAGGGAGCTGAGTCAGGCAGGCTCCACATCCCTGCTGCAGACCACCTCTCCTCTGGGCCAGGAAGAGGCTGGTCCATCTCCACCCACAGCATGTGGGCCTCTCTGATCTAGTCCTGCTGGTGGGCCGGGTTCTGATGTGCAGAGGGAAGGCAGGCCTGCAGAAAAGGACCCGAGGTCTCTCTATGAGGGGACAGACTGTGCCCCTGCAGGCCAGTTGAGTGGCTCCGCCCCGAGCCCAGGAGGAGGAAGGAGAGGTCCAGGCAGCCGGGCCACTGTGACCTCTGAGCACGGCTCTGGGTCTCGTGTGATCTACAATCATTGGCCGGTGAGTCAGTCCACGTGCTCTGTCCACCCTCCTGGCCCCCAGAGACATCCTCTAATCTCTCCTGTGACCCCACAGCAGCTTTTCAAAGTGGCCTCAGCAAACATTCCTGGTTTTCTTCCCCCTTGTATTTTTTTTAATGTACTGAAGTCATACCAGTGGGCACGTGGGGTGGATATGCTGTACACACCGTGTCCTGCTTAAATCAGGTGGGACACACCATCTGCTCAACACCGGCTCCCTCAGGGTAAGACTCACAGCCCTTTCCTCACCCCGCTGCGCCCAGCCTGGGCGTGCACACCAGACTTCTGGCTCCTGGCCGTGATTCACGCGGTATTGAGCATTCCAGGCCTCCTGCGACCTGCTCCCGGCTCTGGTGGCCCTTGCTCTGCCTGAGATCCACGTCTTCCACAGGTGATCCAGGCCCTCAGCACTGGCAGGAATCCTTAGCCCATTTTCCAGAACAGGAAACAGCCTCACTGCACGGGCACAACCACACCGAGGCCAGGGTCAGTACGCGCAGAGCAGAGCCCCACACCCAGGCTTGGGCTCGGCTTGGCGTCCTCCCCACAGCCGTGAGACACACCCCTGAAGCACACGGAGCTCCTTCTGCGTTCCTGGATCTCGTTGGAGCTCCGCAAGGAGCCTGTCCCCATGGGCACGGTGCAGCCCAGGTTGCTGTCCCCACGGCTCAGCAACAGCCCGCTCCAAACCACAACGGGAGAGGCAGGGCCACAGAAGGGTCCGAAGGCAGCGGCTACTCTCCGGAGCCCAGTCATCCCCCTAAAAGGTTCAAGCTCTTGCCTCTGCCAAGATGTTTACCCCTCTGAAAGATGTCTTCCCATTGACAGAATTTTACAGACTTTTACAGCATTTTAGATGCAATCTAAATACTACGAATTTCAAAAACAGAACCCTAACCTTGGGAATGCTGCATAGGTTTAAAAGTGTCTTTTAGGAGGTTTATTAAAAGAAGTCATGAATTTCCAAGAAAGGTTCAAGCCATATTACATTGATCTTGCTTCTCATTTAAACAAAGTGTAAACTTGAAGGGAAACCAGATGTGGAATATAAACACACCAAGCTTCCTGGCAGACTCCCCTGCCCACAGCATCTTTAAAATGTCCAGCACGCTCTACCCTCCTTCGAGTCACCCAGGCACAACAAACAGCTTTCTGGTGACTGTGGAACCTGCTGAATTCCCTGCATTCATCCACAGGGACAGGGACAGGCCACCGTGGGCTCTGCATGCCGAGGCGAGGTGCAGCAGGCCAGGCTCCCAGACGCCCTCTCAAGGGACGCAGGCACCTGAGTGAGGTAGGTACTGCCAGGCTTCCTGCACTGGCTACCCCACCACACAGAGCACACAGTCAACACAGAGCCAGCATGCACAGGCAGCCTGCCCTGGAGCTGAGGCTCACCCTTGCCCTAGGCCTGATGCAACCGGCCTCCCTATAGGACAAGGACCAGCAGAGACCAGGACCACAGAGTGCCTGCCAGGACGCCTGGCAGAGGGCACCTGAAGTCATGTCCTCACAGCATCTGTTTATGCACTAGCACATGCCAGGATCCGTATTTCACAGGGTGCGGCAGCTGTGCCGTGAGCCGAGTCCACCACGTCCATGAGATAGCGAGGACCCCCACTGATCTTCCTCTGCAGTTCCTGCACACACCTGCCAAACCTTGGGATGCGAGGAGCAGAGTGGGAGCCAGGTTAGTCTCCATCACAGGCCCCATCCAGCCACATGAAGTTGTGTCAGTAAGAGCTGGATGGAGCCCTAGATGTGGTCAGGACAGGACAAGTACCAGAGGAATGGTCCCATGCCCGGAGTGTGGGCCCTCACACCCACCTGACTGCACACGGAAGACGGGAGCCCCCAGTGGGCAGTGAATGTGCCTCTGCAAGGGACCTCCATAGAGCCTACAGGACGGGGCAGCCAGGCTCTGGGCAATGCACCACCTACAGGAGGGTGGCCGTGGAGCCCTACAGGACAGTGCAGAGAGGCTCTGGGCAATGCACCACCTACAGGAGGGTGGCCGTGGAGCCCTACAGGACAGTGCAGAGAGGCTCTGGGCAATGCACCGCCTACAGGAGGGTGGCCGTGGAGCCCTACAGGACAGGGCAGCCAGGCTCTGGGCAATGCACCGCCTACAGGAGGGTGGCCCTGGAGCCCTACAGGACAATGCAGAGAGGCTCTGGGCAATGCACCGCCTACAGGAGGGTGGCCGTGGAGCCCTACAGGACAGGGCAGAGAGGCTCTGGGCAATGCATCACCTACAGGAGGGTGGCCGTGGAGCCCTACAGGACAGTGCAGAGAGGCTCTGGGCAATGCACCGCCTACAGGAGGGTGGCCGTGGAGCCCTACAGGACAGTGCAGAGAGGCTCTGGGCAATGCACCACCTACAGGAGGGTGGCCGTGGAGCCTTACAGGACAGTGCAGAGAGGCTCTGGGCAATGCACCACCTACAGGAGGGTGGCCGTGGAGCCCTACAGGACAGTGCAGAGAGGCTCTGGGCAATGCATCACCTACAGGAGGGTGGCCGTGGAGCCCTACAGGACAGGGCAGAGAGGCTCTGGGCAATGCACCGCGTACAGGAGGGTGGCCGTGGAGCCCTACAGGACAGTGCAGAGAGGCTCTGGGCAATGCACCGCCTACAGGAGGGTGGCCGTGGAGCCCTACAGGACAGGGCAGAGAGGCTCTGGGCAATGCACCGCCTACAGGAGGGTGGCCGTGGAGCCCTACAGGACAGGGCAGAGAGGCTCTGGGCAATGCACCACCTACAGGAGGGTGGCCGTGGAGCCCTACAGGACAGGGCAGAGAGGCTCTGGGCAATGCACCGCCTACAGGAGGGTGGCCGTGGAGCCCTACAGGACAGTGCAGAGAGGCTCTGGGCAATGCACCGCCTACAGGAGGGTGGCCGTGGAGCCCTACAGGACAGTGCAGAGAGGCTCTGGGCAATGCACCACCTACAGGAGGGTGGCCGTGGAGCCCTACAGGACAGTGCAGAGAGGCTCTGGGCAATGCACCACCTACAGGAGGGTGGCCGTGGAGCCCTACAGGACAGTGCAGAGAGGCTCTGGGCAATGCACCGCCTACAGGAGGGTGGCCCTGGAGCCCTACAGGACAGTGCAGAGAGGCTCTGGGCAATGCACCGCCTACAGGAGGGTGGCCGTGGAGCCCTACAGGACAGTGCAGAGAGGCTCTGGGCAATGCATCACCTACAGGAGGGTGGCCGTGGAGCCCTACAGGACAGGGCAGAGAGGCTCTGGGCAATGCACCACCTACAGGAGGGTGGCCGTGGAGCCCTACAGGACAGTGCAGAGAGGCTCTGGGCAATGCACCACCTACAGGAGGGTGGCCGTGGAGCCCTACAGGACAGGGCAGAGAGGCTCTGGGCAATGCACCACCTACAGGAGGGTGGCCGTAGAGCCCTACAGGACAGTGCAGAGAGGCTCTGGGCAATGCACCACCTACAGGAGGGTGGCCGTGGAGCCCTACAGGACAGTGCAGAGAGGCTCTGGGCAATGCACCGCCTACAGGAGGGTGGCCGTGGAGCCCTACAGGACAGTGCAGAGAGGCTCTGGGCAATGCACCGCCTACAGGAGGGTGGCCGTGGAGCCCTACAGGACAGTGCAGAGAGGCTCTGGGCAATGCACCGCCTACAGGAGGGTGGCCGTGGAGCCCTACAGGACAGTGCAGAGAGGCTCTGGGCAATGCACCGCCTACAGGAGGGTGGCCGTGGAGCCCTACAGGACAGTGCAGAGAGGCTCTGGGCAATGCACCGCATACAGGAGGGTGGCCAGGGAGCCCTACAGGACAGTGCAGAGAGGCTCTGGGCAATGCACCGCCTACAGGAGGGTGGCCGTGGAGCCCTACAGGACAGTGCAGAGAGGCTCTGGGCAATGCATCACCTACAGGAGGGTGGCCGTGGAGCCCTACAGGACAGGGCAGCCAGGCTCTGGGCAATGCACCGCCTACAGGAGAGTGGCCGTGGAGCCCTACAGGACAGTGCAGAGAGGCTCTGGGCAATGCACCACCTACAGGAGGGTGGCCGTGGAGCCCTACAGGACAGTGCAGAGAGGCTCTGGGCAATGCACCCCCTACAGGAGGGTGGCCGTGGAGCCCTACAGGACAGGGCAGAGAGGCTCTGGGCAATGCACCACCTACAGGAGGGTGGCCGTAGAGCCCTACAGGACAGGGCAGAGAGGCTCTGGGCAATGCACCACCTACAGGAGGGTGGCCGTGGAGCCCTACAGGACAGTGCAGAGAGGCTCTGGGCAATGCACCGCCTACAGGAGGGTGGCCGTGGAGCCCTACAGGACAGTGCAGAGAGGCTCTGGGCAATGCACCGCCTACAGGAGGGTGGCCGTGGAGCCCTACAGGACAGTGCAGAGAGGCTCTGGGCAATGCACCGCCTACAGGAGGGTGGCCGTGGAGCCCTACAGGACAGTGCAGAGAGGCTCTGGGCAATGCACCGCGTACAGGAGGGTGGCCGTGGAGCCCTACAGGACAGTGCAGAGAGGCTCTGGGCAATGCACCACCTACAGGAGGGTGGCCGTGGAGCCCTACAGGACAGTGCAGAGAGGCTCTGGGCAATGCACCGCCTACAGGAGGGTGGCCAGGGAGCCCTACAGGACAGTGCAGAGAGGCTCTGGGCAATGCACCGCCTACAGGAGGGTGGCCGTGGAGCCCTACAGGACAGTGCAGAGAGGCTCTGGACTACATACCCATCCACAGGAGAGGGGCTTGCCTGGACACGTGAGGGCTCACCGCAGGAACCTGCCCATAACCCGCTCACGCTTCCTCACTCCCTGTGCACCTCAAGATGGGACCCGGCAGATCAGGAACCAACTAGAACCACTACCCAGGGCTGTCCCTGCGCTGGGCTTTCAGGTCATGGGGAGACAGCAGAACTGCTGAGCTCTGCCCATCTCCGGCTGAACCCTAAACCAAAGGCCACAGAGCCACCCTGAAGCCAGGGCCTGTGCTTTGCGATGCTCTTCCTGCCGCCAGGTGCTAGTGCTCCTCGGGACCTTCACAAGTCAGGTTGGTGCCTCTGCCATCACTGCGCAGGCCTCTCAAGGTGGTCAGGACTCAGCCAAGCAGGGGCCGCCTGACGGCCGGAGCTGAGGGAGATGAGCCAGACTTTCTAGAAAGAGGGAGAGAAGAGCTTCCACTGAGAACCACAGGGGGAAGCAGAAGAGGCTTGCCCATGAGGGGACGGGCGCAGCCTCCCACGCCCAGTCCACCAGCCCTCGCAGAGCTGACCACTGCTGCACAGGCCTCTGCAGGAGGGCGGAGGTGCCCCCTCATGACGCGCGGTGTGGCAGTGACACCTGCTGGGGAACCTGTCACCTCGGGCCCCAGCTTTGTACTAAGTAGCTCTGTAGTGTCCCCAGTCAGTCTCCGACTGTACCCTTGAGGTCCTCAGCTTAGGGTCTGAGTTCTGAGAGGGCCTCACAGGGCCAGGAGCCATGTGGCTGCTCCAGGGCAGAGCTAGGATTAGAACTAGAGCTGGACACTAGGAGCAGTACACACAGAGACCCGCTGCCTCCTGACACTCACCTTCTTCACAGCAAGAACACCAACCACACAGCACCTTTCCTACAGCCCAAACCTGGGCCATCTTCCTGGTGCACACAGAGCCCTGATTCTGGAGGGAGGTCCACGTCCCAATCCACTTCTGAAACCCCAGTAGCTGGCACAGTTCCTGATGCACCAAGAGTGCTCAATACCCATTCTCTAAGTGTTGCGAGAATGGGCAAACGGCAAGTCCTGTCAAAGACTTTGGTGCTGAGGAGAGTGGAGAAGATAGGGGAGGGAAGGAATGGCAGGCGCCGTGTAACTGCAGAGAAAAGGGAAGGAAGGGCAGTCTTGGTGTAGCGAAAGAGTGCAGACAGAAGAAATGGAAGTCTTTGGTGAAGATGTAGAGTAGAGAAGACAGGAAGGAATGGCAGTCTCTGGTGTAGATGCAGAGTGGAGTAGAGAGGGAAGGAATGGCAGTGTGTGGTGTGGATGCAGAGTGGAGTAGAGAGGGAAGGAATGGCAGTGTGTGGTGTGGATGTAGAGTGGAGTAGAGAGGGAAGGAATGGCAGTGTGTGGTGTGGATGAGGAGTGGAGTAGAGAGGGAAGGAATGGCAGTGTGTGGTGTGGATGCAGAGTGGAGTAGAGAGGGAAGGAATGGCAGTGTGTCCTGTGGATGCAGAGTGGAGTAGAGAGGGAAGGAATGGCAGTGTGTGGTGTGGATGTAGAGTGGAGTAGAGAGGGAAGGAATGGCAGTGTGTGGTGTGGATGTAGAGTGGAGTAGAGAGGGAAGGAATGGCAGTGTGTGGTGGGATGCAGAGTGGAGTAGAGAGGGAAGGAATGGCAGTGTGGGGTGGATGCAGAGTGGAGTAGAGAGGGAAGGAATGGCAGTGTGTGGTGTGGATGCAGAGTGGAGTAGAGAGGGAAGGAATGGCAGTGTGTGGTGTGGATGCAGAGTGGAGTAGAGAGGGAAGGAATGGCAGTGTGTGGTGTGGATGCAGAGTGGAGTAGAGAGGGAAGGAATGGCAGTGTGTGGTGTGGATGTAGAGTGGAGTAGAGAGGGAAGGAATGGCAGTGTGTGGTGTGGATGCAGAGTGGAGTAGAGAGGGAAGGAATGGCAGTGTGTGGTGGGATGCAGAGTGGAGTAGAGAGGGAAGGAATGGCAGTGTGTGGTGTGGATGTAGAGTGGAGTAGAGAGGGAAGGAATGGCAGTGTGTGGTGGGATGCAGAGTGGAGTAGAGAGGGAAGGAATGGCAGTGTGTGGTGTGGATGTAGAGTGGAGTAGAGAGGGAAGGAATGGCAGTGTGTGGTGTAGATGCAGAGTGGAGTAGAGAGGGAAGGAATGGCAGTGTGTGGTGGGATGCAGAGTGGAGTAGAGAGGGAAGGAATGGCAGTGTGTGGTGTGGATGTAGAGTGGAGTAGAGAGGGAAGGAATGGCAGTGTGTGGTGTGGATGTAGAGTGGAGTAGAGAGGGAAGGAATGGCAGTGTGTGGTGTGGATGCAGATTGCAGTAGAGAGGGAAGAAATGGCAGTGTGTGGTGTGGATGCAGATTGCAGTAGAGAGGGAAGAAATGGCAGTATTTGTGGTTGATGCAGAATGGAATTGAGAGGGAAGGATTGGTTGTCTTTTCCTTTGGATACTGAATAGTGTGAAAACATTTGGGGAAATAATGGTTTTTTCTGTTTTTCATGCAGAGTGCAGTACTGAATGGTGGGGAATAATTGGCTGTTGGGGGCTCTTGGTTGTTTAAATCATGGCTTTCTGGGCGTGCATGCGTCTGCACAACATTGTCTGCTCTTCAACTCTTGGAGTCCTTGATTTCTTAGAAGTGCAGTGTGGCTTCCCGCATTGCATCTACAATTTTTGGAAATGCCGAGACCTCTTGGTGCGCCTCTTACCTGACTCCCCTATGCCTGCACCTGCTCTGCACTGTGCCTTTTCCACTCTGCTGACCTTGAACAACCTGTGACACGGAACAGCCCATGTGCTCTCATACCTGCAGCTGAACCTTCTCTGGCCTCGCTCTCCTTTCCACCCCACTAGGCCTTTCCCAGTCTTCCTGGAAACCTGTAGTCTTTAGCTCTTTAAGAGTGCATGTCAGCCTCTCAGACCCTTCCCCATGAAGCTGGCCGGCACTGAGCCTTCTCGGTGGGCGAGGGCTGATGGGCCTTGGGGACCTGGCTTGCAGCCCAGCCCTCCCAGGTGCTGGAGTTGTGGCCTCAGGTGGACTGCTCAATGCTCTGTACTGAGTCCCTGTTTTCAAAATGGATATGATGAGAACGAGCTGTGCCTGAGTGTTTCAGAGTGCTGTCACGTGGAGAGCATGGAAGACCTCAGCATGTTCAGGACATGGTGGAGGGGACTTGATGCGTCCTCCACAAGGATCACTCACTCCTCTTCACCCCCTTTTCCTGCAGAGTTCCTCAGCTGCAGGCTTTCTTGGCACTGTCTTACTTACTTGGGGCCTGGAACACACCTGTGAGGAGCCCAACTGTCTTGAGATAGGGAGGGAGCAAGGCAGCACCAATGGGCTGGGGTTTCAAGTACCCAGTGCAGCCCCAGGCACAGACAGCAGTGGAGCAGCAGGGGAGCCCAGGAGTCTCCATGGGGCTTGGGCCGGGCTCTCCTCTACAAGTTGATCTGTGCACAAAGCCCATCTCTGTCACTCCTTCCCCAGCCCCTTCCTGCTCTCCAATCTCATCCCCGCCTGGACATCCTTTGAAAATCACAGCCACTTGATCCCAACCTGAATAGTGGCTACGAGGAGAGAGAGACCCACGTGGTGTGGTCTTTCCGGGGCCGGGCTTCACCAGCTGGGCAGGAGGCATCTGTGGGTACAACAGGTACTGCCCATGTGCTCTGGGCTCCGGAACAGGTTGTCAGCTTTCCAAGTACTGAGACTTACCAAAGAATGGGCCCCATGAACCATTCATTCTCTACTTGGCTTTTGTCACGTATTTTTTTCACAGAGATGCAAAAAAGTGGTTGAAACAGAAATTGGTACTGAGATTGGGGTCATTGCTGTGACTAATCCCAACATGTGGTTCTGGAGCCCTTGAGCAGGGTCTATGGCGGAGTTTTTAAAAGTCTGGAGATGCAGGCTGGAAAACCTTTGGAATGCTGGAAGTGGAGCTTGATGGGAGATTCTGAGGTAGCTCAAAAGAGCGGCATGCTGATTGGAATGTGAAGGGTATTCATGAGGTTCCAGAGGGAAAGGTGGATTGTCTTGGGAATTGGACTAGAAGACACTCAGGCTGCAGTTTAGCAAAGAACTTGGCTATATTTGACTCATGTCCTGAGATTTTGTGTGAGGCTGCATTTAAGGGAGATGGATTAATTGAATTGGTGGAGAAAATTTAAGGGCAGCACAGCATTCAGTCAGTGGCAAGCATACTATTGGCAGCTTTTAGCCATGTTTATTGTGCAAAATGGAGCAGAAAGTAGAGATACAGGATTTTAGCACTTGCACTTTGACAAGAAAAGTACACTAAAGCTGAGCTAATGAAGGTGTGCTTGTTGAAGAGATTACAGCCTCTAAAGAGATGCTAAGTACTTTCCTCAGACACAATAGGAAGATGGCTTGACCATACCCACTGGAGGCTCAAGGATTTAGAAGGGAAAGTTACTTTGGGAAGAAATCCTGGGGGCACCCTGGTTTTACAGGGTGACCTAGAAACCTGTTTCACCATGCTCAGCCATGCAGGCACTGAGAGGACCCTGCAGCCACGATCCCAGGGGCCCCAGCACTGTGTGATCTGGCTGATCCTTGGTGCCACCAAGGTGGCACTATTTCTTCAGGAATACAGGATCTCAAAGTGAGTGGAGTCACGAAAGTTTCTATCAAAATTTCAAGAAAGGCCTGGGAGGTCAGGCAAAGTGTAACAGGGTCAGAGTGCCTCAGGCTGCCCCTGAGAAGGCCACGTGTGAAGATGTGCAGGTGAAGCTGCAGCTGAGACCCCAGGAACTGAAAGATGCCACTAATGTGGACTGTCTGCCGATAAAGTCTGCTGTCCACCAGAGAGGCAGACAGAGAGAGCCCACGTGCACGACCACCCAGGAGGCCGAGGGACTGCCCAAGTCCTTTGACAATAGCATCTGGCAGCCGTGTGTCCTAGACACTGTGAGCAGCTATGGGCAGCCACCCCTCAGTCTGCCCTGCGGGGTTTCAGCCTTGCTCTGGCCCCACCCCTTCTTCCTAGGGCCCTCTTCCTTCCTCCAGAATGGACATTGTGCCCCTGTCCATGGGACAGGTGTAACTTGCATCTGATTTTCACAGGGTCTCACAACCAAGAGTTGGCCTTGAGCTTCAGAAGAGACCTTGGACCTGGCCCGTGGGATGATACTAAAACTGTGAAGTCTGGACTCTCAGGATGGAGTGAGTTCTGCATCCTGAGATGGACATGAGTTCTGGCGGATCAGGGGCAGAATATTAGGGCTTGGATATGCGGTATCCTCCAAAGTTCCCTTAAGTGCAGGAATTCAGAGGTTAAAAGATTAGACCATGACAACTATAACCCAATGGTCCATTCTAGTCTGGACGGACTGGCTAGGTGGTAACCGTGGGCGTGTGGGGCCTGGCAGGAGGAGGTGGGTCTCCCCTCTCCTTGTCCTCTCTCTCCCTCTCTCCCTCTCCCTCTCCCTCCCCCTCCTTCCCAACCTCTTTCCTCCACTGGACCCTTCCCCATGATGCTCTCCTCCCCTTCAGCCTAGAGCAATGGAGTCAGTGGTCTGTGGATTGAGACCTATAAAACCCTGAGCCCCAAATAGACTTTCCCTCCTCAAAGCTGTTTCTGTTTGGTGTTCTGGCCACAGTGAAGAGACACTGGCTGAAACACACCTCCTTCTCACTCTTCGAACACCTCACCTGGGCCTCCGCACCTCCCCAGGAGGCCCTCCTACCCCTGTGCTCCCACGGCCTGCTCCTGACGGAGTCCCACCCTGCAGCAGGGCTCACTGATGTTCCGGCCAGTGTGCAAGGTGGGACTGGTCCTGGACCATGCCCAGGGACTTTGCTAAGAGAATTCTGTGTCCCCGCCACACGCACTGGCAGGACAGTAACTGCAGAGGAGGCGGAGTGCTGACCGACTGGCCCTAGTTGTCCCTTCACTGTGCATACACATGTAAAAAGGTCATTTTGCAGATCTTAGATAAAACAGTTTTTATCTTTAAAAAAAGAAACCTTGGGCAGGCCTAGGTCCCGCCCCTCCTGGGCTGCTGCAGCTTGGTGTGCTGCCCCCAATGCAGCCTGCCCACCCGAGGGTGGCAACCACACTGCCTACGATCCAAGCCCCTGGGCCAGCACAGCGGGCAGGCAGGTCTCGTGTCCCACATGCACGTTCTCACCAGCCCCCACAGGAACGCTCAGCTTCCAAGAGCGCTATAGACTTTCCTGGATCTTCAGGTCATTCTTGCTATAAACTTAAAGAGTGCAGATGGCAAAGGACACAAAGTCAGGAGGCACTGACTCAGGTGGGCTTTTCCCCGTGGTCTGCTTGTAGGAAGTGACGGATTTTCCCTGCCTGTTAACGGCTTGTCCTCTGGTTCTCACCCACTGAAGGCAGAAGAGCGGAAACGTTGGCCCTGGCAGAAGCCACCTTGTGATGGGAGGGCTGTTGGGGCTGTGGGTCCCCACAGGTCTGAGCAGATCCTGTGGCTGGGGAGAAGCTAGGCTCAGAGGTGGACTTCCCAAGGCCATGCGTCCCCTCTTGACTATGGAGAATGTAGGCCATGAGAAAATCTGTCTGGCAGACTGACCTCAGTGGCCTGCAGTTCCACCCTGCTTTGATCATTTTGTGAACAAAGCTGCTGTCCAGGTTGAGTCCAGCAAATGGGCATACATGTGTATGTCCTTCCCAAGTCCTGAGGAGGCCACCTGCTGTTCAGAAGCCACTTCCAGCCCCGGAGCAAATGAGCGTGATGATCCATGGATGCTGGCTGCTTTGACACTCATCCTGCAGCGTGTCCAGTAGGCAGTGGGTACTGAAGCCTGGCTACCGTCTTCACAGTTGAGAGAAGCCATGTACAGCTGTCCCTCAGCGTTGGCGGGACACTGGCTCCAGGGCCCCATGGAGCATGCAGATGCCAAGCGTCTGAACACACACCTCTTTAAATCACCTCCAGTTCACCTGCGACACCTGGCACTGTGCAGAGGTTGTCAGCCGTCACTACACTGTTGTTTGGGGGACAGTAACATAGGAGCGCCTGCCCATGCTCACACTCACTTCCTTTTTTCCAAACAGTTGGAACTGCATTTGGCTGAATCCACAGGTGTGGAACCCGCCAGTACAGAAAGGGAGCACAGTGTCCCTATGAAAGAAACCCTGCAGAGTGGTTCTGCTGTAGGAGCAAGCAGGGTGCATGCACCACTGTCCTGAAAAGGAAGTAAAACTGGGCACCAAGTACACACACAGAAGACCTTGGAGAACAGTGTCAGGATGTGAAGAAGCTGCATCACTGTGTGGACTGGCAGGAGGGAGGGAAGAGGAGGAGTGGGAGAAGAGGAGGAGGAGGAGGAGGACCTGCATCACTGTGTGGACTGGCAGGAGAGAGGGAAGAGGAGGAGTGGGAGATGAGGAGGAGGAGGAGGAGGAGGACCTGCATCACTGTGTGGACTGGCAGGAGGGAGGGAAGAGGAAGAGTGGGAGATGAGGAGGAGGAGGAGGAGGAGGAGGAGAAGGAGGACCTGCATCACTGTGTGGACTGGCAGGAGAGAGGGAAGAAGAGAAGTGGAACATGAGGAGGAAGAGGAGGAGGAGGAGGAGGAGGACTTGCATCACTGTGTGGACTGGCAGGAGGGAGGGAAGAGGAGGAGTGGAAAATGAGGAGGAAGAGGAGGAGGAGGAGGAGGAGGACCTGCATCACTGTGTGGACTGGCAGGAGGGAGGGAAGAGGAGGAGTGGGAGAAGAGGAGGAGGAGGAGGAGGAGGACCTGCATCACTGTGTGGACTGGCAGGAGAGAGGGAAGAGGAGGAGTGGGAGATGAAGAGGAGGAGGAGGAGGAGGACATGCATCACTGTGTGGACTGGCAGGAGGGAGGGAAGAGGAGGAGTGGGAGATGAGGAGGAGGAGGAGGAGGAGGAGGAGGAGAAGGAAGACCTGCATCACTGTGTGGACTGGCAGGAGAGAGGGAAGAGGAGGAGTGGAACATGAGGAGGAAGAGGAGGAGGAGGAGGAGGAGGACCTGCATCACTGTGTGGACTGGCAGGAGGGAGGGAAGAGGAGGAGTGGGAGAAGAGGAGGAGGAGGAGGAGGAGGACCTGCATCACTGTGTGGACTGGCAGGAGAGAGGGAAGAGGAGGAGTGGAACATGAGGAGGAAGAGGAGGAGGAGGAGGAGGAGGAGGACCTGCATCACTGTGTGGACTGGCAGGAGAGAGGGAAGAGGAGGAGTGGGAGATGAGGAGGAGGACCTGCATCAAAGTGTGGACTGGCAGGAGGGAGGGAAGAGGAGGAGTGGGAGAAGAGGAGGAGGAGGAGGAGGAGGAGGAGGACTTGCATGACTGTGTGGACTGGCAGTAGGGAGGGAAGAGAGGGAGTGGGAGATGAGGAGGAGGAGGAGGAGGAGGAGGGGAGGACCTGCATCACTGTGTGGACTGGCAGGAGAGAGGGAAGAGGAGTGGAACATGAGGAGGAGGAGGAGGAGGAGGAGGAGGACCTGCATCACTGTGTGGACTGGCAGGAGGGAGGGAAGAGAGGGAGTGGGAGATGAGGAGGAGGAGGAGGAGAAGGAGGGGAGGACCTGCATCACTGTGTGGACTGGCAGGAGAGAGGGAAAAGAAGGAGTGGGAGATGAGGAGGAAGAGGAGGAGAAGGAGGAGGAGGACCTGCATAACTGTGTGGACTGGCAGGAGGGAGGGAAGAGGAGGAGTGGAACATGAGGAGGAAGAGGAGGAGGAGGAGGAGGAGGACCTGCATCACTGTGTGGACAGGCAGGAGGGAGGGAAGAGGAGGAGTAGAACATGAGGAGGAAGAGGAGGAGGAGGAGGAGGAGGACCTGCATCACTGTGTGGACTGGCAGGAGAGAGGGAAGAGGAGGAGTGGAACATGAGGAGGAGGAGGAGGAGGAGGAGGACCTGCATCACTGTGTGGACTGGCAGGAGGGAGGGAAGAGAGGGAGTGGGAGATGAGGAGGAGGAGGAGGAGGAGGAGGAGGAGGGGAGGCCCTGCATTACTGTGTGGACTGGCAGTAGGGAGGGAAGAGAGGGAGTGGGAGATGAGGAGGAGGAGGAGGAGGAGGAGGAGGGGAGGACCTGCATCACTGTGTGGACTGGCAGGAGAGAGGGAAGAGGAGGAGTGGAACATGAGGAGGAGGAGGAGGAGGAGGAGGAGGACCTGCATCACTGTGTGGACTGGCAGGAGGGAGGGAAGAGAGGGAGTGGGAGATGAGGAGGAGGAGGAGGAGGAGGAGGAGGAGGAGGGCAGGACCTGCATCACTGTGTGGACTGGCAGGAGAGAGGGAAGAGGAGGAGTGGGAGAAGAGGAGGAGGAGGGGAGGACCTGCATCACTGTGTGGACTGGCAGTAGGGAGGGAAGAGAGGGAGTGGGAGATGAGGAGGAGGAGGAAGAGGAGGAGGAGGAGGGGAGGACCTGCATCACTGTGTGGACTGGAAGGAGGGAGGGAAGAGGAGGAGTGGGAGATGAGGAGGAGGAAGACCTGCATCACTGTGTGGACTGGCAGGAGAGAGGGAAGAGGAGGAGTGGGAGAAGAGGAGGAGGAGGAGGAGGAGGACCTGCATCACTGTGTGGACTGGCAGGAGAGAGGGAAGAGGAGGAGTGGGAGAAGAGGAGGAGGAGGAAGAGGAGGAGGAGGAGGAGGACCTGTATCACTGTGTGGACTGGCAGGAGAGAGGGAAGAGGAGGAGTGGGAGATGAGGAGGAGGAGGAGGAGGAGGAGGAGGGGAGGACCTGCATCACTGTGTGGACTGGCAGGAGAGAGGGAAGAGGAGGAGTGGAACATGAGGAAGAGGAAGAGGAGGAGGAGGAGGAGGACCGGCATCACTGTGTGGACTGGCAGGAGGGAGGGAAGAGAGGGAGTGGGAGATGAGGAGGAGGAGGAGGAGGAGGAGGGGAGGACCTGCATCACTGTGTGGACTGGCAGGAGAGAGGGAAGAGGAGGAGTGGGAGAAGAGAAGGAGGAGGAGGGGAGGACCTGCATCACTGTGTGGACTGGCAGTAGGGAGGGAAGAGAGGGAGTGGGAGATGAGGAGGAGTAGGAAGAGGAGGAGGAGGAGGGGAGGACCTGCATCACTGTGTGGACTGGCAGGAGAGAGGGAAGAGGAGGAGTGGGAGATGAGAAGGAGGAGGACCTGCATCACTGTGTGGACTGGCAAGAGAGAGGGAAGAGGAGGAGTGGGAGAACAGGAGGAGGAGGAAGAGGAGGAGGAGGAGGACCTGGTTCACTGTGTGGACTGGCAGGAGGGAGGGAAGAGAGGGAGTGGGAGATGAGGAGGAGGAGGAGGAGGAGGAGGAGGAGGGGAGGACCTGCATCACTGTGTGGACTGGCAGTAGGGAGGGAAGAGAGGGAGTGGGAGAAGAGGAGGAGGAGGAGGGGAGGACCTGCATCACTTTCTGGACTGGCAGTAGGGAGGGAAGAGAGGGAGTGGGAGATGAGGAGGAGGAGGAAGAGGAGGAGGAGGAGGGGAGGACCTGCATCACTGTGTGGACTGGCAGGAGGGAGGGAAGAGGAGGAGTGGGAGATGAGGAGGAGGAAGACCTGCATCACTGTGTGGACTAGCAGGAGAGAGGGAAGAGGGTGATTGGGAGAAGAGGAGGAGGAGGAGGAGGAGGAGGAGGAGGACCTGCATCACTGTGTGGACTGGCAGGAGAGAGGGAAATAGAGGAGTGGGAGAAGAGGAGGAGGAGGAGGGGAGGAGGAGGAGGAGGAGGAGGACCTGCATCACTGTGTGGACTGGCAGAAGAGAGGGAAGAGGAGGAGTGGGAGATGAGGAGGAGAAGGAGGAGGAGGAGGAGGAGGACATGCATCACTGTGTGGACTGGCAGGAGGGAGGGAAGAGGAGGTTGGGAGATGAGGAGGAGGAGGACGAGGAGGAAAAGGAGGAGGAGGAGGAGAAGGAGGACCTGCATCAATGTGTGGACTGGCAGGTGAGAGGGAAGAAAAGGAGTGGAACATGAGGAGGAAGAGGAGGAGGAGGAGGAGGAGGAGGAGGAGGAGGAGGACCTAAATCACTGTGTGGACTGGCAGGAGGTAGGGAAGAGAGGGAGTAGGAGATGAGGAGGAGGAGGAAGAGGAGGAGGACCTGCATCACTGTGTGGACTGGCAGGAGGGAGGGAAGAGGAGGAGTGGGAGAAGAGGAGGAGGAGGAGGAGGAGGAAGACCTGCATCACTGTGTGGACTGGGAGTAGGGAGGGAAGAGAGGGAGTGGGAGATGAGGAGGAGGAGGAGGAGGAGGAGGAGGGGAGGACCTGCATCACTGTGTGGACTGGCAGGAGAGAGGGAAGAGGAGGAGTGGAACATGAGGAGGAGGAGGAGGAGGAGGAGGAGGAGGACCTGCATCACTGTGTGGACTGGCAGGAGGGAGGGAAGAGAGGGAGTGGGAGATGAGGAGGAGGAGGAGGAGGAGGGGAGGACCTGCATCACTGTGTGGACTGGCAGGAGGGAGGGAAGAGGAGGAGTGGAACATGAGGAGGAAGAGGAGGAGGAGGAGGAGGAGGACCTGCATCACTGTGTGGACTGGCAGGAGAGAGGGAAGAGGAGGAGTGGAACATGAGGAGGAGGAGGAGGAGGAGGACCTGCATCACTGTGTGGACTGGCAGGAGGGAGGGAAGAGAGGGATGGGAGATGAGGAGGAGGAGGAGGAGGAGGAGGGGAGGACCTGCATCACTGTGTGGACTGGCAGTAGGGAGGGAAGAGAGGGAGTGGGAGATGCGGAGGAGGAGGAGGAGGAGGAGGAGGAGGAGGAGGAGGACCTGCATCACTGTGTGGACTGGCAGTAGGAGGGAAGAGAGGGAGTGGGAGATGAGAAGGAGGAGGAGGAGGAGGAGGGGAAGACCTGCATCACTGTGTGGACTGGGAGGAGAGAGGGAAGAGGAGGAGTGGAACATGAGGAGGAGGAGGAGGAGAAGGAGGAGGAGGACCTGCATCACTGTGTGGACTGGCAGAAGAGAGGGAAGAGGAGGAGTAGGAGATGAGGAGGAAGAGGAGGAGGAGGAGGAGGAGGACCTGCATCACTGTGTGGACTGGCAGAAGAGAGGGAAGAGGAGGAGTAGGAGATGAGGAGGAAGAGGAGGAGGAGGAGGAGGAGGACCTGCATCACTGTGTGGACTGGCAGGAGGGAGGGAAGAGGAGGAGTGGGAGAAGAGGAGGAGGAGAAGGAGGAGGAGGAGGAGGAGGAGGACCTGCATCACTGTGTGGACTGGCAGTAGGGAGGGAAGAGAGGGAGTGGGAGATGAGGAGGAGGAGGAGGAGGAGGAGGAGGAGGAGAGGAGGACCTGCATCACTGTGTGGACTGGCAGGAGAGAGGGAAGAGGAGGAGTGGAACATAAGGAGGAGGAGGAGGAGGAGGAGGAGGAGATGGAGGACCTGCATCACTGTGTGGACTGGCAGGAGGGAGGAAAGAGAGGGAGTGGGAGATGAGGAGGAGGAGGAGGAGGAGGGGAGGACCTGCATCACTGTGTGGACTGGCAGAAGAGAGGGAAGAGGAGGAGTAGGAGATGAGGAGGAAGAGGAGGAGGAGGAGGAGGACCTGCATCACTGTGTGGACTGGCAGGAGGGAGGGAAGAGGAGGAGTGGAACATGAGGAGGAAGAGGAGGAGGAGGAGGGGAGGACCTGCATCACTGTGTGGACTGGCAGGAGGAAGGGAACAGGAGGAGTGGAACATGAGGAGGAAGAGAGGAGGAGGAGGAGGAGGACCTGCATCACTGTGTGGACTGGCAGGAGAGAGGGAAGAGGAGGAGTGGAACATGAGGAGGAGAAGGAGGAGGAGGAGGACCTGCATCACTGTGTGGACTGGCAGGAGGGAGGGAAGAGAGGGATGGGAGATGAGGAGGAGGAGGAGGAGGAGGAGGAGGAGGAGGAGGGGAGGACCTGCATCACTGTGGATGACTGGCAGTAGGGAGGGAAGAGAGGGAGTGGGAGATGAGGAGGAGGAGGAGGAGGAGGAGGAGGAGGAGGAGGACCTGCATCACTGTGTGCACTGGCAGTAGGGAGGGAAGAGAGCGAGTGGGAGATGAGGAGGAGGAGGAGGAGTAGGGGAGGACCTGCATCACTGTGTGGACTGGCAGGAGAGAGGGAAGAGGAGGAGTGGAACATGAGGAGGAGGAGGAGGAGGAGGAGGAGGAGGAGGAGGACCTGCATCACTGTGTGGACTGGCAGGAGGGAGGGAAGAGAGGGAGTGGGAGATGAGGAGGAGGAGGAGGAGGAGGGGAGAACCTGCATCACTGTGTGGACTGGCAGGAGAGAGGGAAGAGGAGGAGTGGGAGAAGAGGAGGAGGAGGAGGGGAGGACCTGCATCACTTTGTGGACTGGCAGTAGGGAGGGAAGAGAGGGAGTGGGAGATGAGGAGGAGGAGGAAGAGGAGGAGGAGGAGGGGAGGACCTGCATCACTGTGTGGACTGGCAGGAGAGAGGGAAGAGGAGGAGTGGGAGATGAGGAGGAGGAAGACCTGCATCACTGTGTGGACTGGCAAGAGAGAGGGAAGAGGAGGAGTGGGAGAAGAGGAGGAGGAGGAAGAGGAGGAGGAGGAGGACCTGGTTCACTGTGTGGACTGGCAGGAGGGAGGGAAGAGAGGGAGTGGGAGATGAGGAGGAGGAGGAGGAGGAGGAGGGGAGGACCTGCATCACTGTGTGGACTGGCAGTAGGGAGGGAAGAAGGGAGTGGAAGAAGAGGAGAAGGAGAAGGGGAGGACCTGCATCACTTTCTGGACTGGCAGTATGGAGGGAAGAGAGGGAGTGGGAGATGAGGAGGAGGAGGAAGAGGAGGAGGAGGAGGGAAAGACCTGCATCACTGTGTGGACTGGCAGGAGGGAGGGAAGAGGAGGAGTGGGAGATGAGGAGGAGGAAGACCTGCATCACTGTGTGGACTGGCAGGAGAGAGGGAAGAGGATGATTGGGAGAAGAGGAGGAGGAGGAGGAGGAGGAGAAGGAGGACCTGCATCACTGTGTGGACTGGCAGGAGAGAGGGAAAAGGAGGAGTGGGAGAAGAGGAGGAGGAGGAGGAGTAGGAGGAGGAGGACCTGCATTACTGTGTGGACTGGCAGGAGGGAGGGAAGAGAAGGAGTGGGAGAAGGGGAGGAGGAGGAGAAGGAGGAGGACCTGCATCACTGTGTGGACTGGAAGGAGAAAGGGAAGAGGAGGAGTGGGAGATGAGGAGGAGGAGGAGGAGGAGGAGGACCTGCATCACTGTGTGGACTGGCAGGAGGGCGGGAAGATGAGGAGTGGAACATGAGGAGGAAGAGGAGGAGGAGGAGGAGGAGGACCTGCATCACTGTGTGGACTGGCAGTAGGGAGGGAAGAGAGGGAGTGGGAGAAGAGGAGGAGGAGAAGGGGAGGACCTGCATCACTTTCTGGACTGGCAGTATGGAGGGAAGAGAGGGAGTGGGAGATGAGGAGGAGGAGGAAGTGGAGGAGGAGGAGGGGAAGACCTGCATCACTGTGTGGACTGGCAGGAGGGAGGGAAGAGGAGGAGTGGGAGATGAGGAGGAGGAAGACCTGCATCACTGTGTGGACTGGCAGGAGAGAGGGAAGAGGATGATTGGGAGAAGAGGAGGAGGAGGAGGAGGAGGAGAAGGAGGACCTGCATCACTGTGTGGACTGGCAGGAAAGAGGGAAAAGGAGGAGTGGGAGAAGAGGAGGAGGAGGAGGAGTAGGAGGAGGAGGACCTGCATTACTGTGTGGACTGGCAGGAGGGAGGGAAGAGAAGGAGTGGGAGAAGGGGAGGAGGAGGAGAAGGAGGAGGACCTGCATCACTGTGTGGACTGGAAGGAGAGAGGGAAGAGGAGGAGTGGGAGATGAGGAGGAGGAGGAGGAGGAGGACCTGCATCACTGTGTGGACTGGCAGGAGGGCGGGAATAGGAGGTTGGAGGATGAGGAGGAGGAGGAGGAGGAGGAGGAGAAGGAGGACCTGCATCACTGTGTGGACTGGCAGGAGAGAGGGAAGAAAAGGAGTGGAACATGAGGAGGAAGAGGAAGAGGAGGAGGAGGAGGACCTTCATCACTGTGTGGACTGGCAGGAGGGAGGGAAGAGAGGGAGTGGGAGATGAGGAGGAGGAGGAAGAGGAGGAGGACCTGCATCACTGTGTGTACTGGCAGGACGGAGGGAAGAGGAGGAGTGGGAGAAGAGGAGGAGGAGGAGGAGGAGGAAGACCTGCATCACTGTGTGGAGTGGGAGTAGGGAGGGAAGAGAGGGAGTGGGAGATGAGGAGGAGGAGGAGGAGGAGGAGGAGGACGGGAGGACTTGCATCACTGTGTGGACTGGCAGGAGAGAGGGAAGAGGAGGAGTGGAACATGAGGAGGAGGAGGAGGAGGAGGAGGAGGACCTGCATCACTGTGTGGACTGGCAGGAGGGAGGGAAGAGAGGGAGTGGGAGATGAGGAGGAGGAGGAGGAGGAGGAGGAGGGGAGGACCTGCATCACTGTGTGGACTGGCAGGAGAGAGGGAAGAGGAGGAGTGGGAGATGAGGAGGTGGAGGACCTGCATCTCTGTGTGGACTGGCAGGAGAGAGGGAAGAGGAGGAGTGGGAGAAGAGGAGGCGGAGGAAGGGGAGGAGGAGGAGGACCTGCATCACTGTGTGGACTGGCAGGAGAGAGGGAAGAGGAGGAGTGGGAGATGAGGAGGAGGAGGAGGAGGAGGAGGAGGAGGTGGAGGAGGAGGGGAGGACCTACATCACTGTGTGGACTGGCAGGAGAGAGGAAAAACGAGGAGTGGGATAAGAGGAGGAGGAGGAGGGGAGGACCTGCATCACTGTGTGGACTGGCAGGAGGGAGGGAAGAGAGGGAGTGGAACATGAGGAGGAAGAGGAGGAGGAGGAGGAGGAGGACCTGCATCACTGTGTGGACTGGCAGGAGGGAGGGAAGAGGAGGAGTGGAACATGAGGAGGAAGAGGAGGAGGAGGAGGAGGATCTGCATCACTCTGTGGACTGGCAGGAGAGAGGGAAGAGGAGTGGAACATGAGGAGGAGGAGGAGGAGGAGGAGGAGGACCTGCATCACTGTGTGGACTGGCAGGAGGGAGGGAAGAGGAGAAGTAAGAGATGAGGGGGAGGAGGAGGAGGAGGGGAGGACCTGCATCACTGTGTGGACTGGCAGGAGAGAGGGAAGAGAAGGAGTGGAACATGAGGAGGAGGAGGAGGAGGAGGAGGACCTGCATCACTGTGTGGACTGGCAGGAGAGAGGGAAGAGAGGGAGTGGGAGATGAGGAGGAGGAAGAGGAGGAGGAGGAGGAGGGGAGGACCTGCATCACTGTGTGGACTGGCAGAAGAGAGGGAAGAGGAGGAGTGGGAGATGAGGAGGAAGAGGAGGAAGAGAAGGAGGAGGACCTGCATCACTTTGTGGACTCGCAGGAGGGAGGGAAGAGGAGGAGTGGAACATGAGGAGGAAGAGGAGGAGGAGGAGGGAAGGACCTGCATCACTGTGTGGACTGGCAGGAGCGAGGGAAGATGAGGAGTGGAACATGAGGAGGAAGAGGAGGAAGAGGAGGAGGAGGAGGACCTGCATCACTGTGTGGACTGGCAGGAGAGAGGGAAGAGGAGGAGTGGGAGATGAGGAGTAAGAGGAGGAGGAGGAGGAGGAGGACCTGCATCAATGTGTGGACTGGCAGAAGGGAGGGAAGAGGAGGAGTGGAACATGAGGAGGAAGAGGAGGAGGAGGAGGAGAAGGACCTGCAACACTGTGTGGACTGGCAGGAGGGAGGGAAGAGAGGGATTGGGAGATGAGGAGGAGGAGGAGGAGGAGGAGGAGGAGGAGGAGGACCTGCATCACTGTGTGGACTGGCAGGAGAGAGGGAAGAGGAGGAGTGGGAGATGAGGAGGAGGAGGAGGAGGACCTGCATCACTGTGTGGACTGGCAGTAGGGAGGGAAGAGAGGGAGTGGGAGATGAGAAGGAGGAGGAGGAGGAGGAGGAGGACCTGCATCACTGTGTGGACTGGCAGTAGGGAGGGAAGAGAGGGAGTGGGAGATGAGGAGGAGGAGGAGGAGGAGGAGGAGGGAGGACCTGCATAACTGTGTGGACTGGCAGTAGGGAGGGAAGAGAGGGAGTGGGAGATGATGATGATGATGAGGAGGAGGAGGAGGAGGAAGAGGACCTGCATCACTGTGTGGACTGACAGGAGAGAGGAAAGAGGAGGAGTGGGAGATGAGGAGGAGGAGGAGGAGGGCCTGCATCACTGTGTGGACTGGCAGTAGGGAGGAAAGAGAGGGAGTGGGAGATGAGGAGGAGGAGGAGGAGGAGGAGGAGGAGGAGGACCTGCATCACTGTGTGGACTGGCAGTAGGGAGGGAAGAGAGGGAATGGGAGATGAGGAGGAGGAGGAGAAGGAGGAGGAGGGGAGGACCTGCATCACTGTGTGGACTGGCAGTAGGGAGGGAAGAGAGGGAGTGGGAGATGAGGAGAAGGAGGAGGAGGAGGAGGACCTGCATCACTTTGTGGACTGACATGAGGGAGGGAAGAGGAGGAGTGGAACATGAGGAGGAAGAGGAGGAGGAGGAGGGGAGGACCTGCATCACTCTGTGGACTGGCAGGTGGGAGGGAAGAGGAGGAGTGGAACATGAGGAGGAAGAGGAGGAGGAGGAGGAGGACCTGCATCACTGTGTGGACTGGAAGGAGGGAGGGAAGAGAGGGAGTGGGAGATGAGGAGGACGAGGAGGAGGAGGAGGAGGGGAGGACCTGCATCACTGTGTGGACTGGCAGGAGGGAGGGAAGAGGAGGAGTGGGAGAAGAGGAGGAGGAGGAGGAGGAGGACCTGCATCACTGTGTGGACTGGCAGGAGAGAGGGAAGAGGAGGAGTGGAACATGAGGAGGAAGAGGAGGAGGAGGAGGAGGAGGACCTGCATCACTGTGTGGACAGGCAGGAGAGAGGGAAGAGGAGGAGTGGGAGATGAGGAGGAGGAGGAGGAGGAGGACCTGCATCACTCTGTGGATTGGAAAGAGGGAGGGAAGAGGAGGAGTGGGAGAAGAGGAGGAGGAGGAGGAGGAGGACCTGCATCACTGTGTGGACTGGCAGTAGGGAGGGAAGAGAGGGAGTGGGAGATGAGGAGGAGGAGGAGGAGGGGAGGACATGCATCACTGTGTGGACTGGCAGGAGAAAGGGAAGAGGAGTGGAACATGAGGAGGAGGAGGAGGAGGAGGAGGAGGAGGGGAGGATCTGCATCACTGTGTGGACTGGCAGGAGGGAGGGAAGAGGAGGAGTGGGAGATGAGGAGGAGGAAGACCTGCATCACTGTGTGGACTGGCAGGAGAGAGGGAAGAGGAGGATTGGGAGAAGAGGAGGAGGAGGAGGAGGAGGAGGACCTGCTTCACTGTGTGGACTGGCAGGAGAGAGGGAAGAGGAGGAGTGGGAGAAGAGGAGGAGGAGGAGGAGGAGGAGGACTTGCATCACTGTGTGGACTGGCAGGAGAGAGGGAAGAGGAGGAGTGGGAGATGAGGAGGAGGAGGAGGAGGAGGAGTAGGAGGACCTGCATCACTGTGTGGACTGGCAGGAGGGAGGGGAGAGGAAGAGTGGGAGAAGAGGAGGAGGAGGAGAAGGAGGAGGAGGAGGAGGACCTGCATCACTGTGTGGACTGGCAGGAGAGAGGGAAGAGGAGGAGTGGAACATGAGGAGGAAGAGGAGGAGGAGGAGGAGGAGGACCTGCATCACTGTGTGGACTGGCAAGAGAGAGGGAAGAGGAGGAGTGGGAGATGAGGAGGAGGAGGAGGAGGAGGTCCTGCATCACTGTGTGGACTGGCAGGAGTGAGGGAAGAGGAGGAGCGGGAGATGAGGAGGAGGAAGAGGAGGAGGAGGAGGAGGAGGAGGAGGAGAAGGAGGACCTGCATCACTGTGAGGACTGGCAGGAGAGAGGGAAGAGGAGGAGTGGAAAATGAGGAGGAAGAGGAGGAGGAGGAGGAGGAGGACCTGCATCACTGTGTGGACTGGCAGGAGGGTGGGAAGAGAGGGAGTGGGAGATGAGGAGGAGGAGGAGGAGGAGGAGGACCTGCACCACTGTGTGGACTGGCAGGAGGGAGGGAAGAGGAGGATTAGGAGAAGAGGAGGAGGAGGAGGAGGTGGAGGAGGAGGAGGAAGACCTGCATCACTGTGTGGACTGGGAGTAGGGAGGGAAGAGAGGGAGTGGGAGATGAGGATGAGGAGGAGGAGGAGGAGGAGGAGGGGAGGACCTGCATCACTGTGTGGACTGGCAGGAGAGAGGGAAGAGGAGGAGTGGAACATGAGGATGAAGAGGAGGAGGAGGAGGAGGAGGAGGACCTCCATCACTGTGTGGACTGGCAGGAGGGAGGAAAGAGAGTGAGTGGGAGATGAGGAGGAGGAGGAGGAGGAAGAGGGGAGGACCTGCATCACTGTGTGGACTGGGAGATTAGAGGAAAGAGGAGGAGTGGGAGATTAGGAGGAAGAGGAGGAGGAGGAGGAGGAGGACCTGCATCACTGTGTGGACTGGCAGGAGAGAGGGAAGAGGAGGAGTGGAACATGAGGAGGAAGAGGAGGAGGAGGAGGGGAGGACCTGCATCACTGTGTGGACTGGCAGGATGGAGGGAAGAGGAGGAGTGGAACATGAGGAGGAAGAGGAGGAGGAGGAGGAGGAGGAGGACCTGCATCACTGTGTGGACTGACAGGAGAGAGGGAAGAGGAGGAATGAAACATGAGGAGGAGGAGGAGGAGGAGGAGGAGGGAGGAGGACCTGCATCACTGTGTGGACTGGCAGGAGGGAGGGAAGAGAGGGATGGGAGATGCGGAGGAGGAGGAGGAGGAGGAGGAGGAGGAGGATTGGAGGACCTGCATCACTGTGTGGACTGGCAATAGGGAGGGAAGAGAGGGAGTGGGAGATGAGTAGGAGGAGGAAGAGGAGGAGGAGGAGTGGAGGACCTGCATCACTGTGTGGACTGGCAGGAGAGAGGGAAGAGGAGGAGTGGGAGATGAGGAGGAGGAGGACCTGCATCACTGTGTGGACTGGCAAGAGATAGGGAAGAGGAGGAGTGGGAGAAGAAAAGGAGGAGGAAGAGGAGGAGGAGGAGGACCTGCATCACTGTGTGACTGGCAGGAGAGAGGGAAGAGGAGGAGTGGGTGATGAGGAGGAAGAGGAGGAGGAGGAGGAGGTGGAGGAATAGGGGAAGACCTGCATCTCTGTGTGGACTGGCAGGAGATAGAGAAGAGGAGGAGTGGGAGAAGAGGAGGAGGAGGAGGGGAGGACCTGCATCACTGTGTGGACTGGCAGGAGAGAGGGAAGAGAGGGAGTGGAACATGAGGAGGAAGAGGAGGAGGAGGAGGAGGAGGACCTGCATCACTGTGTGGACTGGCAGGAGGGAGGGAAGAGGAGGAGTGGAACATGAGGAGGAAGAGGAGGAGGAGGAGGAGGACCTGCATCACTGTGTGGACTGGCAGGAGAGAGGGAAGAGGAGCAGTGGAACATTAGGAGGATGAGGAGGAGAAGGAGGACATGCATCACTGTGTGGACTGGCAGGAGGGAGGGAAGAGGAGGAGTGGGAGAAGAGGAGTAGGAGGAGGAGGAGGAGGAGGACCTGCATCACTGTGTGGACTGGCAGGAGGGAGGGAAGAGAGGGAGTGGGAGATGAGGAGGAGGAGGAGGAGAAAGAGGAGGAGGGGAGGACCTGCATCACTGTGTGGACTGGCAGAAGAGAGGGAAGAGGAGGAGTGGGAGATGAGGAGGAAGAGGAGGAGGAGGAGGAGGAGGACCTGCATCACTTTGTGGACTCGCAGGAGGGAGGGAAAAGGAGGAGTGGAACATGAGGAGGAAGAGGAGGAGGAGGAGGGGAGGACCTGCATCACTGTGTGGACTGGCAGGAGGCAGGGAAGAGGAGGAGTGGAACATGAGGAGGAAGAGGAGGAGGAGGAGCAGGAGGACCTGCATCACTGTGTGGACTGGCAGGAGAGAGGGAAGAGCAGGAGTGGGAGCTGAGGAGGAGGATGAGGAGGAGGAGGACCTGCATCACTGTGTCGACTTGCAGGAGGGAGGGAAGAGGGGGAATGGGAGAAGAGGAGGAGGAGGAGGAGGAGGAGGAGGACCTGCATCACTGTGTGGACTGGCAGTAGGGAGGAAAGAGAGGGAGTGGGAGATGAGGATTAGTAGGAGGAGGAGGAGGAGGAGGAGGCAGGGAGGACCTGCATCACTGTGTGGACTGGCAGGAGGGAGGGAAGAGGAGGAGTGGAACATGAGGAGGAAGAGGAGGAGGAGGAGGAGAAGGACCTACATCACTGTGTGGACTGGCAGGAGAGAGGAAGAGGAGGAGTGGAACATGAGGAGGAAGAGGAGGAGGAGGAGGAGGAGGACCTGCATCACTGTGTGGATTGGCAGGAGGGAGGGAAGAGAGGGAGTGGGAGATGAGGAGGAGGACGAGGAGGAGGAGGAGGGGAGGACATGCATCACTGTGTGGACTGGCAGGAGGGAGGGAAGAGGAGGAGTGGAACATGAGGAGGAAGAGGAGGAGGAGGAGGAGGAGGACCTGCATCACTGTGTGGACTGGCAGGAGAGAGGGAAGAGGAGGAGTGGGAGATGAGGAGGAGGAGGAGGACCTGCATCACTGTGTGGACTTGCAGGAGGGAGGGAAGTGGAGGAGTGGGAGAAGAGGAGGAGGAGGAGGAGGAGGAGGAGGAGGGGAGGACCTGCATCACTGTGTGGACTGGCAGTAGGGAGGGAAAAGAGCAAGTGGAAGATGAGGAGGAGGAGGAGGAGGAGGAGGAGGAGGAGGAGGGGAGGACGTGCATCACTGTGTGGACTGGCAGGAGAGAGGGAAGAGGAGTGGAACATGAGGAGGAGGAGGAGGAGGAGGAGGAGGACCTGCATCACTGTGTGGACTGGCAGGAGGGAGGGAAGAGGAGGAGTGGAACATGAGGAGGAAGAGGAGGAGGAGGAGGAGAAGGACCTACATCACTGTGTGGACTGGCAGGAGAGAGGAAGAGGAGGAGTGGAACATGAGGAGGAAGAGGAGGAGGAGGAGGAGGAGGACCTGCATCACTGTGTGGATTGGCAGGAGGGAGGGAAGAGAGGGAGTGGGAGATGAGGAGGAGGACGAGGAGGAGGAGGAGGGGAGGACATGCATCACTGTGTGGACTGGCAGGAGGGAGGGAAGAGGAGGAGTGGGAGAAGAGGAGGAGGAGGAGGAGGAGGACCTGCATCACTGTGTGGTCTGGCAGGAGAGAGGGAAGAGGAGGAGTGGAACATGAGGAGGAAGAGGAGGAGGAGGAGGAGGAGGACCTGCATCACTGTGTGGACTGGCAGGAGAGAGGGAAGAGGAGGAGTGGGAGATGAGGAGGAGGAGGAGGACCTGCATCACTGTGTGGACTTGCAGGAGGGAGGGAAGTGGAGGAGTGGGAGAAGAGGAGGAGGAGGAGGAGGAGGAGAGGAGGGGAGGACCTGCATCACTGTGTGGACTGGCAGTAGGGAGGGAAAAGAGCAAGTGGAAGATGAGGAGGAGGAGGAGGAGGAGGAGGAGGAGGAGGGGAGGACGTGCATCACTGTGTGGACTGGCAGGAGAGAGGGAAGAGGAGTGGAACATGAGGAGGAGGAGGAGGAGGAGGAGGAGGACCTGCATCACTGTGTGGACTGGCAGGAGGGAGGGAAGAGAGGGAGTGGGAGATGAGGAGGAGGAGGAGGAGGAGGAGGAGGAGGGGTGGACCTGCATCACTGTGTGGACTGGCAGGAGAGGGAAGAGGAGGAGTGGGAGATGAGGAGGAAGAGGAGGAGGAGAAGGAGGAGGACCTGCATAACTGTGTGGACTGGCAGGAGGGAGGGAAGAGGAGGAGTGGAACATGAGGAGGAAGAGGAGGAGGAGGAGGAGGACCTGCATCACTGTGTGGACTGGCAGGAGGGAGGGAAGTGGAGGAGTGGAACATGAGGAGGAAGAGGAGGAGGAGGAGGAGGAGGAGGACCTGCATCACTGTGTGGACTGGCAGGAGGGAGGCAAGAGAGGGAGTGGGAGATGAGGAGGAGGAGGAGGAGGAGGAGGAGGGGAGGAACTGCATCACTGTGTGGACTGGCAGGAGAGAGGGAAGAGGAGGAGTGGAACATGAGGAGGAGGAGGAGGAGGAGGAGGAGGACCTGCATCACTGTGTGGACTGGCAGAAGGGAGGGAAGAGAGGGAGTGGGAGATGAGGAGGAGGAGTAGGAGGAGGAGGAGGAGGAGGAGGGGAGGACCTGCATCACTGTGTGGACTGGCAGGAGAGAGGGAAGAGGAGGAGTGGGAGAAGAGGAGGAGGAGGAGGGGAGGACCTGCATCACTGTGTGGACTGGCAGTAGGGAGGGAAGAGAGGGAGTGGGAGATGAGGAGGAGAAGGAAGAGGAGGAGGAGGAGGACCAGCATCACTGTGTGGACTGGCAGGAGAGAGGGAAGAGGAGGAGTGGGAGATGAGGAGGAGGAGGAGGAGGAGGAGGACCTGCATCACTGTGTGGACTGGCAGGAGAGAGGGAAGAGGAGGAGTGGATGAAGAGGAGGAGGAGGAGGAGGAGGAGGACCTGCATCACTGTGTGGACTGGCAGGAGAGAGGGAAGAGGAGGAGTGGGAGAAGAGGATGAGGAGGAGGGGAGGACCTGCATCACTGTGTGGACTGGCAGGAGAGAGGGAAGAGGAGGAGTGGGAGATGAGGAGGAGGAGGAGGAGGAGGAGGACCTGCATCACTGTGTGGACTGGCAGGAGAGAGGGAAGAGGAGGAGTGGATGAAGAGGAGGAGGAGGAGGAGGAGGAGGAGGAGGAGGACCAGCATCACTGTGTGGACTGGCAGGAGAGAGGGAAGAGGAGGAGTGGGAGAGGAAAAGGAGGAGGAGGAGGAGGAGGAGGACCTGCATCACTGTGTGGACTGGCAGGAGGGAGGGAAGAGGAGGAGTGGGAGAAGAGGAGGAGGAGGAGGAGGAGGACCTGCATAACTGTGTGGACTGGCAGGAGGGAGGGAAGAAGAGGTGTGGAACATGAGGAGGAAGAGGAGGAGAAGGAGGAGGACGACCTGCATCACTGTGTGGACTGGCAGGAGGGAGGGAAGTGGAGGAGTGGAACATGAGGAGGAAGAGGAGGAGGAGGAGGAGGAGGACCTACATCACTGTGTGGACTGGCAGGAGAGAGGGAAGAAGAGGAGTGGAACATGAGGAGGAGGAGGAGGAGGAGGAGGACATGCATCACTGTGTGGACTGGCAGGAGGGAGGCAAGAGAGGGAGTGGGAGATGAGGAGGAGGAGGAGGAGGAGGAGGAGGAGGAGGGGAGGACCTGCATCACTGTGTGGACTGGCAGGAGAGAGGTAAGTGGAGGAGTGGAACATGAGGAGGAAGAGGAGGAGGAGGAGGAGGAGGTCCTGCATCACTGTGTGGACTGGCAGGAGAGAGGGAAGAGGAGGAGTGGGAGAACAGGAGGAGGAGGAGGAGGAGGAAGAGGAGGACCTGCATCACTTTGTGGACTGGCAGGAGGGAGGGAAGAGAGGTAGTGGGAGATGAGGAGGAGGAGGAGGAGGAGTTGGACCTGCATCACTGTGTGGACTGGCAGGAGGGTGGGAAGAGGAGGAGTGGGAGAAGAGGAGGAGGAGGAGGAGGAGGAGGAGGAGGACCTGCATCACTGTGTGGACTGTCAGGAGGGAAGGAAGAGGAGGAGTGGGAGAAGAGGAGGAGGAGGAGGAGGAGCAGGAGGACCTACATCACTGTGTGGACTGGCAGTAGGGAGGGAAGAGAGGGAGTGGGAGATGAGGAGGAGGAGGAGGTGGAGGAGGAGGAGGGGAGGACCTGCATCACTGTGTGGACTGGCAGGAGAGAGGGAAGTGGAGGAGTGGAACATGAGGAGGAGGAGGAGGAGGAGGAGGAGCAGGAGGAAGACCTGCATCACTGTGTGGACTGGCAGGAGGGAGGGAAGAGAGGGAGTGGGAGATGAGGAGGAGGAGGAGGAGGAGGAGGAGGAGGGGAGTACCTGCATCAATGTGTGGACTGGCAGAAGAGAGGGAAGAGGAGGAGTGGTAGATGAGGAGGAACAGGAGGAGGAGGAGGAGGAGGACCTGCATCACTTTGTGGACTCGCAGGAGGGAGGGAAGAGGAGGAGTGGAACATGAGGAGGAAGAGGAGGAGGAAGAGGGGAGGACCTGCATCACTGTGTGGACTGGCAGGAGAGAGGGAAGAGCAGGAGTGGAACATGAGGAGGAAGAGGAGGAGGAGGAGGAGAAGGACCTGCATCACTTGTGTGGACTGGCAGGAGAGAGGGAAGAGAAGGAGTGGGAGAAGAGGAGGAGGAGGAGGAGGAGGACCTGCATCACTGTGTGGACTGGCAGGAGAGAGGGAAGAGGAGGAGTGGAACATGAGAAGGAAGAGGAGGAGGAGGAGGACCTGCATCACTGTGTGGATGGGCAGGAGCGAGAAAAGAGGAGTAGTGGAACATGAGGAGGAAGAGGAGGAGGAGGAGGAGAAGACCTGCATCACTGTGTGGACTGGCAGGAGGGAGGGAAGAGAGGGAGTGGGAGATGAGGAGAAGGAGGAGGAGGAGGAGGAGGGGAGGACCTGCATCACTGTGTGGACTGGCAGGAGGGAGGGAAGAGAAGGAGTGGGAGAAGAGGAGGAGGAGGAGGAGGAGGACCTGCATCACTGTGTGGACTGGCAGGAGAGAGGGAAGAGGAGGAGTGGAACATGAGAAGGAAGAGGAGGAGGAGGAGGACCTGCATCACTGTGTGGACTGGCAGGAGCGAGTGAAGAGGAGGAGTGCGAGATGAGGAGGAGGAAGTGGAGGAGGAGGACCTGCATCACTGTGTCGACTGGCAGGAGGGAGGGAAGAGGAGGAGTGGGAGAAGAGGAGGAGGAGGAGGAGGAGGAGGAGGAGGACCTGCATCACTGTGTGGACTTTCAGTAGGGAGGGAAGAGAGAGAGTGGGAGATGAGGAGGAGGAGGAGGAGGAGGAGGAGGGGAGGACCTGCATCACTTGTGGACTGGCAGTAGGGAGGGAAGAGAGGGAGTGGGAGATGAGGAGGAGGAGGAGGAGGAGGAGGAGGACCTGCATCACTTTGTGGACTGGAAGGAGTGAGGGAAGGGGAGGAGTGGAACATGAGGAGGAAGAGGAGGAGGAGGAGGAGGAGGACGTGCATCACTGTGTGGACTGGCAGGAGGGAGGGAAGAGAGGGAGTGGGAGATGAGGAGGAGGAGGAGAAGGAGGAGGAGGGGAGGACCTGCATCACTGTGTGGACTGGCAGGATGGAGGGAAGAGGAGGAGTGGAAGAAGAGGAGGAGGAGAAGGAGTAGGACCTGCATCACTGTGTGGACTGGCAGGACAGAGGGAAGAGGAGGAGTGGAACGTGAGGAGGAAGAGGAGGGAGGAGGAGGAGGAGGACCTGCATCACTGTGTGGACTGGCAGGAGAGAGGGAAGAGGAGGAGTGGGAGATGAGGACGAGGAGGAGGAGGAGGAGGACCTGCATCACTGTGTGGACTGGCAGGAGGGAGGGAAGTGGAGGAGTGGGAGAAGAGGAGGAGGAGGAGGAGGAGGAGGAGGACCTGCATCACTGTGTGGACTGGCAGTAGGGATGGAAGAGAGGGAGTGGGAGATGAGGAGGAGGAGGAGGAGGAGGAGGAGGGGAAGACCTGCATCACTGTGTGGACTGGCAGGAGAGAGGGAAGAGGAGTGGAACATGAGGAGGAGGAGGAGGAGGAGGACCTGCATCACTGTGTGGACTAGCAGGAGGGAGGGAAGAGAGGGAGTGGGAGATGAGGAGGAGGAGGAGGAGGAGGAGGAGGGGAGGACCTGCATCACTGTGTGGACTGGCAGGAGAGAGGGAAGAGGAGGAGTGGGAGATGAGGAGGAAGAGGAGGAGGAGGAGGAGGAGGACCTGCATAACTGTGTGGACTGGCAGGAGAGAGGGAAGAAGAGGTGTGGAACATGAAAAGGAAGAGGAGGAGGAGGAGGAGGACGACCTGCATCACTGTGTGGACTGGCAGGAGGGAGGGAAGTGGAGGAGTGGAACATGAGGAGGAAGAGGAGGAGGAGGAGGAGGAGGACCTGCATCACTGTGTGGACTGGCAGGAGAGAGGGAAGAGGAGGAGTGGAACATGAGGAGGAGGAGGAGGGAGGAGGAGGAGGAGGGGAGGACCTGCATCACTGTGTGGACTGGCAGGAGAGAGGGAAGTGGAGGAGTGGAACAGAGGAGGAGGAGGAGGAGGAGGAGGAGGAGGAGGAGGAGGATGAGGACCTGCATCACTGTGTGGACTGGCAGGAGGGAGGGAAGAGAGGGAGTGGGAGATGAGGAGGAGGAGGAGGAGGAGGAGGAGGAGGAGGGGAGGACCTGCATCACTGTGTGGACTGGCAGAAGAGAGGGAAGAGGAGGAGTGGTAGATGAGGAGGAACAGGAGGAGGAGGAGGAGGAGGACCTGCATCACTGTGTGGACTGGCAGGAGGGAGGGAAGAAGAGGTGTGGAACATGAGGAGGAAGAGGAGGAGGAGGAGGAGGACCTGCATCACTGTGTGGACTGGCAGGAGGGAGGCAAGAGAGGGAGTGGGAGATGAGGAGGAGGAGTAGGAGGAGGAGGAGGAGGGGTGGACCTGCATCACTGTGTGGACTGGCAGGAGGGAGGGAAGAAGAGGTGTGGAACATGAGGAGGAAGAGGAGGAGGAGGAGGAGGACCTGCATCACTGTGTGGACTGGCAGGAGGGAGGCAAGAGAGGGAGTGGGAGATGAGGAGGAGGAGTAGGAGGAGGAGGAGGAGGGGAGGACCTGCATCACTGTGTGGACTGGCAGGAGAGAGGGAAGAGGAGGAGTGGAACATGAGGAGGAGGAGTAGGAGGAGGAGGAGGAGGGTTGGACCTGCATCACTGTGTGGACTGGCAGGAGAGAGAAAAGAGGAGGAGTGGGAGATGAGGAGGAAGAGGAGGAGGAGGAGGAGGAGGACCTGCATAACTGTGTGGACTGGCAGGAGGGAGGGAAGAGGAGGAGTGGAACATGAGGAGGAAGAGGAGGAGGAGGAGGAGGAGGACCTACATCACTGTGTGGACTGGCAGGAGGGAGGGAAGTGGAGGAGTGGAACATGAGGAGGAAGAGGAGGAGGAGGAGGCGGAGGACCTGCATCACTGTGTGGACTGGCAGGAGAGAGGGAAGAGGAGGAGTGGAACATGAGGAGGAGGAGGAGGAGGAGGAGGACCTGCATCACTGTGTGGACTGGCAGGAGGGAGGGAAGAGAGGGAGTGGGAGATGAGGAGGAGGAGGAGGAGAAGGAGGAGGAGGGGAGGACCTGCATCACTGTGTGGACTGGCAGGAGAGAGGGAAAAGGAGGAGTGGAACATGAGGAGGAGGAGGAGGAGGAGGAGGAGGACCTGCATCACTGTGTGGACTGGCAGAAGGGAGGGAAGAGAGGGAGTGGGAGATGAGGAGGAGGTGTAGGAGGAGGAGGAGGAGGAGGGGTGGACCTGCA